>NC_134627.1:9121370-9421370 GCF_046129695.1 Lonchura striata | reverse complement strand
TCAGGAACCTGGACTGCTGAGTTTTCTTTCCCAGGGAAAATGGGAAAAGGATGTGCCCGGGGGCCACTAGACCTGGGCTGGTACCTCACTTCAAAGAATCCTTATATCGAAGGATGGACCCCACTCCAAAGTTGTCCCCACCTCAAACTTGTGCTGCCCTGATAGACCCAAGGGAGCCCTACAAACTGACATCAGCAACCTGGACTGCTGAGTTTTCTTTCCCAGGGAAAATGGAAAAAGGATGTGCCCAGCGGCTCCTGGCCCTGACTGCAAAGAATCCTTATATTGAAGGATGGACCCCACACCGAAGATGTCCCCACCTCAAACTTGTGCTGCCCTGATAGACCCAAGGGAGCCCTACAAACTGACATCAGGAACCTGGACTGCTGAGTTTTCTTTCCCAGGGAAAATGGAAAAAGGATGTGCCCGGGGGCCCCTGGCCCTGGGCCCCTGGCCCTGACTGCAAAAAATCCTTATATCGAAGGATGGACCCCACACCGAAGTTGTCCCCACCTCAAACTTGTGCTGCCCTGATAGACCCAAGGGAGCCCTACAAACTGACATCAGGAACCTGGACTGCTGAGTTTTCTTTCCCAGGGAAAATGGAAAAAGGATGTGCCCAGGGGCCCCTGGCCCTGGGCCGCTGGCCCTGACTGCAAAAAATCCTTATATCGAAGGATGGACCCCACACCGAAGTTGTCCCCACCTCAAACTTGTGCTGCCCTGATAGACCCAAGGGAGCCCTACAAACTGACATCAGGAACCTGGACTGCTGAGTTTTCTTTCCCAGGGAAAATGGAAAAAGGATGTGCCCAGGGGCCCCTGGCCCTGACTGCAAAGAATCCTTATATCGAAGGATGGACCCCACACCGAAGCTGTCCCCACCTCAAACTTGTGCTGCCCTGATAGACCCAAGGGAGCCCTACAAACTGACATCAGGAACCTGGACTGCTGAGTTTTCTTTCCCAGGGAAAATGGGAAAAGGATGTGCCCGGGGGCCCCTAGACCTGGGCTGGGACCTCACTGCAAAGAATCCTTATATCGAAGGATGGACCCCACACCGAAGATGTCCCCACCTCAAACTTGTGCTGCCCTGATAGACCCAAGGGAGCCCTACAAACTGACATCAGGAACCTGGACTGCTGAGTTTACTTTCCCAGGGAAAATGGAAAAAGGGTGTGCCCGGGGGCCCCTGGCCCTGGGCCCCTGGCCCTGACTGCAAAAAATCCTTATATCGAAGGATGGACCCCACACCGAAGTTGTCCCAACCTCAAACTTGTGCTGCCCTGATACATCGAAGGGAGCCCTACAAACTGACATCAGGAACCTAGACTGCTGAGTTTACTTTCCCAGGGAAAATGGAAAAAGGATGTGCCCAGGGGCCCCTGCCATTGACTGCAAAAAATCCTTATATCGAAGGATGGACCCCACACCGAAGTTGTCCCCACCTCAAACTTGTGCTGCCCTTATAGACCCAAGGGAGCCCTACAAACTGACATCAGGAACCTCGACTGCTGAGTTTTCTTTCCCAGGGAAAATGGAAAAAGGATGTGCCCGGGGGCCCCTGGCCATGACTGCAAAAAATCCTAATATCAAAGGATGGACCCCACACCGAAGTTGTCCCCACCTCAAACTTGTGCTGCCCTGATAGACCCAAGGGAGCCCGACAAACTGACATCAGGAACCTGGACTGCTGAGTTTTCTTTCCCAGGGAAAATGGAAAAAGGATGTGCCCAGGGGCCCCTGGCCCTGACTGCAAAAAACCCTTATATCGAAGGATGGACCCCACACCGAGGCTGTCCCCACCTCAAACTTGTGCTGCCCTGATAGACCCAAGGCAGCCCTACAAACTGACATCAGGAACCTGGACTGCTGAGTTTTCTTTCCCAGGGAAAATGGAAAAAGGATGTGCCCGGGGGTCCCTGGCCCTGACTGCAAAGAATCCATATATCGAAGGATGGACCCCACACCGAAGTTGTCCCCACCTCAAACTTGTGCTGCCCTGATACATCCAAGGGAGCCCTACAAACTGACATCAAGAACCTGGACTGCTGAGTTTTCTTTCCCAGGTAAAATGGAAAAAGGTTGTGCCCGGGGGCCCCTGGCCCTAACTGCAAAAAATCCTTATATCGAAGGATGGACCCCACACCGAAGTTCTGCCCACCTCAAACTTGTGCTGCCCTGATAGACCCAAGGGAGCCCTACAAACTGACATCAGGAACCTGGACTGCTGAGTTTTCTTTCCCAGGGAAAAT
Organism: Lonchura striata; assembly: GCF_046129695.1. Classification (NCBI taxonomy): domain Eukaryota; kingdom Metazoa; phylum Chordata; class Aves; order Passeriformes; family Estrildidae; genus Lonchura; species Lonchura striata. The sequence goes on along the minus strand of NC_134627.1, from coordinate 9,419,115 downwards.
GGAAAAAGCATGTGCCCGGGGGCCCCTGGCCATGACTGCAAAAAATCCTAATATCAAAGGATGGACCCCAAACCGAAGTTGTCCCCACCTCAAACTTGTGCTGCCCTGATAGACCCAAGGCAGCCCTACAAACTGACATCAGGAACCTGGACTGCTGAGTTTTCTTTCCCAGGGAAAATGGAAAAAGGATGTGCCCAGGGGCCCCTGGCCCTGGGCAGGGACATCACTGCAAAGAATCCTTATATCGAAGGATGGACCCCACACCGAAGTTGTCCCCACCTCAAACTTGTGCTGCCCTGATAGACCCAAGGGAGCCCTACAAACTGACATCAAGAACCTGGACTGCTGAGTTTTCTTTCCCAGGGAAAATGGAAAAAGGATATGGTCAGGGGTCCCTGACCCTGACTGCAAAAAATCCTTATATCGAAGGATGGACCCCACACCGAAGTTGTCCCCACCTCAAACTTGTGCTGCCCTGATAGACCCAAGGGAGCCCTACAAACTGACATCAGGAACCTCGACTGCTGAGTTTTCTTTCCCAGGGAAAATGGAAAAAGGATGTGCCCAGGGGGCCCTGGCCCTGACTGCAAAGAATCCTTATATCGAAGGATGGACCCCACACCGAAGTTGTCCCCACCTCAAACTTGTGCTGCCCTGATAGACCCAAGGGAACCCTACAAACTGACATCAGGAACCTGGACTGCTGAGTTTTCTTTCCCAGGGAAAATGGAAAAAGGATGTGCCCAGGGGCCCCTGGCTCTGACTGCAAAAAATCCTTATATCGAAGGATGGACCCCACACCGAAGTTGTCCCCACCTCAAACTTGTGCTGCCCTGATAGACCCAAGGGAGCCCTAAAAAAACTGACATCAGGAACCTGGACTGCTGAGTTTTCTTTCCCAGGGAAAATGGAAAAAGGATGTGCCCAGGGGCCCCTAGCCCTGGGCAGGGACCTCACTGCAAGAAATCCTTATATCGAAGGATGGACCCCACACCGAAGCTGTCCCCACCTCAAACTTGTGCTGCCCTGATAGACCCAAGGGAGCCCTAAAAAAACTGACATCAGGAACCTGGACTGCTGAGTTTTCTTTCCCAGGGAAAATGGAAAAAGGATGTGCCCAGGGGCCCCTGGCCCTGGGCAGGGACATCACTGCAAAGAATCCTTATATCGAAGGAAGGACCCCACACCGAAGTTGTCCCCACCTCAAACTTGTGCTGCCCTGATAGACCCAAGGGAGCCGTACAAACTGACATCAGGAACCTGGACTGCTGAGTTTTCTTTCCCAGGGAAAATGGAAAAAGGATGTGCCCAGGGGCCCCTGGCCCTGACTGCAAAGAATCCTTATATCGAAGGATGGATCCCACACCGAAGTTGTCCCCACCTCAAACTTGTGCTGCCCTGATAGACCCAAGGGAGCCCTACAAACTGACATCAGGATCCTGGACTGCTGAGTTTTCTTTCCCAGGGAAAATGGAAAAAGGATGTGCCTGAGGGCCCCTGGCCCTGACTGCAAAGAATCCTTATATCGAAGGATGGAGCCCACACCGAAGTTGTCCCCACCTCAAACTTGTGCTGCCCTGATAGACCGAAGGGAGCCCTACAAACTGACATCAGGAACCTGGACTGCTGAGTTTTCTTTCCCAGGGAAAATGGAAAAAGGATGTGCCCAGGGGCCCCTGGCCCTGACTGCAAAATATCCTTATATCGAAGGATGGACCCCACACCGAAGCTGTCCCCACCTCAAACTTGTGCTGCCCTGATAGACCCAAGGGAGCCCTAAAAAAACTGACATCAGGAACCTGGACTGCTGAGTTTTCTTTCCCAGGGAAAATGGAAAAAGGATGTGCCCAGGGGCCCCTGGCCCTGGGCAGGAACATCACTGCAAAGAATCCTTATATCGAAGGATGGACCCCACACCGAAGTTGTCCCCACCTCAAACTTGTGCTGCCCTGATAGACCCAAGGGAGCCCTACAAACTGACATCAGGAACCTGGACTGCTGAGTTTTCTTTCCCAGGGAAAATGGAAAAAGGATGTGCCCGGGGGCCCCTGGCCCTGACTGCAAAAAATCCTTATATCGAAGGATGGATCCCACACCGAAGTTGTCCCCACCTCAAACTTGTGCTGCCCTGATAGACCCAAGGGAGCCCTACAAACTGACATCAGGATCCTGGACTGCTGAGTTTTCTTTCCCAGGGAAAATGGAAAAAGTATGTGCCTGAGGGCCCCTGGCCCTGACTGCAAAGAATCCTTATATCGAAGGATGGAGCCCACACCGAAGTTGTCCCCACCTCAAACTTGTGCTGCCCTGATAGACCCAAGGGAGCCCTACAAACTGACATCAGGAACCTGGACTGCTGAGTTTTCTTTCCCAGGGAAAATGGAAAAAGGATATGGTCAGGGGTCCCTGACCCTGACTGCAAAAAATCCTTATATCGAAGGATGGACCCCACACCGAAGTTGTCCCCACCTCAAACTTGTGCTGCCCTGATAGACCCAAGGGAGCCCTACAAACTGACATCAGGAACCTGGACTGCTGAGTTTTCTTTCCCAGGGAAAATGGAAAAAGGATGTGCCCAGGGGCCCCTGGCCCTGACTGCAAAAAATCCTTATATCGAAGGATGGACCCCACACCGAAGTTGTCCCCACCTCAAACTTGTGCTGCCCTGATAGACCCAGGGGAGCCCTACAAACTGACATCAGGAACCTGGACTGCTGAGTTTTCTTTCCCAGGGAAAATGGCCAAAGGATGTGCCCAGGGGCCCGTAGCCCTGAGCTGGGGCCTCACTACAAAAAATCCTTATATCGAAGGATGGACCCCACACCGAAGTTGTCCCCACCTCAAACTTGTGCTGCCCTGATAGACCCAAGGGAGCCCTACAAACTGACATCAGGAACCTGGACTGCTGAGTTTTCTTTCCCAGGAAAAATGGAAAAAGCATGTGCCCGGGGGCCCCTGGCCATGACTGCAAAAAATCCTAATATCAAAGGATGGACCCCACACCGAAGTTGTCCCCACCTCAAACTTGTGCTGCCCTGATAGACCCAAGGGAGCCCGACAAACTGACATCAGGAACCTGGACTGCTGAGTTTTCTTTCCCAGGGAAAATTGAAAAAGGATGTGCCAGGGGGTCCCTGGCCCTGACTGCAAAAAATCCTTTTATCGAAGGATGGACCCCAGACCGAAGTTGTCCCCACCTCAAACATGTGCTGCCCTGATAGACCCAAGGGAGCCCTTCAAACTGACATCAGGAACCTGGACTGCTGAGTTTTCTTTCCCAGGGAAAATGGAAAAAGGATGTGCCCAGGGGCCCCTAGCCCTGGGCAGGGACCTCACTGCAAGAAATCCTTATATCGAAGGATGGACCCCACACCGAAGTTGTCCCCACCTCAAACTTGTGCTGCCCTGATAGACCCAAGGGAGCCCGACAAACTGACATCAGGAACCTGGACTGCTGAGTTTTCTTTCCCAGGGAAAATTGAAAAAGGATGTCCCCAGGGGCCCCTGGGCCCTGGACAGGGGCCTCACCGCAAAAAATTCTTATATCGAAGGATGGACCCCACACCGAAGTTGTCCCCACCTCAAACTTGTGCTGCCCTGATAGACCCAAGGGAGCCCTACAAACTGACATCAGGAACCTGGACTGCTGAGTTTTCTTTCCCAGGGAAAATTGAAAAAGGATGTGCCAGGGTGTCCCTGGCCCTGACTGCAAAAAATCCTTTTATCGAAGGATGGACCCCAGACCGAAGTTGTCCCCACCTCAAACTTGTGCTGCCCTGATAGACCGAAGGGAGCCCTACAAACTGACATCAGGAACCTGGACTGCTGAGTTTTCTTTCCCAGGGAAAAAGGAAAAAGGATGTGCCCAGGGGCCCCTGGCCCTGACTGCAAAATATCCTTATATCGAAGGATGGACCCCACACCGAAGCTGTCCCCACCTCAAACTTGTGCTGCCCTGATAGACCCAAGGGAGCCCTAAAAAAACTGACATCAGGAACCTGGACTGCTGAGTTTTCTTTCCCAGGGAAAATGGAAAAAGGATGTGCCCAGGGGCCCCTGGCCCTGGGCAGGGACATCACTGCAAAGAATCCTTATATCGAAGGATGGACCCCACACCGAAGTTGTCCCCACCTCAAACTTGTGCTGCCCTGATACATCCAAGGGAGCCCTACAAACTGACATCAGGAACCTGGACTGCTGAGTTTTCTTTCCCAGGGAAAATGGAAAAAGGATGTGCCCGGGGGCCCCTGGCCCTGACTGCAAAAAATCCTTATATCGAAGGATGGATCCCACACCGAAGTTGTCCCCACCTCAAACTTGTGCTGCCCTGATAGACCCAAGGGAGCCCTACAAACTGACATCAGGATCCTGGACTGCTGAGTTTTCTTTCCCAGGGAAAATGGAAAAAGGATGTGCCTGAGGGCCCCTGGCCCTGACTGCAAAGAATCCTTATATCGAAGGATGGACCCCACACCGAAGTTGTCCCCACCTCAAACTTGTGCTGCCCTGATAGACCCAAGGGAGCCCTACAAACTGACATCAGGAACCTGGACTGCTGAGTTTTCTTTCCCAGGGAAAATGGAAAAAGGATGTGCCAAGGGGCCCGTAGCCCTGAGCTGGTGCTCCACAGCAAAGAATCCTTATATCGAAGGATGGAGCCCACACCGAAGTTGTCCCCACCTCAAACTTGTGCTGCCCTGATAGACCCAAGGGAGCCCTACAAACTGACACCAGCAACCTGGACTGCTGAGTTTTCTTTCCCAGGGAAAATGGAAAAAGGGTATAGTCAGGGGTCCCTGACCCTGACTGCAAAAAATCCTTATATCGAAGGATGGACCCCACACCGAAGTTGTCCCCACCTCAAACTTGTGCTGCCCTGATAGACCCAAGGGAGCCCTACAAACTGACATCAGGAACCTCGACTGCTGAGTTTTCTTTCCCAGGGAAAATGGAAAAAGGATGTGCCCAGGGGGCCCTGGCCCTGACTGCAAAGAATCCTTATATCGAAGGATGGACCCCACACCGAAGTTGTCCCCACCTCAAACTTGTGCTGCCCTGATAGACCCAAGGGAACCCTACAAACTGACATCAGGAACCTGGACTGCTGAGTTTTCTTTCCCAGGGAAAATGGAAAAAGCATGTGCCCAGGGGCCCCTGGCCCTGACTGCAAAAAATCCTTATATCGAAGGATGGAGCCCACACCGAAGTTGTCCCCACCTCAAACTTGTGCTGCCCTGATAGACCCAAGGGAGCCCGACAAACTGACATCGGGAACCTGGACTGCTGAGTTTTCTTTCCCAGGGAAAATTGAAAAAGGATGTCCCCAGGGGCCCCTGGGCCCTAGACAGGGGCCTCACCGCAAAAAATTCTTATATCGAAGGATGGACCCCACACCGAAGTTGTCCCCACCTCAAACTTGTGCTGCCCTGATAGACCCAAGGGAGCCCTACAAACTGACATCAGGAACCTGGACTGCTGAGTTTTCTTTCCCAGGGAAAATTGAAAAAGGATGTGCCAGGGGGTCCCTGGCCCTGACTGCAAAAAATCCTTTTATCGAAGGATGGACCCCAGACCGAAGTTGTCCCCACCTCAAACTTGTGCTGCCCTGATAGACCCAAGGGAGCCCTACAAACTGACATCAGGAACCTGGACTGCTGAGTTTTCTTTCCCAGGGAAAATGGAAAAAGGATGTGCCCAGGGGCCCCTGGCCCTGACTGCAAAATATCCTTATATCGAAGGATGGACCCCACACCGAAGCTGTCCCCACCTCAAACTTGTGCTGCCCTGATAGACCCAAGGGAGCCCTAAAAAAACTGACATCAGGAACCTGGACTGCTGAGTTTTCTTTCCCAGGGAAAATGGAAAAAGGATGTGCCCAGGGGCCCCTGGCCCTGGGCAGGGACATCACTGCAAAGAATCCTTATATCGAAGGATGGACCCCACACCGAAGTTGTCCCCACCTCAAACTTGTGCTGCCCTGATACACCCAAGGGAGCCGTACAAACTGACATCAGGAACCTGGACTGCTGAGTTTTCTTTCCCAGGGAAAATGGAAAAAGGATCTGCCCGGGGCCTCTGGCCCTGACTGCAAAAAATCCTTATATTGAAGGATGGATCCCACACCGAAGTTGTCCCCACCTCAAACTTGTGCTGCCCTGATAGACCCAAGGGATCCCTACAAACTGACATCAGGATCCTGGACTGCTGAGTTTTCTTTCCCAGGGAAAATGGAAAAAGGATGTGCCTGAGGGCCCCTGGCCCTGACTGCAAAGAATCCTTATATCGAAGGATGGAGCCCACACCGAAGTTGTCCCCACCTCAAACTTGTGCTGCCCTGATAGACCGAAGGGAGCCCTACAAACTGACATCAGGAACCTGGACTGCTGAGTTTTCTTTCCCAGGGAAAATGGAAAAAGGATGTGCCCAGGGGCCCCTGGCCCTGACTGCAAAATATCCTTATATCGAAGGATGGACCCCACACCGAAGCTGTCCCCACCTCAAACTTGTGCTGCCCTGATAGACCCAAGGGAGCCCTAAAAAAACTGACATCAGGAACCTGGACTGCTGAGTTTTCTTTCCCAGGGAAAATGGAAAAAGGATGTGCCCAGGGGCCCCTGGCCCTGGGCAGGGACATCACTGCAAAGAATCCTTATATCGAAGGATGGACCCCACACCGAAGTTGTCCCCACCTCAAACTTGTGCTGCCCTGATACACCCAAGGGAGCCGTACAAACTGACATCAGGAACCTGGACTGCTGAGTTTTCTTTCCCAGGGAAAATGGAAAAAGGATGTGCCCGGGGGCCCCTGGCCCTGACTGCAAAAAATCCTTATATCGAAGGATGGATCCCACACCGAAGTTGTCCCCACCTCAAACTTGTGCTGCCCTGATAGACCCAAGGGAGCCCTACAAACTGACATCAGGATCCTGGACTGCTGAGTTTTCTTTCCCAGGGAAAATGGAAAAAGTATGTGCCTGAGGGCCCCTGGCCCTGACTGCAAAGAATCCTTATATCGAAGGATGGAGCCCACACCGAAGTTGTCCCCACCTCAAACTTGTGCTGCCCTGATAGACTCAAGGCAGCCCTACAAACTGACATCAGGAACCTGGACTGCTGAGTTTTCTTTCCCAGGGAAAATGGAAAAAGGATATGGTCAGGGGTCCCTGACCCTGACTGCAAAAAATCCTTATATCGAAGGATGGACCCCACACCGAAGTTGTCCCCACCTCAAACTTGTGCTGCCCTGATAGACCCAAGGGAGCCCTACAAACTGACATCAGGAACCTGGACTGCTGAGTTTTCTTTCCCAGGGAAAATGGAAAAAGGATGTGCCCAGGGGCCCCTGGCCCTGACTGCAAAAAATCCTTATATCGAAGGATGGACCCCACACCAAAGTTGTCCCCACCTCAAACTTGTGCTGCCCTGATAGACCCAGGGGAGCCCTACAAACTGACATCAGGAACCTGGACTGCTGAGTTTTCTTTCCCAGGGAAAATGGCCAAAGGATGTGCCCAGGGGCCCGTAGCCCTGAGCTGGGGCCTCACTACAAAAAATCCTTATATCGAAGGATGGACCCCACACCGAAGTTGTCCCCACCTCAAACTTGTGCTGCCCTGATAGACCCAAGGGAGCCCTACAAACTGACATCAGGAACCTGGACTGCTGAGTTTTCTTTCCCAGGGGAAATGGAAAAAGGATGTGCCCAGGGGCCCCTGGCCCTGACTGCAAAAAATCCTTATATCGAAGGATGGACCCCACACCGAAGTTGTCCCCACCTCAAACTTCTGCTGCCCTGATAGACCCAAGGGAGCCCTACAAACTGACATCAGGAACCTGGACTGCTGAGTTTTCTTTCCCAGGGAAAATGGAAAAAGGATGTGCCCAGGGGCCCCTGGCCCTGGGCTGGGGCCTCACTGCAAAGAATCCCTATATAGAAGGATGGACCCCACACCGAAGTTGTCCCCACCTCAAACTTGTGCTGCCCTGATAGACCCAAGGGAGCCCTAAAAAAACTGACATCAGGAACCTGGACTGCTGAGTTTTCTTTCCCAGGGAAAATGGAAAAAGTATGTGCCTGAGGGCCCCTGGCCCTGACTGCAAAGAATCCTTATATCGAATGATGGAGCCCACACCGAAGTTGTCCCCACCTCAAACTTGTGCTGCCCTGATAGACCGAAGGGAGCCCTACAAACTGACATCAGGAACCTGGACTGCTGAGTTTTCTTTCCCAGGGAAAATGGAAAAAGGATGTGCCCAGGGGCCCCTGGCCCTGACTGCAAAATATCCTTATATCGAAGGATGGACCCCACACCGAAGCTGTCCCCACCTCAAACTTGTGCTGCCCTGATAGACCCAAGGGAGCCCTAAAAAAACTGACATCAGGAACCTGGACTGCTGAGTTTTCTTTCCCAGGGAAAATGGAAAAAGGATGTGCCCAGGGGCCCCTGGCCCTGGGCAGGGACATCACTGCAAAGAATCCTTATATCGAAGGATGGACCCCACACCGAAGTTGTCCCCACCTCAAACTTGTGCTCCCCTGATACACCCAAGGGAGCCGTACAAACTGACATCAGGAACCTGGACTGCTGAGTTTTCTTTCCCAGGGAAAATGGAAAAAGGATGTGCCCAGGGGCCCCTGGCCCTGACTGCAAAAAATCCTTATATCGAAGGATGGATCCCACACCGAAGTTGTCCCCACCTCAAACTTGTGCTGCCCTGATAGACCCAAGGGAGCCCTACAAACTGACATCAGGATCCTGGACTGCTGAGTTTTCTTTCCCAGGGAAAATGGAAAAAGTATGTGCCTGAGGGCCCCTGGCCCTGACTGCAAAGAATCCTTATATCGAAGGATGGAGCCCACACCGAAGTTGTCCCCACCTCAAACTTGTGCTGCCCTGATAGACCCAAGGGAGCCCTACAAACTGACATCAGGAACCTGGACTGCTGAGTTTTCTTTCCCAGGGAAAATGGAAAAAGGATATGGTCAGGGGTCCCTGACCCTGACTGCAAAAAATCCTTATATCGAAGGATGGACCCCACACCGAAGTTGTCCCCACCTCAAACTTGTGCTGCCCTGATAGACCCAAGGGAGCCCTACAAACTGACATCAGGAACCTGGACTGCTGAGTTTTCTTTCCCAGGGAAAATGGAAAAAGGGTGTGCCCAGGGGCCCCTGGCCCTGACTGCAAAAAATCCTTATATCGAAGGATGCATCCCACACCGAAGTTGTCCCCACCTCAAACTTGTGCTGCCCTGATAGACCCAAGGGAGCCCTACAAACTGACATCAGGATCCTGGACTGCTGAGTTTTCTTTCCCAGGGAAAATGGATAAAGTATGTGCCTGAGGGCCCCTGGCCCTGACTGCAAAAAATCCTTATATCGAAGGATGGACCCCACACCGAAGTTGTCCCCACCTCAAACTTGTGCTGCCCTGATAGACCGAAGGGAGCCCTACAAACTGACATCAGGAACCTCGACTGCTGAGTTTTCTTTCCCAGGGAAAATGGAAAAAGGATGTGCCCAGGGGGCCCTGGCCCTGACTGCAAAGAATCCTTATATCGAAGGATGGACCCCACACCGAAGTTGTCCCCACCTCAAACTTGTGCTGCCCTGATAGACCCAAGGGAACCCTACAAACTGACATCAGGAACCTGGACTGCTGAGTTTTCTTTACCAGGGAAAATGGAAAAAGCATGTGCCCAGGGGCCCCTGGCCCTGACTGCAAAAAATCCTTATATCGAAGGATGGAGCCCACACCGAAGTTGTCCCCACCTCAAACTTGTGCTGCCCTGATAGACCCAAGGGAGCCCGACAAACTGACATCAGGAACCTGGACTGCTGAGTTTTCTTTCCCAGGGAAAATTGAAAAAGGATGTCCCCAGGGGCCCCTGGGCCCTAGACAGGGGCCTCACCGCAAAAAATTCTTATATCGAAGGATGGACCCCACACCGAAGTTGTCCCCACCTCAAACTTGTGCTGCCCTGATAGACCCAAGGGAGCCCTACAAACTGACATCAGGAACCTGGACTGCTGAGTTTTCTTTCCCAGGGAAAATTGAAAAAGGATGTGCCAGGGGGTCCCTGGCCCTGACTGCAAAAAATCCTTTTATCGAAGGATGGACCCCACACCGAAGTTGTCCCCACCTCAAACTTGTGCTGCCCTGATAGACCGAAGGGAGCCCTACAAACTGACATCAGGAACCTGGACTGCTGAGTTTTCTTTCCCAGGGAAAATGGAAAAAGGATGTGCCCAGGGGCCCCTGGCCCTGACTGCAAAATATCCTTATATCGAAGGATGGACCCCACACCGAAGCTGTCCCCACCTCAAACTTGTGCTGCCCTGATAGACCCAAGGGAGCCCTAAAAAAACTGACATCAGGAACCTGGACTGCTGAGTTTTCTTTCCCAGGGAAAATGGCCAAAGGATGTGCCCAGGGGCCCCTGGCCCTGGGCAGGGACATCACTGCAAAGAATCCTTATATCGAAGGATGGACCCCACACCGAAGTTGTCCCCACCTCAAACTTGTGCTGCCCTGATACACCCAAGGGAGCCGTACAAACTGACATCAGGAACCTGGACTGCTGAGTTTTCTTTCCCAGGGAAAATGGAAAAAGGATGTGCCCGGGGGCCCCTGGCCCTGACTGCAAAAAATCCTTATATCGAAGGATGGATCCCACACCGAAGTTGTCCCCACCTCAAACTTGTGCTGCCCTGATAGACCCAAGGGAGCCCTACAAACTGACATCAGGATCCTGGACTGCTGAGTTTTCTTTCCCAGGGAAAATGGAAAAAGGATGTGCCTGAGGGCCCCTGGCCCTGACTGCAAAGAATCCTTATATCGAAGGATGGAGCCCACACCGAAGTTGTCCCCACCTCAAACTTGTGCTGCCCTGATAGACCGAAGGGAGCCCTACAAACTGACATCAGGAACCTGGACTGCTGAGTTTTCTTTCCCAGGGAAAATGGAAAAAGGATGTGCCCAGGGGCCCCTGGCCCTGGGCAGGGACATCACTGCAAAGAATCCTTATATCGAAGGATGGACCCCACACCGAAGTTGTCCCCACCTCAAACTTGTGCTGCCCTGATACACCCAAGGGAGCCGTACAAACTGACATCAGGAACCTGGACTGCTGAGTTTTCTTTCCCAGGGAAAATGGAAAAAGGATCTGCCCGGGGCCTCTGGCCCTGACTGCAAAAAATCCTTATATTGAAGGATGGATCCCACACCGAAGTTGTCCCCACCTCAAACTTGTGCTGCCCTGATAGACCCAAGGGATCCCTACAAACTGACATCAGGATCCTGGACTGCTGAGTTTTCTTTCCCAGGGAAAATGGAAAAAGGATGTGCCTGAGGGCCCCTGGCCCTGACTGCAAAGAATCCTTATATCGAAGGATGGAGCCCACACCGAAGTTGTCCCCACCTCAAACTTGTGCTGCCCTGATAGACCGAAGGGAGCCCTACAAACTGACATCAGGAACCTGGACTGCTGAGTTTTCTTTCCCAGGGAAAATGGAAAAAGGATGTGCCCAGGGGCCCCTGGCCCTGACTGCAAAATATCCTTATATCGAAGGATGGACCCCACACCGAAGCTGTCCCCACCTCAAACTTGTGCTGCCCTGATAGACCCAAGGGAGCCCTAAAAAAACTGACATCAGGAACCTGGACTGCTGAGTTTTCTTTCCCAGGGAAAATGGAAAAAGGATGTGCCCAGGGGCCCCTGGCCCTGGGCAGGGACATCACTGCAAAGAATCCTTATATCGAAGGATGGACCCCACACCGAAGTTGTCCCCACCTCAAACTTGTGCTGCCCTGATACACCCAAGGGAGCCGTACAAACTGACATCAGGAACCTGGACTGCTGAGTTTTCTTTCCCAGGGAAAATGGAAAAAGGATGTGCCCGGGGGCCCCTGGCCCTGACTGCAAAAAATCCTTATATCGAAGGATGGATCCCACACCGAAGTTGTCCCCACCTCAAACTTGTGCTGCCCTGATAGACCCAAGGGAGCCCTACAAACTGACATCAGGATCCTGGACTGCTGAGTTTTCTTTCCCAGGGAAAATGGAAAAAGTATGTGCCTGAGGGCCCCTGGCCCTGACTGCAAAGAATCCTTATATCGAAGGATGGAGCCCACACCGAAGTTGTCCCCACCTCAAACTTGTGCTGCCCTGATAGACTCAAGGCAGCCCTACAAACTGACATCAGGAACCTGGACTGCTGAGTTTTCTTTCCCAGGGAAAATGGAAAAAGGATATGGTCAGGGGTCCCTGACCCTGACTGCAAAAAATCCTTATATCGAAGGATGGACCCCACACCGAAGTTGTCCCCACCTCAAACTTGTGCTGCCCTGATAGACCCAAGGGAGCCCTACAAACTGACATCAGGAACCTGGACTGCTGAGTTTTCTTTCCCAGGGAAAATGGAAAAAGGATGTGCCCAGGGGCCCCTGGCCCTGACTGCAAAAAATCCTTATATCGAAGGATGGACCCCACACCAAAGTTGTCCCCACCTCAAACTTGTGCTGCCCTGATAGACCCAGGGGAGCCCTACAAACTGACATCAGGAACCTGGACTGCTGAGTTTTCTTTCCCAGGGAAAATGGCCAAAGGATGTGCCCAGGGGCCCGTAGCCCTGAGCTGGGGCCTCACTACAAAAAATCCTTATATCGAAGGATGGACCCCACACCGAAGTTGTCCCCACCTCAAACTTGTGCTGCCCTGATAGACCCAAGGGAGCCCTACAAACTGACATCAGGAACCTGGACTGCTGAGTTTTCTTTCCCAGGGGAAATGGAAAAAGGATGTGCCCAGGGGCCCCTGGCCCTGACTGCAAAAAATCCTTATATCGAAGGATGGACCCCACACCGAAGTTGTCCCCACCTCAAACTTCTGCTGCCCTGATAGACCCAAGGGAGCCCTACAAACTGACATCAGGAACCTGGACTGCTGAGTTTTCTTTCCCAGGGAAAATGGAAAAAGGATGTGCCCAGGGGCCCCTGGCCCTGGGCTGGGGCCTCACTGCAAAGAATCCCTATATAGAAGGATGGACCCCACACCGAAGTTGTCCCCACCTCAAACTTGTGCTGCCCTGATAGACCCAAGGGAGCCCTAAAAAAACTGACATCAGGAACCTGGACTGCTGAGTTTTCTTTCCCAGGGAAAATGGAAAAAGTATGTGCCTGAGGGCCCCTGGCCCTGACTGCAAAGAATCCTTATATCGAATGATGGAGCCCACACCGAAGTTGTCCCCACCTCAAACTTGTGCTGCCCTGATAGACCGAAGGGAGCCCTACAAACTGACATCAGGAACCTGGACTGCTGAGTTTTCTTTCCCAGGGAAAATGGAAAAAGGATGTGCCCAGGGGCCCCTGGCCCTGACTGCAAAATATCCTTATATCGAAGGATGGACCCCACACCGAAGCTGTCCCCACCTCAAACTTGTGCTGCCCTGATAGACCCAAGGGAGCCCTACAAACTGACATCAGGATCCTGGACTGCTGAGTTTTCTTTCCCAGGGAAAATGGAAAAAGTATGTGCCTGAGGGCCCCTGGCCCTGACTGCAAAGAATCCTTATATCGAAGGATGGAGCCCACACCGAAGTTGTCCCCACCTCAAACTTGTGCTGCCCTGATAGACCCAAGGGAGCCCTACAAACTGACATCAGGAACCTGGACTGCTGAGTTTTCTTTCCCAGGGAAAATGGAAAAAGGATATGGTCAGGGGTCCCTGACCCTGACTGCAAAAAATCCTTATATCGAAGGATGGACCCCACACCGAAGTTGTCCCCACCTCAAACTTGTGCTGCCCTGATAGACCCAAGGGAGCCCTACAAACTGACATCAGGAACCTGGACTGCTGAGTTTTCTTTCCCAGGGAAAATGGAAAAAGGGTGTGCCCAGGGGCCCCTGGCCCTGACTGCAAAAAATCCTTATATCGAAGGATGCATCCCACACCGAAGTTGTCCCCACCTCAAACTTGTGCTGCCCTGATAGACCCAAGGGAGCCCTACAAACTGACATCAGGATCCTGGACTGCTGAGTTTTCTTTCCCAGGGAAAATGGATAAAGTATGTGCCTGAGGGCCCCTGGCCCTGACTGCAAAAAATCCTTATATCGAAGGATGGAGCCCACACCGAAGTTGTCCCCACCTCAAACTTGTGCTGCCCTGATAGACCGAAGGGAGCCCTACAAACTGACATCAGGAACCTCGACTGCTGAGTTTTCTTTCCCAGGGAAAATGGAAAAAGGATGTGCCCAGGGGGCCCTGGCCCTGACTGCAAAGAATCCTTATATCGAAGGATGGACCCCACACCGAAGTTGTCCCCACCTCAAACTTGTGCTGCCCTGATAGACCCAAGGGAACCCTACAAACTGACATCAGGAACCTGGACTGCTGAGTTTTCTTTACCAGGGAAAATGGAAAAAGCATGTGCCCAGGGGCCCCTGGCCCTGACTGCAAAAAATCCTTATATCGAAGGATGGAGCCCACACCGAAGTTGTCCCCACCTCAAACTTGTGCTGCCCTGATAGACCCAAGGGAGCCCGACAAACTGACATCAGGAACCTGGACTGCTGAGTTTTCTTTCCCAGGGAAAATTGAAAAAGGATGTCCCCAGGGGCCCCTGGGCCCTAGACAGGGGCCTCACCGCAAAAAATTCTTATATCGAAGGATGGACCCCACACCGAAGTTGTCCCCACCTCAAACTTGTGCTGCCCTGATAGACCCAAGGGAGCCCTACAAACTGACATCAGGAACCTGGACTGCTGAGTTTTCTTTCCCAGGGAAAATTGAAAAAGGATGTGCCAGGGGGTCCCTGGCCCTGACTGCAAAAAATCCTTTTATCGAAGGATGGACCCCACACCGAAGTTGTCCCCACCTCAAACTTGTGCTGCCCTGATAGACCGAAGGGAGCCCTACAAACTGACATCAGGAACCTGGACTGCTGAGTTTTCTTTCCCAGGGAAAATGGAAAAAGGATGTGCCCAGGGGCCCCTGGCCCTGACTGCAAAATATCCTTATATCGAAGGATGGACCCCACACCGAAGCTGTCCCCACCTCAAACTTGTGCTGCCCTGATAGACCCAAGGGAGCCCTAAAAAAACTGACATCAGGAACCTGGACTGCTGAGTTTTCTTTCCCAGGGAAAATGGCCAAAGGATGTGCCCAGGGGCCCCTGGCCCTGGGCAGGGACATCACTGCAAAGAATCCTTATATCGAAGGATGGACCCCACACCGAAGTTGTCCCCACCTCAAACTTGTGCTGCCCTGATACACCCAAGGGAGCCGTACAAACTGACATCAGGAACCTGGACTGCTGAGTTTTCTTTCCCAGGGAAAATGGAAAAAGGATGTGCCCGGGGGCCCCTGGCCCTGACTGCAAAAAATCCTTATATCGAAGGATGGATCCCACACCGAAGTTGTCCCCACCTCAAACTTGTGCTGCCCTGATAGACCCAAGGGAGCCCTACAAACTGACATCAGGATCCTGGACTGCTGAGTTTTCTTTCCCAGGGAAAATGGAAAAAGGATGTGCCTGAGGGCCCCTGGCCCTGACTGCAAAGAATCCTTATATCGAAGGATGGAGCCCACACCGAAGTTGTCCCCACCTCAAACTTGTGCTGCCCTGATAGACCGAAGGGAGCCCTACAAACTGACATCAGGAACCTGGACTGCTGAGTTTTCTTTCCCAGGGAAAATGGAAAAAGGATGTGCCCAGGGGCCCCTGGCCCTGACTGCAAAATATCCTTATATCGAAGGATGGACCCCACACCGAAGCTGTCCCCACCTCAAACTTGTGCTGCCCTGATAGACCCAAGGGAGCCCTAAAAAAACTGACATCAGGAACCTGGACTGCTGAGTTTTCTTTCCCAGGGAAAATGGAAAAAGGATGTGCCCAGGGGCCCCTGGCCCTGGGCAGGGACATCACTGCAAAGAATCCTTATATCGAAGGATGGACCCCACACCGAAGTTGTCCCCACCTCAAACTTGTGCTGCCCTGATACACCCAAGGGAGCCGTACAAACTGACATCAGGAACCTGGACTGCTGAGTTTTCTTTCCCAGGGAAAATGGAAAAAGGTTGTGCCCGGGGGCCCCTGGCCCTGACTGCAAAAAATCCTTATATCGAAGGATGGATCCCACACCGAAGTTGTCCCCACCTCAAACTTGTGCTGCCCTGATAGACCCAAGGGAGCCCTACAAACTGACATCAGGATCCTGGACTGCTGAGTTTTCTTTCCCAGGGAAAATGGAAAAAGGATGTGCCTGAGGGCCCCTGGCCCTGACTGCAAAGAATCCTTATATCGAAGGATGGAGCCCACACCGAAGTTGTCCCCACCTCAAACTTGTGCTGCCCTGATAGACTCAAGGGAGCCCTACAAACTGACATCAGGAACCTGGACTGCTGAGTTTTCTTTCCCAGGGAAAATGGAAAAAGGATATGGTCAGGGGTCCCTGACCCTGACTGCAAAAAATCCTTATATCGAAGGATGGACCCCACACCGAAGTTGTCCCCACCTCAAACTTGTGCTGCCCTGATAGACCCAAGGGAGCCCTACAAACTGACATCAGGAACCTGGACTGCTGAGTTTTCTTTCCCAGGGAAAATGGAAAAAGGATGTGCCCAGGGGCCCCTGGCCCTGACTGCAAAAAATCCTTATATCGAAGGATGGACCCCACACCAAAGTTGTCCCCACCTCAAACTTGTGCTGCCCTGATAGACCCAGGGGAGCCCTACAAACTGACATCAGGAACCTGGACTGCTGAGTTTTCTTTCCCAGGGAAAATGGCCAAAGGTTGTGCCCAGGGGCTAGTAGCCCTGAGCTGGGGCCTCACTACAAAAAATCCTTATATCGAAGGATGGACCCCACACCGAAGTTGTCCCCACCTCAAACTTGTGCTGCCCTGATAGACCCAAGGGAGCCCTACAAACTGACATCAGGAACCTGGACTGCTGAGTTTTCTTTCCCAGGGGAAATGGAAAAAGGATGTGCCCAGGGGCCCCTGGCCCTGACTGCAAAAAATCCTTATATCGAAGGATGGACCCCACACCGAAGTTGTCCCCACCTCAAACTTCTGCTGCCCTGATAGACCCAAGGGAGCCCTACAAACTGACATCAGAAACCTGGACTGCTGAGTTTTCTTTCCCAGGGAAAATGGAAAAAGGATGTGCCCAGGGGCCCCTGGCCCTGGGCTGGGGCCTCACTGCAAAGAATCCCTATATAGAAGGATGGACCCCACACCGAAGCTGTCCCCACCTCAAACTTGTGCTGCCCTGATAGACCCAAGGGAGCCCTAAAAAAACTGACATCAGGAACCTGGACTGCTGAGTTTTCTTTCCCAGGGAAAATGGAAAAAGTATGTGCCTGAGGGCCCCTGGCCCTGACTGCAAAGAATCCTTATATCGAATGATGGAGCCCACACCGAAGTTGTCCCCACCTCAAACTTGTGCTGCCCTGATAGACCGAAGGGAGCCCTACAAACTGACATCAGGAACCTGGACTGCTGAGTTTTCTTTCCCAGGGAAAATGGAAAAAGGATGTGCCCAGGGGCCCCTGGCCCTGACTGCAAAATATCCTTATATCGAAGGATGGACCCCACACCGAAGCTGTCCCCACCTCAAACTTGTGCTGCCCTGATAGACCCAAGGGAGCCCTAAAAAAACTGACATCAGGAACCTGGACTGCTGAGTTTTCTTTCCCAGGGAAAATGGAAAAAGGATGTGCCCAGGGGCCCCTGGCCCTGGGCAGGGACATCACTGCAAAGAATCCTTATATCGAAGGATGGACCCCACACCGAAGTTGTCCCCACCTCAAACTTGTGCTCCCCTGATACACCCAAGGGAGCCGTACAAACTGACATCAGGAACCTGGACTGCTGAGTTTTCTTTCCCAGGGAAAATGGAAAAAGGATGTGCCCGGGGGCCCCTGGCCCTGACTGCAAAAAATCCTTATATCGAAGGATGGATCCCACACCGAAGTTGTCCCCACCTCAAACTTGTGCTGCCCTGATAGACCCAAGGGAGCCCTACAAACTGACATCAGGATCCTGGACTGCTGAGTTTTCTTTCCCAGGGAAAATGGAAAAAGTATGTGCCTGAGGGCCCCTGGCCCTGACTGCAAAGAATCCTTATATCGAAGGATGGAGCCCACACCGAAGTTGTCCCCACCTCAAACTTGTGCTGCCCTGATAGACCCAAGGGAGCCCTACAAACTGACATCAGGAACCTGGACTGCTGAGTTTTCTTTCCCAGGGAAAATGGAAAAAGGGTGTGCCCAGGGGCCCCTGGCCCTGACTGCAAAAAATCCTTATATCGAAGGATGCATCCCACACCGAAGTTGTCCCCACCTCAAACTTGTGCTGCCCTGATAGACCCAAGGGAGCCCTACAAACTGACATCAGGATCCTGGACTGCTGAGTTTTCTTTCCCAGGGATAATGGATAAAGTATGTGCCTGAGGGCCCCTGGCCCTGACTGCAAAAAATCCTTATATCGAAGGATGGAGCCCACACCGAAGTTGTCCCCACCTCAAACTTGTGCTGCCCTGATAGACCGAAGGGAGCCCTACAAACTGACATCAGGAACCTGGACTGCTGAGTTTTCTTTCCCAGGGAAAATGGAAAAAGGATGTGCCCAGGGGCCCCTGGCCCTGACTGCAAAATATCCTTATATCGAAGGATGGACCCCACACCGAAGCTGTCCCCACCTCAAACTTGTGCTGCCCTGATAGACCCAAGGGAGCCCTAAAAAAACTGACATCAGGAACCTGGACTGCTGAGTTTTCTTTCCCAGGGAAAATGGAAAAATGATGTGCCCAGGGGCCCCTGGCCCTGGGCAGGGACATCACTGCAAAGAATTCTTATATCGAAGGATGGACCCCACACCGAAGTTGTCCCCACCTCAAACTTGTGCTGCCCTGATACACCCAAGGGAGCCCTACAAACTGACATCAGGAACCTGGACTGCTGAGTTTTCTTTCCCAGGGAAAATGGAAAAAGGATGTGCCCGGGGGCCCCTGGCCCTGACTGCAAAAAATCCTTATATCGAAGGATGGATCCCACACCGAAGTTGTCCCCACCTCAAACTTGTGCTGCCCTGATAGACCCAAGGGAGCCCTACAAACTGACATCAGGAACCTGGACTGCTGAGTTTTCTTTCCCAGGGAAAATGGAAAAAGTATGTGCCTGAGGGCCCCTGGCCCTGACTGCAAAGAATCCTTATATCGAAGGATGGAGCCCACACCGAAGTTGTCCCCACCTCAAACTTGTGCTGCCCTGATAGACCCAAGGGAGCCCTACAAACTGACATCAGGAACCTGGACTGCTGAGTTTTCTTTCCCAGGGAAAATGGAAAAAGGATATGGTCAGGGGTCCCTGACCCTGACTGCAAAAAATCCTTATATCGAAGGATGGACCCCACACCGAAGTTGTCCCCACCTCAAACTTGTGCTGCCCTGATAGACCCAAGGGAGCCCTACAAACTGACATCAGGAACCTGGACTGCTGAGTTTTCTTTCCCAGGGAAAATGGAAAAAGGATGTGCCCAGGGGCCCCTGGCCCTGACTGCAAAAAATCCTTATATCGAAGGATGGATCCCACACCGAAGTTGTCCCCACCTCAAACTTGTGCTGCCCTGATAGACCCAAGGGAGCCCTACAAACTGACATCAGGATCCTGGACTGCTGAGTTTTCTTTCCCAGGGAAAATGGAAAAAGTATGTGCCTGAGGGCCCCTGGCCCTGACTGCAAAAAATCCTTATATCGAAGGATGGAGCCCACACCGAAGTTGTCCCCACCTCAAACTTGTGCTGCCCTGATAGACCGAAGGGAGCCCTACAAACTGACATCAGGAACCTGGACTGCTGAGTTTTCTTTCCCAGGGAAAATTGAAAAAGGATATGCCCAGGGGCCCCTGGCCCTGACTGCAAAATATCCTTATATCGAAGGATGGACCCCACACCGAAGCTGTCCCCACCTCAAACTTGTGCTGCCCTGATAGACCCAAGGGAGCCCTAAAAAAACTGACATCAGGAACCTGGACTGCTGAGTTTTCTTTCCCAGGGAAAATGGAAAAAGGATGTGCCCAGGGGCCCCTGGCCCTGGGCAGGGACATCACTGCAAAGAATCCTTATATCGAAGGATGGACCCCACACCGAAGTTGTCCCCACCTCAAACTTGTGCTGCCCTGATACACCCAAGGGAGCCGTACAAACTGACATCAGGAACCTGGACTGCTGAGTTTTCTTTCCCAGGGAAAATGGAAAAAGGATGTGCCCGGGGGCCCCTGGCCCTGACTGCAAAAAATCCTTATATCGAAGGATGGATCCCACACCGAAGTTGTCCCCACCTCAAACTTGTGCTGCCCTGATAGACCCAAGGGAGCCCTACAAACTGACATCAGGAACCTGGACTGCTGAGTTTTCTTTCCCAGGGAAAATGGAAAAAGGATGTGCCTGAGGGCCCCTGGCCCTGACTGCAAAGAATCCTTATATCGAAGGATGGAGCCCACACCGAAGTTGTCCCCACCTCAAACTTGTGCTGCCCTGATAGACCCAAGGGAGCCCTACAAACTGACATCAGGAACCTGGACTGCTGAGTTTTCTTTCCCAGGGAAAATGGCCAAAGGATGTGCCCAGGGGCCCCTGGCCCTGACTGCAAAAAATCCATATATCGAAGGATGGACCCCACACCAAAGTTGTCCCCACCTCAAACTTGTGCTGCCCTGATAGACCCAGGGGAGCCCTACAAACTGACATCAGGAACCTGGACTGCTGAGTTTTCTTTCCCAGGGAAAATGGCCAAAGGATGTGCCCAGGGGCCCGTAGCCCTGAGCTGGGGCCTCACTACAAAAAATCCTTATATCGAAGGATGGACCCCACACCGAAGTTGTCCCCACCTCAAACTTGTGCTGCCCTGATAGACCCAAGGGAGCCCTACAAACTGACATCAGGAACCTGGACTGCTGAGTTTTCTTTCCCAGGGAAAATGGGAAAAGGATGTGCCCAGGGGCCCCTGGCCCTGACTGCAAAAAATCCTTATATCGAAGGATGGACCCCACTCCGAAGTTGTCCCCACCTCAAACTTGTGCTGCCCTGATAAACCCAAGGGAGCCCTACAAACTGACATCAGGAACCTGGACTGCTGAGTTTTCTTTCCCAGGGAAAATGGAAAAAGGATGTGCCCAGGGGCCCCTGGCCCTGGGCTGGGGCCTCACTACAAAAAATCCTTATATCGAAGGATGGACCCCACACCGAAGTTGTCCCCACCTCAAACTTGTGCTGCCCTGATAGACCCAAGGGAGCCCTACAAACTGACATCAGGAACCTGGACTGCTGAGTTTTCTTTCCCAGGGAAAATGGCCAAAGGATGTGCCCAGTGGGCCCTGACCCTGACTGCAAAGAATCCTTATATCGAAGGATGGACCCCACACCGAAGTTATCCCCACCTCAAACTTGTGCTGCCCTGATAGACCCAAGGGAGCCCTACAAACTGACATCAGGAACCTGGACTGCTGAGTTTTCTTTCCCAGGGAAAATGGAAAAAGGATGTGCCCAGGGGCCCCTGGCCCTGACTGCAAAGAATCCTTATATCGAAGGATGGATCCCACACCGAAGTTGTCCCCACCT
Source organism: Lonchura striata (assembly GCF_046129695.1). NCBI lineage: Eukaryota > Metazoa > Chordata > Aves > Passeriformes > Estrildidae > Lonchura > Lonchura striata. The sequence continues at coordinate 9,397,495 of NC_134627.1, read as the reverse complement.
CAAACTTGTGCTGCCCTGATAGACCCAAGGGAACCCTACAAACTGACATCAGGAACCTGGACTGCTGAGTTTTCTTTCCCAGGGAAAATGGAAAAAGGATGTGCCCAGGGGCCCATGGCCCTGGGCTGGGGCCTCACTACAAAAAATCCTTATATCGAAGGATGGACCCCACACCGAAGTTGTCCCCACCTCAAACTTGTGCTGCCCTGATAGACCCAAGGGAGCCCTACAAACTGACATCAGGAACCTGGACTGCTGAGTTTTCTTTCCCAGGGAAAATGGAAAAAGGATGTGCCCAGGGGCCCCTGGCCCTGACTACAAAAAATCCTTATATCGAAGGATGGACCCCACACCGAAGTTGTCCCCACCTCAAACTTGTGCTGCCCTGATAGACCGAAGGGAGCCCTACAAACTGACATCAGGAACCTGGACTGCTGAGTTTTCTTTCCCAGGGAAAATTGAAAAAGGATGTGCCCAGGGGCCCCTGGCCCTGACTGCAAAATATCCTTATATCGAAGGATGGACCCCACACCGAAGCTGTCCCCACCTCAAACTTGTGCTGCCCTGATAGACCCAAGGGAGCCCTAAAAAAACTGACATCAGGAACCTGGACTGCTGAGTTTTCTTTCCCAGGGAAAATGGAAAAAGGATGTGCCCAGGGGCCCCTGGCCCTGGGCAGGGACATCACTGCAAAGAATCCTTATATCGAAGGATGGACCCCACACCGAAGTTGTCCCCACCTCAAACTTGTGCTGCCCTGATACACCCAAGGGAGCCGTACAAACTGACATCAGGAACCTGGACTGCTGAGTTTTCTTTCCCAGGGAAAATGGAAAAAGGATGTGCCCGGGGGCCCCTGGCCCTGACTGCAAAAAATCCTTATATCGAAGGATGGATCCCACACCGAAGTTGTCCCCACCTCAAACTTGTGCTGCCCTGATAGACCCAAGGGAGCCCTACAAACTGACATCAGGATCCTGGACTGCTGAGTTTTCTTTCCCAGGGAAAATGGAAAAAGGATGTGCCTGAGGGCCCCTGGCCCTGACTGCAAAGAATCCTTATATCGAAGGATGGAGCCCACACCGAAGTTGTCCCCACCTCAAACTTGTGCTGCCCTGATAGACCCAAGGGAGCCCTACAAACTGACATCAGGAACCTGGACTGCTGAGTTTTCTTTCCCAGGGAAAATGGAAAAAGGATGTGCCCAGGGGCCCCTGGCCCTGACTGCAAAAAATCCATATATCGAAGGATGGACCCCACACCAAAGTTGTCCCCACCTCAAACTTGTGCTGCCCTGATAGACCCAGGGGAGCCCTACAAACTGACATCAGGAACCTGGACTGCTGAGTTTTCTTTCCCAGGGAAAATGGAAAAAGGATGGGACCAGGGGCCCGTAGCCCTGAGCTGGGGCCTCACTACAAAAAATCCTTATATCGAAGGATGGACCCCACACCGAAGTTGTCCCCACCTCAAACTTGTGCTGCCCTGATAGACCCAAGGGAGCCCTACAAACTGACATCAGGAACCTGGACTGCTGAGTTTTCTTTCCCAGGGGAAATGGAAAAAGGATGTGCCCAGGGGCCCCTGGCCCTGACTGCAAAAAATCCTTATATCGAAGGATGGATCCCACACCGAAGTTGTCCCCACCTCAAACTTCTGCTGCCCTGATAGAACCAAGGGAGCCCTACAAACTGACATCAGGAACCTGGACTGCTGAGTTTTCTTTCCCAGGGAAAATGGAAAAAGGATGTGCCCAGGGGCCCCTGGCCCTGGGCTGGGGCCTCACTGCAAAGAATCCCTATATAGAAGGATGGACCCCACACCGAAGTTGTCCCCACCTCAAAATTGTGCTGCCGTGATAGACCCAAGGGAGCCCTACAAACTGACATCAGGAACCTGGACTGCTGAGTTTTCTTTCCCAGGGAAAATGGAAAAAGGATGTGCCCAGGGGCCCCTGGCCCTGACTGCAAAAAATCCTTATATCGAAGGATGGACCCCACTCCGAAGTTGTCCCCACCTCAAACTTGTGCTGCCCTGATAAACCCAAGGGAGCCCTACAAACTGACATCAGGAACCTGGACTGCTGAGTTTTCTTTCCCAGGGAAAATGGAAAAAGGATGTGCCCAGGGGCCCCTGGCCCTGGGCTGGGGCCTCACTACAAAAAATCCTTATATCGAAGGATGGACCCCACACCGAAGTTGTCCCCACCTCAAACTTGTGCTGCCCTGATAGACCCAAGGGAGCCCTACAAACTGACATCAGGAACCTGGACTGCTGAGTTTTCTTTCCCAGGGAAAATGGCCAAAGGATGTGCCCAGTGGGCCCTGACCCTGACTGCAAAGAATCCTTATATCGAAGGATGGACCCCACACCGAAGTTATCCCCACCTCAAACTTGTGCTGCCCTGATAGACCCAAGGGAGCCCTACAAACTGACATCAGGAACCTGGACTGCTGAGTTTTCTTTCCCAGGGAAAATGGAAAAAGGATGTGCCCAGGGGCCCCTGGCCCTGACTGCAAAGAATCCTTATATCGAAGGATGGATCCCACACCGAAGTTGTCCCCACCTCAAACTTGTGCTGCCCTGATAGACCCAAGGGAACCCTACAAACTGACATCAGGAACCTGGACTGCTGAGTTTTCTTTCCCAGGGAAAATGGAAAAAGGATGTGCCCAGGGGCCCATGGCCCTGGGCTGGGGCCTCACTACAAAAAATCCTTATATCGAAGGATGGACCCCACACCGAAGTTGTCCCCACCTCAAACTTGTGCTGCCCTGATAGACCCAAGGGAGCCCTACAAACTGACATCAGGAACCTGGACTGCTGAGTTTTCTTTCCCAGGGAAAATGGAAAAAGGATGTGCCCAGGGGCCCCTGGCCCTGACTACAAAAAATCCTTATATCGAAGGATGGACCCCACACCGAAGTTGTCCCCACCTCAAACTTGTGCTGCCCTGATAGACCCAAGGGAGCCCTACAAACTGACATCAGGAACCTGGACTGCTGAGTTTTCTTTCCCAGGGAAAATGGAAAAAGGATGTGCCCAGGGGCCCGTAGCCCTGAGCTGGTGCTCCACTGCAAAGAATCCTTATATCGAAGGATGGAGCCCACACCGAAGTTGTCCCCACCTCAAACTTGTGCTGCCCTGATAGACCCAAGGGAGCCCTACAAACTGACATCAGGAACCTGGACTGCTGAGTTTTCTTTCCCAGGGAAAATGGCCAAAGGATGTGCCCACGGGCCCCAGACCCTGACTGCAAAAAATCCTTATATCGAAGGATGGACCCCACACCGAAGTTGTCCCCACCTCAAACTTGTGCTGCCCTGATAGACCCAAGGGAACCCTACAAACTGACATCAGGAACCTGGACTACTGAGTTTTCTTCCCCAGGGAAAATGGAAAAAGGATGTGCCCAGGGGCCCCTGGCACTGGGCTGGGTCCTCACTGCAAAGAATCCCGATATAGAAGGATGGACCCCACACCGAAGTTGTCCCCACCTCAAACTTGTGCTGCCCTGATAGACCCAAGGGAACCCTACAAACTGACATCAGGAACCTGGACTGCTGAGTTTTCTTTCCCAGGGAAAATGGAAAAAGGATGTCCCCAGGGGCCCCTGGCCCTGACTGCAAAAAATCCTTATATCGAAGGATGGACCCCACACCGAAGTTGTCCCCACCTCAAACTTGTGCTGCCTTGATAGACCCAAGGGAGCCCTACAAACTGACATCAGGAACCTGGACTGCTGAGTTTTCTTTCCCAGGGAAAATGGAAAAAGGATGTGCCCAGGGGCCCCTGGCCCTGGGCTGGGGCCTCACTGCAAAGAATCCCTATATAGAAGGATGGACCCCACACCGAAGTTGTCCCCACCTCAAACTTGTGCTGCCCTGATAGACCCAAGGGAGCCCTACAAACTGACACCAGGAACCTGGACTGCTGAGTTTTCTTTCCCAGGGAAAATGGAAAAAGGATATGGTCAGGGGTCCCTGACCCTGACTGCAAAGAATCCTTATATCGAAGGATGGACCCCACACCGAAGTTGTCCCCACCTCAAAATTGTGCTGCCCTGATAGACCCAAGGGAGCCCTACAAACTGACATCAGGAACCTGGACTGCTGAGTTTTCTTTCCCAGGGAAAATGGAAAAAGGATGTGCCCAGGGGCCCCTGGCCCTGACTGCAAAAAATCCTTATATCGAAGGATGGACCCCACTCCAAAGTTGTCCCCACCTCAAACTTGTGCTGCCCTGATAAACCCAAGGGAGCCCTACAAACTGACATCAGGAACCTGGACTGCTGAGTTTTCTTTCCCAGGGAAAATGGAAAAAGGATGTGCCCAGGGGCCCCTGGCCCTGGGCTGGGGCCTCACTACAAAAAATCCTTATATCGAAGGATGGACCCCACACCGAAGTTGTCCCCACCTCAAACTTGTGCTGCCCTGATAGACCCAAGGGAGCCCTACAAACTGACATCAGGAACCTGGACTGCTGAGTTTTCTTTCCCAGGGAAAATGGAAAAAGGATGTGCCCAGGGGCCCCTGACCCTGACTGCAAAGAATCCTTATATCGAAGGATGGACCCCACACCGAAGTTGTCCCCACCTCAAACTTGTGCTGCCCTGATAGACCCAAGGGAGCCCTACAAACTGACATCAGGAACCTGGACTGCTGAGTTTTCTTTCCCAGGGAAAATGGAAAAAGGATGTGCCCAGGGGCCCCTGGCCCTGACTGCAAAGAATCCTTATATCGAAGGATGGATCCCACACCGAAGTTGTCCCCACCTCAAACTTGTGCTGCCCTGATAGACCCAAGGGAACCCTACAAACTGACATCAGGAACCTGGACTGCTGAGTTTTCTTTCCCAGGGAAAATGGAAAAAGGATGTGCCCAGGGGACCATGGCCCTGGGCTGGGGCCTCACTACAAAAAATCCTTATATCGAAGGATGGACCCCACACCGAAGTTGTCCCCACCTCAAACTTGTGCTGCCCTGATAGACCCAAGGGAGCCCTACAAACTGACATCAGGAACCTGGACTGCTGAGTTTTCTTTCCCAGGGAAAATGGAAAAAGGATGTGCCCAGGGGCCCCTGGCCCTGACTGCAAAAAATCCTTATATCGAAGGATGGACCCCACACCGAAGTTGTCCCCACCTCAAACTTGTGCTGCCCTGATAGACCCAAGGGAGCCCTACAAACTGACATCAGGAACCTGGACTGCTGAGTTTTCTTTCCCAGGGAAAATGGAAAAAGGATGTGCCCAGGGGCCCGTAGCCCTGAGCTGGTGCTCCACTGCAAAGAATCCTTATATCGAAGGATGGAGCCCACACCGAAGTTGTCCCCACCTCAAACTTGTGCTGCCCTGATAGACCCAAGGGAGCCCTACAAACTGACATCAGGAACCTGGACTGCTGAGTTTTCTTTCCCAGGGAAAATGGCCAAAGGATGTGCCCACGGGCCCCAGACCCTGACTGCAAAAAATCCTTATATCGAAGGATGGACCCCACACCGAAGTTGTCCCCACCTCAAACTTGTGCTGCCCTGATAGACCCAAGGGAACCCTACAAACTGACATCAGGAACCTGGACTGCTGAGTTTTCTTTCCCAGGGAAAATGGAAAAAGGATGTGCCCAGGGGCCCCTGGCCCTGGGCAGGGACATCACTGCAAAGAATCCTTATATCGAAGGATGGACCCCACACCGAAGTTGTCCCCACCTCAAACTTGTGCTGCCCTGATACACCCAAGGGAGCCGTACAAACTGACATCAGGAACCTGGACTGCTGAGTTTTCTTTCCCAGGGAAAATGGAAAAAGGATGTGCCCGGGGGCCCCTGGCCCTGACTGCAAAAAATCCTTATATCGAAGGATGGATCCCACACCGAAGTTGTCCCCACCTCAAACTTGTGCTGCCCTGATAGACCCAAGGGAGCCCTACAAACTGACATCAGGATCCTGGACTGCTGAGTTTTCTTTCCCAGGGAAAATGGAAAAAGGATGTGCCCAGGGGCCCCTGGCCCTGACTGCAAAAAATCCATATATCGAAGGATGGACCCCACACCAAAGTTGTCCCCACCTCAAACTTGTGCTGCCCTGATAGACCCAGGGGAGCCCTACAAACTGACATCAGGAACCTGGACTGCTGAGTTTTCTTTCCCAGGGAAAATGGCCAAAGGATGTGCCCAGGGGCCCGTAGCCCTGAGCTGGGGCCTCACTACAAAAAATCCTTATATCGAAGGATGGACCCCACACCGAAGTTGTCCCCACCTCAAACTTGTGCTGCCCTGATAGACCCAAGGGAGCCCTAAAAAAACTGACATCAGGAACCTGGACTGCTGAGTTTTCTTTCCCAGGGAAAATGGAAAAAGGATGTGCCCAGGGGCCCCTGGCCCTGACTGCAAAAAATCCTTATATCGAAGGATGGACCCCACACCGAAGTTGTCCCCACCTCAAACTTGTGCTGCCCTGATAGACCCAAGGGAGCCCTACAAACTGACATCAGGAACCTGGACTGCTGAGTTTTCTTTCCCAGGGAAAATGGAAAAAGGATGTGCCCAAGGGCCCCTGGCCCTGACAACAAAAAATCCTTATATCGAAGGATGGACCCCACACCGAAGTTGTCCCCACCTCAAACTTCTGCTGCCCTGATAGACCCAAGGGAGCCCTACAAACTGACATCAGGAACCTGGACTGCTGAGTTTTCTTTCCCAGGGAAAATGGAAAAAGGATGTGCCCAGGGGCCCGTAGCCCTGAGCTGGGGCCTCACTACAAAAAATCCTTATATCAAAGGATGGACCCCACACCGAAGTTGTACCCACCTCAAACTTGTGCTGCCCTGATAGACCCAAGGGAGCCCTACAAACTGACACCAGGAACCTGGACTGCTGAGTTTTCTTTCCCAGGGAAAATGGAAAAAGGATATGGTCAGGGGTCCCTGACCCTGACTGCAAAGAATCCTTATATCGAAGGATGGACCCCACACCGAAGTTGTCCCCACCTCAAAATTGTGCTGCCCTGATAGACCCAAGGGAGCCCTACAAACTGACATCAGGAACCTGGACTGCTGAGTTTTCTTTCCCAGGGAAAATGGAAAAAGGATGTGCCCAGGGGCCCCTGGCCCTGACTGCAAAAAATCCTTATATCGAAGGATGGACCCCACACCGAAGTTGTCCCCACCTCAAACTTGTGCTGCCCTGATAGACCCAAGGGAGCCCTACAAACTGACATCAGGAACCTGGACTGCTGAGTTTTCTTTCCCAGGGAAAATGGCCAAAGGATGTGCCCAGTGGCCCCTGACCCTGACTGCAAAGAATCCTTATATCGAAGGATGGACCCCACACCGAAGTTGTCCCCACCTCAAACTTGTGCTGCCCTGATAGACCCAAGGGAGCCCTACAAACTGACATCAGGAACCTGGACTGCTGAGTTTTCTTTCCCAGGGAAAATGGAAAAAGGATGTGCCCAGGGGCCCCTGGCCCTGACTGCAAAGAATCCTTATATCGAAGGATGGATCCCACACCGAAGTTGTCCCCACCTCAAACTTGTGCTGCCCTGATAGACCCAAGGGAACCCTACAAACTGACATCAGGAACCTGGACTGCTGAGTTTTCTTTCCCAGGGAAAATGGAAAAAAGGATGTGCCCAGGGGCCCATGGCCCTGGGCTGGGGCCTCACTACAAAAAATCCTTATATCGAAGGATGGACCCCACACCGAAGTTGTCCCCACCTCAAACTTGTGCTGCCCTGATAGACCCAAGGGAGCCCTACAAACTGACATCAGGAACCTGGACTGCTGAGTTTTCTTTCCCAGGGAAAATGGAAAAAGGATGTGCCCAGGGGCCCGTAGCCCTGAGCTGGTGCTCCACTGCAAAGAATCCTTATATCGAAGGATGGAGCCCACACCGAAGTTGTCCCCACCTCAAACTTGTGCTGCCCTGATAGACCCAAGGGAGCCCTACAAACTGACATCAGGAACCTGGACTGCTGAGTTTTCTTTCCCAGGGAAAATGGCCAAAGGATGTGCCCACGGGCCCCAGACCCTGACTGCAAAAAATCCTTATATCGAAGGATGGACCCCACACCGAAGTTGTCCCCACCTCAAACTTGTGCTGCCCTGATAGACCCAAGGGAACCCTACAAACTGACATCAGGAACCTGGACTACTGAGTTTTCTTCCCCAGGGAAAATGGAAAAAGGATGTGCCCAGGGGCCCCTGGCACTGGGCTGGGTCCTCACTGCAAAGAATCCCGATATAGAAGGATGGACCCCACACCGAAGTTGTCCCCACCTCAAACTTGTGCTGCCCTGATAGACCCAAGGGAACCCTACAAACTGACATCAGGAACCTGGACTGCTGAGTTTTCTTTCCCAGGGAAAATGGAAAAAGGATGTCCCCAGGGGCCCCTGGCCCTGACTGCAAAAAATCCTTATATCGAAGGATGGACCCCACACCGAAGTTGTCCCCACCTCAAACTTGTGCTGCCTTGATAGACCCAAGGGAGCCCTACAAACTGACATCAGGAACCTGGACTGCTGAGTTTTCTTTCCCAGGGAAAATGGAAAAAGGATGTGCCCAGGGGCCCCTGGCCCTGGGCTGGGGCCTCACTGCAAAGAATCCCTATATAGAAGGATGGACCCCACACCGAAGTTGTCCCCACCTCAAACTTGTGCTGCCCTGATAGACCCAAGGGAGCCCTACAAACTGACACCAGGAACCTGGACTGCTGAGTTTTCTTTCCCAGGGAAAATGGAAAAAGGATATGGTCAGGGGTCCCTGACCCTGACTGCAAAGAATCCTTATATCGAAGGATGGACCCCACACCGAAGTTGTCCCCACCTCAAAATTGTGCTGCCCTGATAGACCCAAGGGAGCCCTACAAACTGACATCAGGAACCTGGACTGCTGAGTTTTCTTTCCCAGGGAAAATGGAAAAAGGATGTGCCCAGGGGCCCCTGGCCCTGACTGCAAAGAATCCTTATATCGAAGGATGGATCCCACACCGAAGTTGTCCCCACCTCAAACTTGTGCTGCCCTGATAGACCCAAGGGAACCCTACAAACTGACATCAGGAACCTGGACTGCTGAGTTTTCTTTCCCAGGGAAAATGGAAAAAGGATGAGCCCAGGGGACCATGGCCCTGGGCTGGGGCCTCACTACAAAAAATCCTTATATCGAAGGATGGACCCCACACCGAAGTTGTCCCCACCTCAAACTTGTGCTGCCCTGATAGACCCAAGGGAGCCCTACAAACTGACATCAGGAACCTGGACTGCTGAGTTTTCTTTCCCAGGGAAAATGGAAAAAGGATGTGCCCAGGGGCCCCTGGCCCTGACTGCAAAAAATCCTTATATCGAAGGATGGACCCCACACCGAAGTTGTCCCCACCTCAAACTTGTGCTGCCCTGATAGACCCAAGGGAGCCCTACAAACTGACATCAGGAACCTGGACTGCTGAGTTTTCTTTCCCAGGGAAAATGGAAAAAGGATGTGCCCAGGGGCCCGTAGCCCTGAGCTGGTGCTCCACTGCAAAGAATCCTTATATCGAAGGATGGAGCCCACACCGAAGTTGTCCCCACCTCAAACTTGTGCTGCCCTGATAGACCCAAGGGAGCCCTACAAACTGACATCAGGAACCTGGACTGCTGAGTTTTCTTTCCCAGGGAAAATGGCCAAAGGATGTGCCCACGGGCCCCAGACCCTGACTGCAAAAAATCCTTATATCGAAGGATGGACCCCACACCGAAGTTGTCCCCACCTCAAACTTGTGCTGCCCTGATAGACCCAAGGGAACCCTACAAACTGACATCAGGAACCTGGACTGCTGAGTTTTCTTTCCCAGGGAAAATGGAAAAAGGCTGTGCCCAGGGGCCCCTGGCCCTGACTGCAAAAAATCCTTATATCGAAGGATGGACCCCACACCAAAGTTGTCCCCACCTCAAACTTGTGCTGCCCTGATAGACCCAGGGGAGCCCTACAAACTGACATCAGGAACCTGGACTGCTGAGTTTTCTTTCCCAGGGAAAATGGCCAAAGGATGTGCCCAGGGTCCCGTAGCCCTGAGCTGGGGCCTCACTACAAAAAATCCTTATATCGAAGGATGGACCCCACACCGAAGTTGTCCCCACCTCAAACTTGTGCTGCCTTGATAGACCCAAGGGAGCCCTACAAACTGACATCAGGAACCTGGACTGCTGAGTTTTCTTTCCCAGGGGAAATGGAAAAAGGATGTGCCCAGGGGCCCCTGGCCCTGGGCTGGGACCTCACTGCAAAGAATCCCTATATAGAAGGATGGACCCCACACCGAAGTTGTCCCCACCTCAAACTTGTGCTGCCCTGATAGACCCAAAGGAGCCCTACAAACTGACATCAGGAACCTGGACTGCTGAGTTTTCTTTCCCAGGGAAAATGGAAAAAGGTTGTGCCCAGGGGCCCCTGGCCCTGACTGCAAAAAATCCTTATATCGAAGGATGGAGCCCACACTGAAGTTGTCCCCACCTCAAACTTGTGCTGCCCTGATAGACCCAAGGGAGCCCTACAAACTGACATCAGGAACCTGGACTGCTGAGTTTTCTTTCCCAGGGAAAATGGAAAAAGGATGTGCCCAGGGGCCCCTGGCCCTGACTGCAAAAAATCCTTATATCGAAGGATGGACCCCACACCGAAGTTGTCCCCACCTCAAACTTGTGCTGCCCTGATAGACCCAAGGGAGCCCTACAAACTGACATCAGGAACCTGGACTGCTGAGTTTTCTTTCCCAGGGAAAATGGCCAAAGGATGTGCCCACGGGCCCCAGACCCTGACTGCAAAAAATCCTTATATCGAAGGATGGACCCCACACCGAAGTTGTCCCCACCTCAAACTTGTGCTGCCCTGATAGACCCAAGGGAACCCTACAAACTGACATCAGGAACCTGGACTACTGAGTTTTCTTCCCCAGGGAAAATGGAAAAAGGATGTGCCCAGGGGCCCCTGGCACTGGGCTGGGTCCTCACTGCAAAGAATCCCGATATAGAAGGATGGACCCCACACCGAAGTTGTCCCCACCTCAAACTTGTGCTGCCCTGATAGACCCAAGGGAACCCTACAAACTGACATCAGGAACCTGGACTGCTGAGTTTTCTTTCCCAGGGAAAATGGAAAAAGGATGTCCCCAGGGGCCCCTGGCCCTGACTGCAAAAAATCCTTATATCGAAGGATGGACCCCACACCGAAGTTGTCCCCACCTCAAACTTGTGCTGCCTTGATAGACCCAAGGGAGCCCTACAAACTGACATCAGGAACCTGGACTGCTGAGTTTTCTTTCCCAGGGAAAATGGAAAAAGGATGTGCCCAGGGGCCCCTGGCCCTGGGCTGGGGCCTCACTGCAAAGAATCCCTATATAGAAGGATGGACCCCACACCGAAGTTGTCCCCACCTCAAACTTGTGCTGCCCTGATAGACCCAAGGGAGCCCTACAAACTGACACCAGGAACCTGGACTGCTGAGTTTTCTTTCCCAGGGAAAATGGAAAAAGGATATGGTCAGGGGTCCCTGACCCTGACTGCAAAGAATCCTTATATCGAAGGATGGACCCCACACCGAAGTTGTCCCCACCTCAAAATTGTGCTGCCCTGATAGACCCAAGGGAGCCCTACAAACTGACATCAGGAACCTGGACTGCTGAGTTTTCTTTCCCAGGGAAAATGGAAAAAGGATGTGCCCAGGGGCCCCTGGCCCTGACTGCAAAGAATCCTTATATCGAAGGATGGATCCCACACCGAAGTTGTCCCCACCTCAAACTTGTGCTGCCCTGATAGACCCAAGGGAACCCTACAAACTGACATCAGGAACCTGGACTGCTGAGTTTTCTTTCCCAGGGAAAATGGAAAAAGGATGAGCCCAGGGGACCATGGCCCTGGGCTGGGGCCTCACTACAAAAAATCCTTATATCGAAGGATGGACCCCACACCGAAGTTGTCCCCACCTCAAACTTGTGCTGCCCTGATAGACCCAAGGGAGCCCTACAAACTGACATCAGGAACCTGGACTGCTGAGTTTTCTTTCCCAGGGAAAATGGAAAAAGGATGTGCCCAGGGGCCCCTGGCCCTGACTGCAAAAAATCCTTATATCGAAGGATGGACCCCACACCGAAGTTGTCCCCACCTCAAACTTGTGCTGCCCTGATAGACCCAAGGGAGCCCTACAAACTGACATCAGGAACCTGGACTGCTGAGTTTTCTTTCCCAGGGAAAATGGAAAAAGGATGTGCCCAGGGGCCCGTAGCCCTGAGCTGGTGCTCCACTGCAAAGAATCCTTATATCGAAGGATGGAGCCCACACCGAAGTTGTCCCCACCTCAAACTTGTGCTGCCCTGATAGACCCAAGGGAGCCCTACAAACTGACATCAGGAACCTGGACTGCTGAGTTTTCTTTCCCAGGGAAAATGGCCAAAGGATGTGCCCACGGGCCCCAGACCCTGACTGCAAAAAATCCTTATATCGAAGGATGGACCCCACACCGAAGTTGTCCCCACCTCAAACTTGTGCTGCCCTGATAGACCCAAGGGAACCCTACAAACTGACATCAGGAACCTGGACTGCTGAGTTTTCTTTCCCAGGGAAAATGGAAAAAGGCTGTGCCCAGGGGCCCCTGGCCCTGACTGCAAAAAATCCTTATATCGAAGGATGGACCCCACACCAAAGTTGTCCCCACCTCAAACTTGTGCTGCCCTGATAGACCCAGGGGAGCCCTACAAACTGACATCAGGAACCTGGACTGCTGAGTTTTCTTTCCCAGGGAAAATGGCCAAAGGATGTGCCCAGGGTCCCGTAGCCCTGAGCTGGGGCCTCACTACAAAAAATCCTTATATCGAAGGATGGACCCCACACCGAAGTTGTCCCCACCTCAAACTTGTGCTGCCTTGATAGACCCAAGGGAGCCCTACAAACTGACATCAGGAACCTGGACTGCTGAGTTTTCTTTCCCAGGGGAAATGGAAAAAGGATGTGCCCAGGGGCCCCTGGCCCTGGGCTGGGACCTCACTGCAAAGAATCCCTATATAGAAGGATGGACCCCACACCGAAGTTGTCCCCACCTCAAACTTGTGCTGCCCTGATAGACCCAAAGGAGCCCTACAAACTGACATCAGGAACCTGGACTGCTGAGTTTTCTTTCCCAGGGAAAATGGAAAAAGGTTGTGCCCAGGGGCCCCTGGCCCTGACTGCAAAAAATCCTTATATCGAAGGATGGAGCCCACACTGAAGTTGTCCCCACCTCAAACTTGTGCTGCCCTGATAGACCCAAGGGAGCCCTACAAACTGACATCAGGAACCTGGACTGCTGAGTTTTCTTTCCCAGGGAAAATGGAAAAAGGATGTGCCCAGGGGCCCCTGGCCCTGACTGCAAAAAATCCTTATATCGAAGGATGGACCCCACACCGAAGTTGTCCCCACCTCAAACTTGTGCTGCCCTGATAGACCCAAGGGAGCCCTACAAACTGACATCAGGAACCTGGACTGCTTAGTTTTCTTTCCCAGGGGAAATGGAAAAAGGATGTGCCCAGGGGCCCCTGGCCCTGACTGCAAAAAATCCTTATATCGAAGGATGGACCCCACACCGAAGTTGTCCCCACCTCCAAATTTTGCTGCCCTGATAGACCCAAGGGAGCCCTACAAACTGACATCAGGAACCTGGACTGCTCAGTTTTCTTTCCCAGGGAAAATGGAAAAAGGATGTGCCCATGGGCCCCTGGCCCTGAGTTGGGGCCTCAATACAAAAAATCTTTATATCGAAGGATGGACCCCACAACAAAGTTGTCCCCACCTCAAACTTGTGCTGCCCTGATAGACCCAAGGGAGCCCTACAAACTGACATCAGGAACCTGGACTGCTGAGTTTTCTTTCCCAGGGAAAATAGGAAAAGGAGGTGCCCAGGGGCCCCTGGCCCTGACTGCAAAAAATCCTTATATCGAAGGATGGACCCCACACCGAAGTTGTCCCCACCTCAAACTTGTGCTGCCCTGATACACCCAGGGGAGCCCTACAAACTGACATCAGGAACCTGGACTGCTGAGTTTTCTTTCCCAGGGAAAATGGCCAAAGGATGTGCCCAGGGGCCCCTGGCCCTGGGCTGGAGCCTCACTACAAAAAATCCTTATATCGAAGGATGGACCCCACACCGAAGTTGTCCCCACCTCAAACTTGTGCTGCCCTGATAGACCCAAGGGAGCGCTACAAACTGACATCAGGAACCTGGACTGCTTAGTTTTCTTTCCCAGGGGAAATGGAAAAAGGATGTGCCCAGGGGCCCCTGGCCCTGACTGCGAAAAATCCTTATATCGAAGGATGGACCCCACACCAAAGTTGTCCCCACCTCAAACTTGTGCTGCCCTGATAGAGCCAAGGGAGCCCTACAAACTGACTTCAGGAACCTGGACTGCTGAGTTTTCTTTCCCAGGGAAAATGGAAAAAGGATGTGCCCAGGGGTCCCGACCCTGGGCTAGGGCCTCACTACAAAAAATCCTTATATCGAAGGATGGACCCCACACCGAAGTTGTCCCCACCTCAAACTTGTGCTGCCCTGATACACCCAAGGGAGCCCTACAAACTGACATCAGGAACCTGGACTGCTGAGTTTTCTTTCCCAGGGAAAATGGAAAAAGGATGTGCCCAGGGTCCCCTGGCCCCGACTGCAAAAAATCCTTATATCGAAGGATGGAGCCCACACCGAAGTTGTCCCCACCTCAAACTTGTGCTGCCCTGATAGACCCAAGGGAGCCCTACAAACTGACATCAGGAACCTGGACTGCTGAGTTTTCTTTCCCAGGGAAAATGGCCAAAGGATGTGCCCAGGGGCCCCTGGCCCTGGGCTGGGGCCTCACTACAAAAAATCCTTATATCGAAGGATGGACCCCACACCGAAGTTGTCCCCACCTCCAAATTTTGCTGCCCTGATAGACCCAAGGGAGCCCTACAAACTGACATCAGGAACCTGGACTGCTCAGTTTTCTTTCCCAGGGAAAATGGAAAAAGGATGTGCCCATGGGCCCCTGGCCCTGAGTTGGTGCCTCACTACAAAAAATCTTTATATCGAAGGATGGACCCCACAACAAAGTTGTCCCCACCTCAAACTTGTGCTGCCCTGATAGACCCAAGGGAGCGCTACAAACTGACATCAGGAACCTGGACTGCTGAGTTTTCTTTCCCAGGGAAAATAGGAAAAGGAGGTGCCCAGGGGCCCCTGGCCCTGACTGCAAAAAATCCTTATATCGAAGGATGGACCCCACACCGAAGTTGTCCCCACCTCAAACTTGTGCTGCCCTGATACACCCAGGGGAGCCCTACAAACTGACATCAGGAACCTGGACTGCTGAGTTTTCTTTCCCAGGGAAAATGGCCAAAGGATGTGCCCAGGGGCCCCTGGCCCTGGGCTGGGGACTCACTACAAAAAATCCTTATATCGAAGGATGGACCCCACACCGAAGTTGTCCCCACCTCAAACTTGTGCTGCCCTGATAGACCCAAGGGAGCCCTACAAACTGACATCAGGAACCTGGACTGCTTAGTTTTCTTTCCCAGGGGAAATGGAAAAAGGATGTGCCCAGGGGCCCCTGGCCCTGACTGCAAAGAATCCTTATATCGAAGGATGGACCCCACACCAAAGTTGTCCCCACCTCAAACTTGTGCTGCCCTGATAGACCCAAGGGAGCCCTACAAACTGACATCAGGAACCTGGACTGCTGAGTTTTCTTTCCCAGGGAAAATGGAAAAAGGATGTGCCCAGGGGCCCCTGGCCCTGACTGCAAAAAATCCTTATATCGAAGGATGGACCCCACACCGAAGTTGTCCCCACCTCAAACTTGTGCTGCCCTGATAGACCCAAGGGAGCCCTACAAACTGACATCAGGAACCTGGACTGCTTAGTTTTCTTTCCCAGGGGAAATGGAAAAAGTATGTGCCCAGGGGCCCCTGGCCCTGACTGCAAAAAATCCTTATATCGAAGGATGGACCCCACACCGAAGTTGTCCCCACCTCCAAATTTTGCTGCCCTGATAGACCCAAGGGAGCCCTACAAACTGACATCAGGAACCTGGACTGCTCAGTTTTCTTTCCCAGGGAAAATGGAAAAAGGATGTGCCCATGGGCCCCTGGCCCTGAGTTGGGGCCTCAATACAAAAAATCTTTATATCGAAGGATGGACCCCACAACAAAGTTGTCCCCACCTCAAACTTGTGCTGCCCTGATAGACCCAAGGGAGCCCTACAAACTGACATCAGGAACCTGGACTGCTGAGTTTTCTTTCCCAGGGAAAATAGGAAAAGGAGGTGCCCAGGGGCCCCTGGCCCTGACTGCAAAAAATCCTTATATCGAAGGATGGACCCCACACCGAAGTTGTCCCCACCTCAAACTTGTGCTGCCCTGATACACCCAGGGGAGCCCTACAAACTGACATCAGGAACCTGGACTGCTGAGTTTTCTTTCCCAGGGAAAATGGCCAAAGGATGTGCCCAGGGGCCCCTGGCCCTGGGCTGGGACCTCACTTCAAAAAATCCTTATATCGAAGGATGGACCCCACACCGAAGTTGTCCCCACCTCAAACTTGTGCTGCCCTGATAGACCCAAGGGAGCGCTACAAACTGACATCAGGAACCTGGACTGCTTAGTTTTCTTTCCCAGGGGAAATGGAAAAAGGATGTGCCCAGGGGCCCCTGGCCCTGACTGCAAAAAATCCTTATATCGAAGGATGGAGCCCACACCGAAGTTGTCCCCACCTCAAACTTGTGCTGCCCTGATAGACCCAAGGGAGCCCTACAAACTGACATCAGGAACCTGGACTGCTGAGTTTTCTTTCCCAGGGAAAATGGAAAAAGGATGTGCCCAGGGGCCCGTAGCCCTGAGCTGGTGCTCCACTGCAAAGAATCCTTATATCGAAGGATGGAGCCCACACCGAAGTTGTCCCCACCTCAAACTTGTGCTGCCCTGATAGACCCAAGGGAGCCCTACAAACTGACATCAGGAACCTGGACTGCTGAGTTTTCTTTCCCAGGGAAAATGGCCAAAGGATGTGCCCACGGGCCCCAGACCCTGACTGCAAAAAATCCTTATATCGAAGGATGGACCCCACACCGAAGTTGTCCCCACCTCAAACTTGTGCTGCCCTGATAGACCCAAGGGAACCCTACAAACTGACATCAGGAACCTGGACTACTGAGTTTTCTTCCCCAGGGAAAATGGAAAAAGGATGTGCCCAGGGGCCCCTGGCACTGGGCTGGGTCCTCACTGCAAAGAATCCCGATATAGAAGGATGGACCCCACACCGAAGTTGTCCCCACCTCAAACTTGTGCTGCCCTGATAGACCCAAGGGAACCCTACAAACTGACATCAGGAACCTGGACTGCTGAGTTTTCTTTCCCAGGGAAAATGGAAAAAGGATGTCCCCAGGGGCCCCTGGCCCTGACTGCAAAAAATCCTTATATCGAAGGATGGACCCCACACCGAAGTTGTCCCCACCTCAAACTTGTGCTGCCTTGATAGACCCAAGGGAGCCCTACAAACTGACATCAGGAACCTGGACTGCTGAGTTTTCTTTCCCAGGGAAAATGGAAAAAGGATGTGCCCAGGGGCCCCTGGCCCTGGGCTGGGGCCTCACTGCAAAGAATCCCTATATAGAAGGATGGACCCCACACCGAAGTTGTCCCCACCTCAAACTTGTGCTGCCCTGATAGACCCAAGGGAGCCCTACAAACTGACACCAGGAACCTGGACTGCTGAGTTTTCTTTCCCAGGGAAAATGGAAAAAGGATATGGTCAGGGGTCCCTGACCCTGACTGCAAAGAATCCTTATATCGAAGGATGGACCCCACACCGAAGTTGTCCCCACCTCAAAATTGTGCTGCCCTGATAGACCCAAGGGAGCCCTACAAACTGACATCAGGAACCTGGACTGCTGAGTTTTCTTTCCCAGGGAAAATGGAAAAAGGATGTGCCCAGGGGCCCCTGGCCCTGACTGCAAAAAATCCTTATATCGAAGGATGGACCCCACTCCAAAGTTGTCCCCACCTCAAACTTGTGCTGCCCTGATAAACCCAAGGGAGCCCTACAAACTGACATCAGGAACCTGGACTGCTGAGTTTTCTTTCCCAGGGAAAATGGAAAAAGGATGTGCCCAGGGGCCCCTGGCCCTGGGCTGGGGCCTCACTACAAAAAATCCTTATATCGAAGGATGGACCCCACACCGAAGTTGTCCCCACCTCAAACTTGTGCTGCCCTGATAGACCCAAGGGAGCCCTACAAACTGACATCAGGAACCTGGACTGCTGAGTTTTCTTTCCCAGGGAAAATGGAAAAAGGATGTGCCCAGGGGCCCCTGACCCTGACTGCAAAGAATCCTTATATCGAAGGATGGACCCCACACCGAAGTTGTCCCCACCTCAAACTTGTGCTGCCCTGATAGACCCAAGGGAGCCCTACAAACTGACATCAGGAACCTGGACTGCTGAGTTTTCTTTCCCAGGGAAAATGGAAAAAGGATGTGCCCAGGGGCCCCTGGCCCTGACTGCAAAGAATCCTTATATCGAAGGATGGATCCCACACCGAAGTTGTCCCCACCTCAAACTTGTGCTGCCCTGATAGACCCAAGGGAACCCTACAAACTGACATCAGGAACCTGGACTGCTGAGTTTTCTTTCCCAGGGAAAATGGAAAAAGGATGTGCCCAGGGGACCATGGCCCTGGGCTGGGGCCTCACTACAAAAAATCCTTATATCGAAGGATGGACCCCACACCGAAGTTGTCCCCACCTCAAACTTGTGCTGCCCTGATAGACCCAAGGGAGCCCTACAAACTGACATCAGGAACCTGGACTGCTGAGTTTTCTTTCCCAGGGAAAATGGAAAAAGGATGTGCCCAGGGGCCCCTGGCCCTGACTGCAAAAAATCCTTATATCGAAGGATGGACCCCACACCGAAGTTGTCCCCACCTCAAACTTGTGCTGCCCTGATAGACCCAAGGGAGCCCTACAAACTGACATCAGGAACCTGGACTGCTGAGTTTTCTTTCCCAGGGAAAATGGAAAAAGGATGTGCCCAGGGGCCCGTAGCCCTGAGCTGGTGCTCCACTGCAAAGAATCCTTATATCGAAGGATGGAGCCCACACCGAAGTTGTCCCCACCTCAAACTTGTGCTGCCCTGATAGACCCAAGGGAGCCCTACAAACTGACATCAGGAACCTGGACTGCTGAGTTTTCTTTCCCAGGGAAAATGGCCAAAGGATGTGCCCACGGGCCCCAGACCCTGACTGCAAAAAATCCTTATATCGAAGGATGGACCCCACACCGAAGTTGTCCCCACCTCAAACTTGTGCTGCCCTGATAGACCCAAGGGAACCCTACAAACTGACATCAGGAACCTGGACTGCTGAGTTTTCTTTCCCAGGGAAAATGGAAAAAGGATGTGCCCAGGGGCCCCTGGCCCTGGGCAGGGACATCACTGCAAAGAATCCTTATATCGAAGGATGGACCCCACACCGAAGTTGTCCCCACCTCAAACTTGTGCTGCCCTGATACACCCAAGGGAGCCGTACAAACTGACATCAGGAACCTGGACTGCTGAGTTTTCTTTCCCAGGGAAAATGGAAAAAGGATGTGCCCGGGGGCCCCTGGCCCTGACTGCAAAAAATCCTTATATCGAAGGATGGATCCCACACCGAAGTTGTCCCCACCTCAAACTTGTGCTGCCCTGATAGACCCAAGGGAGCCCTACAAACTGACATCAGGATCCTGGACTGCTGAGTTTTCTTTCCCAGGGAAAATGGAAAAAGGATGTGCCCAGGGGCCCCTGGCCCTGACTGCAAAAAATCCATATATCGAAGGATGGACCCCACACCAAAGTTGTCCCCACCTCAAACTTGTGCTGCCCTGATAGACCCAGGGGAGCCCTACAAACTGACATCAGGAACCTGGACTGCTGAGTTTTCTTTCCCAGGGAAAATGGCCAAAGGATGTGCCCAGGGGCCCGTAGCCCTGAGCTGGGGCCTCACTACAAAAAATCCTTATATCGAAGGATGGACCCCACACCGAAGTTGTCCCCACCTCAAACTTGTGCTGCCCTGATAGACCCAAGGGAGCCCTAAAAAAACTGACATCAGGAACCTGGACTGCTGAGTTTTCTTTCCCAGGGAAAATGGAAAAAGGATGTGCCCAGGGGCCCCTGGCCCTGACTGCAAAAAATCCTTATATCGAAGGATGGACCCCACACCGAAGTTGTCCCCACCTCAAACTTGTGCTGCCCTGATAGACCCAAGGGAGCCCTACAAACTGACATCAGGAACCTGGACTGCTGAGTTTTCTTTCCCAGGGAAAATGGAAAAAGGATGTGCCCAGGGGCCCCTGGCCCTGGGCTGGGGCCTCACTGCAAAGAATCCCTATATAGAAGGATGGACCCCACACCGAAGTTGTCCCCACCTCAAACTTGTGCTGCCCTGATAGACCCAAGGGAACCCTACAAACTGACATCAGGAACCTGGACTGCTGAGTTTTCTTTCCCAGGGAAAATGGAAAAAGGATGTGCCCAAGGGCCCCTGGCCCTGACAACAAAAAATCCTTATATCGAAGGATGGACCCCACACCGAAGTTGTCCCCACCTCAAACTTCTGCTGCCCTGATAGACCCAAGGGAGCCCTACAAACTGACATCAGGAACCTGGACTGCTGAGTTTTCTTTCCCAGGGAAAATGGAAAAAGGATGTGCCCAGGGGCCCGTAGCCCTGAGCTGGGGCCTCACTACAAAAAATCCTTATATCAAAGGATGGACCCCACACCGAAGTTGTACCCACCTCAAACTTGTGCTGCCCTGATAGACCCAAGGGAGCCCTACAAACTGACACCAGGAACCTGGACTGCTGAGTTTTCTTTCCCAGGGAAAATGGAAAAAGGATATGGTCAGGGGTCCCTGACCCTGACTGCAAAGAATCCTTATATCGAAGGATGGACCCCACACCGAAGTTGTCCCCACCTCAAAATTGTGCTGCCCTGATAGACCCAAGGGAGCCCTACAAACTGACATCAGGAACCTGGACTGCTGAGTTTTCTTTCCCAGGGAAAATGGAAAAAGGATGTGCCCAGGGGCCCCTGGCCCTGACTGCAAAAAATCCTTATATCGAAGGATGGACCCCACACCGAAGTTGTCCCCACCTCAAACTTGTGCTGCCCTGATAGACCCAAGGGAGCCCTACAAACTGACATCAGGAACCTGGACTGCTGAGTTTTCTTTCCCAGGGAAAATGGCCAAAGGATGTGCCCAGTGGCCCCTGACCCTGACTGCAAAGAATCCTTATATCGAAGGATGGACCCCACACCGAAGTTGTCCCCACCTCAAACTTGTGCTGCCCTGATAGACCCAAGGGAGCCCTACAAACTGACATCAGGAACCTGGACTGCTGAGTTTTCTTTCCCAGGGAAAATGGAAAAAGGATGTGCCCAGGGGCCCCTGGCCCTGACTGCAAAGAATCCTTATATCGAAGGATGGATCCCACACCGAAGTTGTCCCCACCTCAAACTTGTGCTGCCCTGATAGACCCAAGGGAACCCTACAAACTGACATCAGGAACCTGGACTGCTGAGTTTTCTTTCCCAGGGAAAATGGAAAAAAGGATGTGCCCAGGGGCCCATGGCCCTGGGCTGGGGCCTCACTACAAAAAATCCTTATATCGAAGGATGGACCCCACACCGAAGTTGTCCCCACCTCAAACTTGTGCTGCCCTGATAGACCCAAGGGAGCCCTACAAACTGACATCAGGAACCTGGACTGCTGAGTTTTCTTTCCCAGGGAAAATGGAAAAAGGATGTGCCCAGGGGCCCGTAGCCCTGAGCTGGTGCTCCACTGCAAAGAATCCTTATATCGAAGGATGGAGCCCACACCGAAGTTGTCCCCACCTCAAACTTGTGCTGCCCTGATAGACCCAAGGGAGCCCTACAAACTGACATCAGGAACCTGGACTGCTGAGTTTTCTTTCCCAGGGAAAATGGCCAAAGGATGTGCCCACGGGCCCCAGACCCTGACTGCAAAAAATCCTTATATCGAAGGATGGACCCCACACCGAAGTTGTCCCCACCTCAAACTTGTGCTGCCCTGATAGACCCAAGGGAACCCTACAAACTGACATCAGGAACCTGGACTACTGAGTTTTCTTCCCCAGGGAAAATGGAAAAAGGATGTGCCCAGGGGCCCCTGGCACTGGGCTGGGTCCTCACTGCAAAGAATCCCGATATAGAAGGATGGACCCCACACCGAAGTTGTCCCCACCTCAAACTTGTGCTGCCCTGATAGACCCAAGGGAACCCTACAAACTGACATCAGGAACCTGGACTGCTGAGTTTTCTTTCCCAGGGAAAATGGAAAAAGGATGTCCCCAGGGGCCCCTGGCCCTGACTGCAAAAAATCCTTATATCGAAGGATGGACCCCACACCGAAGTTGTCCCCACCTCAAACTTGTGCTGCCTTGATAGACCCAAGGGAGCCCTACAAACTGACATCAGGAACCTGGACTGCTGAGTTTTCTTTCCCAGGGAAAATGGAAAAAGGATGTGCCCAGGGGCCCCTGGCCCTGGGCTGGGGCCTCACTGCAAAGAATCCCTATATAGAAGGATGGACCCCACACCGAAGTTGTCCCCACCTCAAACTTGTGCTGCCCTGATAGACCCAAGGGAGCCCTACAAACTGACACCAGGAACCTGGACTGCTGAGTTTTCTTTCCCAGGGAAAATGGAAAAAGGATATGGTCAGGGGTCCCTGACCCTGACTGCAAAGAATCCTTATATCGAAGGATGGACCCCACACCGAAGTTGTCCCCACCTCAAAATTGTGCTGCCCTGATAGACCCAAGGGAGCCCTACAAACTGACATCAGGAACCTGGACTGCTGAGTTTTCTTTCCCAGGGAAAATGGAAAAAGGATGTGCCCAGGGGCCCCTGGCCCTGACTGCAAAGAATCCTTATATCGAAGGATGGATCCCACACCGAAGTTGTCCCCACCTCAAACTTGTGCTGCCCTGATAGACCCAAGGGAACCCTACAAACTGACATCAGGAACCTGGACTGCTGAGTTTTCTTTCCCAGGGAAAATGGAAAAAGGATGAGCCCAGGGGACCATGGCCCTGGGCTGGGGCCTCACTACAAAAAATCCTTATATCGAAGGATGGACCCCACACCGAAGTTGTCCCCACCTCAAACTTGTGCTGCCCTGATAGACCCAAGGGAGCCCTACAAACTGACATCAGGAACCTGGACTGCTGAGTTTTCTTTCCCAGGGAAAATGGAAAAAGGATGTGCCCAGGGGCCCCTGGCCCTGACTGCAAAAAATCCTTATATCGAAGGATGGACCCCACACCGAAGTTGTCCCCACCTCAAACTTGTGCTGCCCTGATAGACCCAAGGGAGCCCTACAAACTGACATCAGGAACCTGGACTGCTGAGTTTTCTTTCCCAGGGAAAATGGAAAAAGGATGTGCCCAGGGGCCCGTAGCCCTGAGCTGGTGCTCCACTGCAAAGAATCCTTATATCGAAGGATGGAGCCCACACCGAAGTTGTCCCCACCTCAAACTTGTGCTGCCCTGATAGACCCAAGGGAGCCCTACAAACTGACATCAGGAACCTGGACTGCTGAGTTTTCTTTCCCAGGGAAAATGGCCAAAGGATGTGCCCACGGGCCCCAGACCCTGACTGCAAAAAATCCTTATATCGAAGGATGGACCCCACACCGAAGTTGTCCCCACCTCAAACTTGTGCTGCCCTGATAGACCCAAGGGAACCCTACAAACTGACATCAGGAACCTGGACTGCTGAGTTTTCTTTCCCAGGGAAAATGGAAAAAGGCTGTGCCCAGGGGCCCCTGGCCCTGACTGCAAAAAATCCTTATATCGAAGGATGGACCCCACACCAAAGTTGTCCCCACCTCAAACTTGTGCTGCCCTGATAGACCCAGGGGAGCCCTACAAACTGACATCAGGAACCTGGACTGCTGAGTTTTCTTTCCCAGGGAAAATGGCCAAAGGATGTGCCCAGGGTCCCGTAGCCCTGAGCTGGGGCCTCACTACAAAAAATCCTTATATCGAAGGATGGACCCCACACCGAAGTTGTCCCCACCTCAAACTTGTGCTGCCTTGATAGACCCAAGGGAGCCCTACAAACTGACATCAGGAACCTGGACTGCTGAGTTTTCTTTCCCAGGGGAAATGGAAAAAGGATGTGCCCAGGGGCCCCTGGCCCTGGGCTGGGACCTCACTGCAAAGAATCCCTATATAGAAGGATGGACCCCACACCGAAGTTGTCCCCACCTCAAACTTGTGCTGCCCTGATAGACCCAAAGGAGCCCTACAAACTGACATCAGGAACCTGGACTGCTGAGTTTTCTTTCCCAGGGAAAATGGAAAAAGGTTGTGCCCAGGGGCCCCTGGCCCTGACTGCAAAAAATCCTTATATCGAAGGATGGAGCCCACACTGAAGTTGTCCCCACCTCAAACTTGTGCTGCCCTGATAGACCCAAGGGAGCCCTACAAACTGACATCAGGAACCTGGACTGCTGAGTTTTCTTTCCCAGGGAAAATGGAAAAAGGATGTGCCCAGGGGCCCCTGGCCCTGACTGCAAAAAATCCTTATATCGAAGGATGGACCCCACACCGAAGTTGTCCCCACCTCAAACTTGTGCTGCCCTGATAGACCCAAGGGAGCCCTACAAACTGACATCAGGAACCTGGACTGCTTAGTTTTCTTTCCCAGGGGAAATGGAAAAAGGATGTGCCCAGGGGCCCCTGGCCCTGACTGCAAAAAATCCTTATATCGAAGGATGGACCCCACACCGAAGTTGTCCCCACCTCCAAATTTTGCTGCCCTGATAGACCCAAGGGAGCCCTACAAACTGACATCAGGAACCTGGACTGCTCAGTTTTCTTTCCCAGGGAAAATGGAAAAAGGATGTGCCCATGGGCCCCTGGCCCTGAGTTGGGGCCTCAATACAAAAAATCTTTATATCGAAGGATGGACCCCACAACAAAGTTGTCCCCACCTCAAACTTGTGCTGCCCTGATAGACCCAAGGGAGCCCTACAAACTGACATCAGGAACCTGGACTGCTGAGTTTTCTTTCCCAGGGAAAATAGGAAAAGGAGGTGCCCAGGGGCCCCTGGCCCTGACTGCAAAAAATCCTTATATCGAAGGATGGACCCCACACCGAAGTTGTCCCCACCTCAAACTTGTGCTGCCCTGATACACCCAGGGGAGCCCTACAAACTGACATCAGGAACCTGGACTGCTGAGTTTTCTTTCCCAGGGAAAATGGCCAAAGGATGTGCCCAGGGGCCCCTGGCCCTGGGCTGGAGCCTCACTACAAAAAATCCTTATATCGAAGGATGGACCCCACACCGAAGTTGTCCCCACCTCAAACTTGTGCTGCCCTGATAGACCCAAGGGAGCGCTACAAACTGACATCAGGAACCTGGACTGCTTAGTTTTCTTTCCCAGGGGAAATGGAAAAAGGATGTGCCCAGGGGCCCCTGGCCCTGACTGCGAAAAATCCTTATATCGAAGGATGGACCCCACACCAAAGTTGTCCCCACCTCAAACTTGTGCTGCCCTGATAGAGCCAAGGGAGCCCTACAAACTGACTTCAGGAACCTGGACTGCTGAGTTTTCTTTCCCAGGGAAAATGGAAAAAGGATGTGCCCAGGGGTCCCGACCCTGGGCTAGGGCCTCACTACAAAAAATCCTTATATCGAAGGATGGACCCCACACCGAAGTTGTCCCCACCTCAAACTTGTGCTGCCCTGATACACCCAAGGGAGCCCTACAAACTGACATCAGGAACCTGGACTGCTGAGTTTTCTTTCCCAGGGAAAATGGAAAAAGGATGTGCCCAGGGTCCCCTGGCCCCGACTGCAAAAAATCCTTATATCGAAGGATGGAGCCCACACCGAAGTTGTCCCCACCTCAAACTTGTGCTGCCCTGATAGACCCAAGGGAGCCCTACAAACTGACATCAGGAACCTGGACTGCTGAGTTTTCTTTCCCAGGGAAAATGGCCAAAGGATGTGCCCAGGGGCCCCTGGCCCTGGGCTGGGGCCTCACTACAAAAAATCCTTATATCGAAGGATGGACCCCACACCGAAGTTGTCCCCACCTCCAAATTTTGCTGCCCTGATAGACCCAAGGGAGCCCTACAAACTGACATCAGGAACCTGGACTGCTCAGTTTTCTTTCCCAGGGAAAATGGAAAAAGGATGTGCCCATGGGCCCCTGGCCCTGAGTTGGGGCCTCACTACAAAAAATCTTTATATCGAAGGATGGACCCCACAACAAAGTTGTCCCCACCTCAAACTTGTGCTGCCCTGATAGACCCAAGGGAGCGCTACAAACTGACATCAGGAACCTGGACTGCTGAGTTTTCTTTCCCAGGGAAAATAGGAAAAGGAGGTGCCCAGGGGCCCCTGGCCCTGACTGCAAAAAATCCTTATATCGAAGGATGGACCCCACACCGAAGTTGTCCCCACCTCAAACTTGTGCTGCCCTGATACACCCAGGGGAGCCCTACAAACTGACATCAGGAACCTGGACTGCTGAGTTTTCTTTCCCAGGGAAAATGGCCAAAGGATGTGCCCAGGGGCCCCTGGCCCTGGGCTGGGGACTCACTACAAAAAATCCTTATATCGAAGGATGGACCCCACACCGAAGTTGTCCCCACCTCAAACTTGTGCTGCCCTGATAGACCCAAGGGAGCCCTACAAACTGACATCAGGAACCTGGACTGCTTAGTTTTCTTTCCCAGGGGAAATGGAAAAAGGATGTGCCCAGGGGCCCCTGGCCCTGACTGCAAAGAATCCTTATATCGAAGGATGGACCCCACACCAAAGTTGTCCCCACCTCAAACTTGTGCTGCCCTGATAGACCCAAGGGAGCCCTACAAACTGACATCAGGAACCTGGACTGCTGAGTTTTCTTTCCCAGGGAAAATGGAAAAAGGATGTGCCCAGGGGCCCCTGGCCCTGACTGCAAAAAATCCTTATATCGAAGGATGGACCCCACACCGAAGTTGTCCCCACCTCAAACTTGTGCTGCCCTGATAGACCCAAGGGAGCCCTACAAACTGACATCAGGAACCTGGACTGCTTAGTTTTCTTTCCCAGGGGAAATGGAAAAAGTATGTGCCCAGGGGCCCCTGGCCCTGACTGCAAAAAATCCTTATATCGAAGGATGGACCCCACACCGAAGTTGTCCCCACCTCCAAATTTTGCTGCCCTGATAGACCCAAGGGAGCCCTACAAACTGACATCAGGAACCTGGACTGCTCAGTTTTCTTTCCCAGGGAAAATGGAAAAAGGATGTGCCCATGGGCCCCTGGCCCTGAGTTGGGGCCTCAATACAAAAAATCTTTATATCGAAGGATGGACCCCACAACAAAGTTGTCCCCACCTCAAACTTGTGCTGCCCTGATAGACCCAAGGGAGCCCTACAAACTGACATCAGGAACCTGGACTGCTGAGTTTTCTTTCCCAGGGAAAATAGGAAAAGGAGGTGCCCAGGGGCCCCTGGCCCTGACTGCAAAAAATCCTTATATCGAAGGATGGACCCCACACCGAAGTTGTCCCCACCTCAAACTTGTGCTGCCCTGATACACCCAGGGGAGCCCTACAAACTGACATCAGGAACCTGGACTGCTGAGTTTTCTTTCCCAGGGAAAATGGCCAAAGGATGTGCCCAGGGGCACCTGGCCCTGGGCTGGGGCCTCACTTCAAAAAATCCTTATATCGAAGGATGGACCCCACACCGAAGTTGTCCCCACCTCAAACTTGTGCTGCCCTGATAGACCCAAGGGAGCGCTACAAACTGACATCAGGAACCTGGACTGCTTAGTTTTCTTTCCCAGGGGAAATGGAAAAAGGATGTGCCCAGGGGCCCCTGGCCCTGACTGCAAAAAATCCTTATATCGAAGGATGGAGCCCACACCGAAGTTGTCCCCACCTCAAACTTGTGCTGCCCTGATAGACCCAAGGGAACCCTACAAACTGACATCAGGAACCTGGACTGCTGAGTTTTCTTTCCCAGGGAAAATGGAAAAAGGATGTGCCCAGGGGCCCCTGGCCCTGGGCTGGGGCCTCACTACAAAAAATCCTTATATCGAAGGATGGACCCCACACCGAAGTTGTCCCCACCTCAAACTTGAGCTGCCCTGATAGACCCAAGGGAGCCCTACAAACTGACATCAGGAACCTGGACTGCTCAGTTTTCTTTCCCAGGGAAAATGGAAAAAGGATGTGCCCAGGGTCCCCTGGCCCCGACTGCAAAAAATCCTTATATCGAAGGATGGACCCCACACCGAAGTTGTCCCCAGCTCAAACTTGTGCTGCCCTGATAGACCCAAGGGAGCCCTATAAACTGACATCAGGAACCTGGACTGCTGAGTTTTCTTTCCCAGGGAAAATGGCCAAAGGATGTGCCCAGGGGCCCCTGGCCCTGGGCTGGGGCCTCACTACAAAAAATCCTTATATCGAAGGATGGACCCCACACCGAAGTTGTCCCCACCTCCAAATTTTGCTGCCCTGATAGACCCAAGGGAGCCCTACAAACTGACATCAGGAACCTGGACTGCTCAGTTTTCTTTCCCAGGGAAAATGGAAAAAGGATGTGCCCAGGGGCCCCTGGCCCTGACTTCAAAGAATCCTTATATCGAAGGATGGAGCCCACACCGAAGTTGTCCCCACCTCAAACTTGTGCTGCCCTGATAGACCCAAGGGAGCCCTACAAACTGACATCAGGAACCTGGACTGCTGAGTTTTCTTTCCCAGGGAAAATGGAAAAAGGATGTGCCCAGGGGGCCCTGGCCCTGACTGCAAAGAATCCTTATATCGAAGGATGGACCCCACTCCGAAGTTGTCCCCACCTCAAACTTGTGCTGCCCTGATAGACCCAAGGGAACCCTACAAACTGACATCAGGAACCTGGACTGCTGAGTTTTCTTTCCCAGGGAAAATGGAAAAAGGATGTGCCCAGGGGCCCCTGGCCCTGACTGCAAAAAATCCTTATATCGAAGGATGGACCCCACACCGAAGTTGTCCCCACCTCAAACTTGTGCTGCCCTGATAGACCCAAGGGAGCCCTACAAACTGACATCAGGAACCTGGACTGCTTAGTTTTCTTTCCCAGGGGAAATGGAAAAAGGATGTGCCCAGGGGCCCCTGGCCCTGACTGCAAAAAATCCTTATATCGAAGGATGGACCCCACACCGAAGTTGTCCCCACCTCCAAATTTTGCTGCCCTGATAGACCCAAGGGAGCCCTACAAACTGACATCAGGAACCTGGACTGCTCAGTTTTCTTTCCCAGGGAAAATGGAAAAAGGATGTGCCCATGGGCCCCTGGCCCTGAGTTGGGGCCTCAATACAAAAAATCTTTATATCGAAGGATGGACCCCACAACAAAGTTGTCCCCACCTCAAACTTGTGCTGCCCTGATAGACCCAAGGGAGCCCTACAAACTGACATCAGGAACCTGGACTGCTGAGTTTTCTTTCCCAGGGAAAATAGGAAAAGGAGGTGCCCAGGGGCCCCTGGCCCTGACTGCAAAAAATCCTTATATCGAAGGATGGACCCCACACCGAAGTTGTCCCCACCTCAAACTTGTGCTGCCCTGATACACCCAGGGGAGCCCTACAAACTGACATCAGGAACCTGGACTGCTGAGTTTTCTTTCCCAGGGAAAATGGCCAAAGGATGTGCCCAGGGGCCCCTGGCCCTGGGCTGGAGCCTCACTACAAAAAATCCTTATATCGAAGGATGGACCCCACACCGAAGTTGTCCCCACCTCAAACTTGTGCTGCCCTGATAGACCCAAGGGAGCGCTACAAACTGACATCAGGAACCTGGACTGCTTAGTTTTCTTTCCCAGGGGAAATGGAAAAAGGATGTGCCCAGGGGCACCTATCCCTGACTGCAAAAAATCCTTATATCGAAGGATGGACCCCACACCGAAGTTGTCCCCACCTCAAACTTGTGCTGCCCTGATAGAGCCAAGGGAGCCCTACAAACTGACTTCAGGAACCTGGACTGCTGAGTTTTCTTTCCCAGGGAAAATGGAAAAAGGATGTGCCCAGGGGTCCCGACCCTGGGCTAGGGCCTCACTACAAAAAATCCTTATATCGAAGGATGGACCCCACACCGAAGTTGTCCCCACCTCAAACTTGTGCTGCCCTGATACACCCAAGGGAGCCCTACAAACTGACATCAGGAACCTGGACTGCTGAGTTTTCTTTCCCAGGGAAAATGGAAAAAGGATGTGCCCAGGGTCCCCTGGCCCCGACTGCAAAAAATCCTTATATCGAAGGATGGAGCCCACACCGAAGTTGTCCCCACCTCAAACTTGTGCTGCCCTGATAGACCCAAGGGAGCCCTACAAACTGACATCAGGAACCTGGACTGCTGAGTTTTCTTTCCCAGGGAAAATGGCCAAAGGATGTGCCCAGGGGCCCCTGGCCCTGGGCTGGGGCCTCACTACAAAAAATCCTTATATCGAAGGATGGACCCCACACCGAAGTTGTCCCCACCTCCAAATTTTGCTGCCCTGATAGACCCAAGGGAGCCCTACAAACTGACATCAGGAACCTGGACTGCTCAGTTTTCTTTCCCAGGGAAAATGGAAAAAGGATGTGCCCATGGGCCCCTGGCCCTGAGTTGGGGCCTCACTACAAAAAATCTTTATATCGAAGGATGGACCCCACAACAAAGTTGTCCCCACCTCAAACTTGTGCTGCCCTGATAGACCCAAGGGAGCGCTACAAACTGACATCAGGAACCTGGACTGCTGAGTTTTCTTTCCCAGGGAAAATAGGAAAAGGAGGTGCCCAGGGGCCCCTGGCCCTGACTGCAAAAAATCCTTATATCGAAGGATGGACCCCACACCGAAGTTGTCCCCACCTCAAACTTGTGCTGCCCTGATACACCCAGGGGAGCCCTACAAACTGACATCAGGAACCTGGACTGCTGAGTTTTCTTTCCCAGGGAAAATGGCCAAAGGATGTGCCCAGGGGCCCCTGGCCCTGGGCTGGGGACTCACTACAAAAAATCCTTATATCGAAGGATGGACCCCACACCGAAGTTGTCCCCACCTCAAACTTGTGCTGCCCTGATAGACCCAAGGGAGCCCTACAAACTGACATCAGGAACCTGGACTGCTTAGTTTTCTTTCCCAGGGGAAATGGAAAAAGGATGTGCCCAGGGGCCCCTGGCCCTGACTGCAAAGAATCCTTATATCGAAGGATGGACCCCACACCAAAGTTGTCCCCACCTCAAACTTGTGCTGCCCTGATAGACCCAAGGGAGCCCTACAAACTGACATCAGGAACCTGGACTGCTGAGTTTTCTTTCCCAGGGAAAATGGAAAAAGGATGTGCCCAGGGGCCCCTGGCCCTGACTGCAAAAAATCCTTATATCGAAGGATGGACCCCACACCGAAGTTGTCCCCACCTCAAACTTGTGCTGCCCTGATAGACCCAAGGGAGCCCTACAAACTGACATCAGGAACCTGGACTGCTTAGTTTTCTTTCCCAGGGGAAATGGAAAAAGTATGTGCCCAGGGGCCCCTGGCCCTGACTGCAAAAAATCCTTATATCGAAGGATGGACCCCACACCGAAGTTGTCCCCACCTCCAAATTTTGCTGCCCTGATAGACCCAAGGGAGCCCTACAAACTGACATCAGGAACCTGGACTGCTCAGTTTTCTTTCCCAGGGAAAATGGAAAAAGGATGTGCCCATGGGCCCCTGGCCCTGAGTTGGGGCCTCAATACAAAAAATCTTTATATCGAAGGATGGACCCCACAACAAAGTTGTCCCCACCTCAAACTTGTGCTGCCCTGATAGACCCAAGGGAGCCCTACAAACTGACATCAGGAACCTGGACTGCTGAGTTTTCTTTCCCAGGGAAAATAGGAAAAGGAGGTGCCCAGGGGCCCCTGGCCCTGACTGCAAAAAATCCTTATATCGAAGGATGGACCCCACACCGAAGTTGTCCCCACCTCAAACTTGTGCTGCCCTGATACACCCAGGGGAGCCCTACAAACTGACATCAGGAACCTGGACTGCTGAGTTTTCTTTCCCAGGGAAAATGGCCAAAGGATGTGCCCAGGGGCCCCTGGCCCTGGGCTGGGGCCTCACTTCAAAAAATCCTTATATCGAAGGATGGACCCCACACCGAAGTTGTCCCCACCTCAAACTTGTGCTGCCCTGATAGACCCAAGGGAGCGCTACAAACTGACATCAGGAACCTGGACTGCTTAGTTTTCTTTCCCAGGGGAAATGGAAAAAGGATGTGCCCAGGGGCCCCTGGCCCTGACTGCGAAAAATCCTTATATCGAAGGATGGACCCCACACCGAAGTTGTCCCCACCTCAAACTTGTGCTGCCCTGATAGACCCAAGGGAGCCCTACAAACTGACATCAGGAACCTGGACTGCTGAGTTTTCTTTCCCAGGGAAAATGGAAAAAGGATGTGCCCAGGGGCCCCTGGCCCTGACTGCAAAAAATCCTTATATCGAAGGATGGACCCCACACCGAAGTTGTCCCCACCTCAGACTTGTGCTGCCCTGATAGACCCAAGGGAGCCCTACAAACTGACATCAGGAACCTGGACTGCTGAGTTTTCTTTCCCAGGGAAAATGGAAAAAGGATGTGCCCAGGGGCCCCTGGCCCTGACTGCAAAAAATCCTTATATCGAAGGATGGACCCCACACCGAAGTTGTCCCCACCTCAAACTTGTGCTGCCCTGATACACCCAAGGGAGCCCTACAAACTGACATCAGGAACCTGGACTGCTGAGTTTTCTTTCCCAGGGAAAATGGAAAAAGGATGTGCCCAGGGGCCCCTGGCCCTGAGCTGGGGCCTCACTACAAAAAATCTTTATTTCGAAGGATGGACCCCTCAACAAAGTTGTCCCCACCTCAAACTTGTGCTGCCCTGATAGACCCAAGGGAGCCCTACAAACTGACATCAGGAACCTGGACTGCTGAGTTTTCTTTCCCAGGGAAAATGGAAAAAGGATGTGCCCAGGGGCCCGTAGCCCTGAGCTGGTGCTCCACTGCAAAGAATCCTTATATCGAAGGATGGACCCCACACCGAAGTTGTCCCCACCTCAAACTTGTGCTGCCCTGATAGACCCAAGGGAGCCCTACAAACTGACATCAGGAACCTGGACTGCTGAGTTTTCTTTCCCAGGGAAAATGGAAAAAGGATATGCCCACGGGCCCCTGACACTGACTGCAAAAAATCCTTATATCGAAGGATGGAGCCCACACCGAAGTTGTCCCCACCTCAAACTTGTGCTGCCCTGATAGACCCAAGGGAGCCCTACAAACTGACATCAGGAACCTGGACTGCTGAGTTTTCTTTCCCAGGGAAAATGGAAAAAGGATGTGCCCAGGGGCCCCTGGCCCTGGGCTGGGGCCTCAATACAAAAAATCCTTATATCGAAGGATGGACCCCACACCGAAGTTGTCCCCACCTCAAACTTGTGCTGCCCTGATAGACCCAAGGGAGCCCTACAAACTGACATCAGGAACCTGGACTGCTGAGTTTTCTTTCCCAGGGAAAATAGGAAAAGGAGGTGCCCAGGGGCCCCTGGCACTGACTGCAAAAAATCCTTATACCGAAGGATGGACCCCACACCGAAGTTGTCCCCACCTCAAACTTGTGCTGCCCTGATACACCCAGGGGAGCCCTACAAACTGACATCAGGAACCTGGACTGCTGAGTTTTCTTTCCCAGGGAAAATGGCCAAAGGATGTGCCCAGGGGCCCCTGGCCCTGAGCTGGAGCCTCACTACAAAAAATCCTTATATCGAAGGATGGACCCCACACCGAAGCTGTCCCCACCTCAAACTTGTGCTGCCCTGATAGACCCAAGGGAGCCCTACAAACTGACATCAGGAACCTGGACTGCTTAGTTTTCTTTCCCAGGGTAAATGGAAAAAGGATGTGCCCAGGGGCCCCGGCCCTGGGCTAGGGCCTCACTACAAAAAATCCTTATATCGAAGGATGGACCCCACACCGAAGTTGTCCCCACCTCAAACTTGTGCTGCCCTGATACACCCAAGGGAGCCCTACAAACTGACATCAGGAACCTGGACTGCTGAGTTTTCTTTCCCAGGGAAAATGGAAAAAGGATGTGCCCAGGGTCCCCTGGCCCCGACTGCAAAAAATCCTTATATCGAAGGATGGACCCCACACCGAAGTTGTCCCCAGCTCAAACTTGTGCTGCCCTGATAGACCCAAGGGAGCCCTACAAACTGACATCAGGAACCTGGACTGCTGAGTTTTCTTTCCCAGGGAAAATGGCCAAAGGATGTGCCCAGGGGCCCCTGGCCCTGGGCTGGGGCCTCACTACAAAAAATCCTTATATCGAAGGATGGACCCCACACCGAAGTTGTCCCCACCTCCAAATTTTGCTGCCCTGATAGACCCAAGGGAGCCCTACAAACTGACATCAGGAACCAGGACTGCTCAGTTTTCTTTCCCAGGGAAAATGGAAAAAGGATGTGCCCAGGGGCCCCTGGCCCTGAGTTGGGGACTCACTACAAAAAATCTTTATATCGAAGGATGGACCCCACAACAAAGTTGTCCCCACCTCAAACTTGTGCTGCCCTGATAGACCCAAGGGAGCGCTACAAACTGACATCAGGAACCTGGACTGCTGAGTTTTCTTTCCCAGGGAAAATAGGAAAAGGAGGTGCCCAGGGGCCCCTGGCCCTGACTGCAAAAAATCCTTATATCGAAGGATGGACCCCACACCGAAGTTGTCCCCACCTCAAACTTGTGCTGCCCTGATACACCCAGGGGAGCCCTACAAACTGACATCAGGAACCTGGACTGCTGAGTTTTCTTTCCCAGGGAAAATGGCCAAAGGATGTGCCCAGGGGCCCCTGGCCCTGGGCTGGGGCCTCAATACAAAAAATCCTTATATCGAAGGATGGACCCCACACCGAAGTTGTCCCCACCTCAAACTTGTGCTGCCCTGATAGACCCAAGGGAGCCCTACAAACTGACATCAGGAACCTGGACTGCTTAGTTTTCTTTCCCAGGGGAAATGGAAAAAGTATGTGCCCAGGGGCCCCTGGCCCTGACTGCAAAAAATCCTTATATCGAAGGATGGACCCCACACCGAAGTTGTCCCCACCTCCAAATTTTGCTGCCCTGATAGACCCAAGGGAGCCCTACAAACTGACATCAGGAACCTGGACTGCTCAGTTTTCTTTCCCAGGGAAAATGGAAAAAGGATGTGCCCATGGGCCCCTGGCCCTGAGTTGGGGCCTCAATACAAAAAATCTTTATATCGAAGGATGGACCCCACAACAAAGTTGTCCCCACCTCAAACTTGTGCTGCCCTGATAGACCCAAGGGAGCCCTACAAACTGACATCAGGAACCTGGACTGCTGAGTTTTCTTTCCCAGGGAAAATAGGAAAAGGAGGTGCCCAGGGACCCCTGGCCCTGACTGCAAAAAATCCTTATATCGAAGGATGGACCCCACACCGAAGTTGTCCCCACCTCAAACTTGTGCTGCCCTGATACACCCAGGGGAGCCCTACAAACTGACATCAGGAACCTGGACTGCTGAGTTTTCTTTCCCAGGGAAAATGGCCAAAGGATGTGCCCAGGGGCCCCGGCCCTGGGCTGGGGCCTCACTTCAAAAAATCCTTATATCGAAGGATGGACCCCACACCGAAGTTGTCCCCACCTCAAACTTGTGCTGCCCTGATAGACCCAAGGGAGCGCTACAAACTGACATCAGGAACCTGGACTGCTTAGTTTTCTTTCCCAGGGGAAATGGAAAAAGGATGTGCCCAGGGGCC
Organism: Lonchura striata; assembly: GCF_046129695.1. Lineage (NCBI taxonomy): Eukaryota > Metazoa > Chordata > Aves > Passeriformes > Estrildidae > Lonchura > Lonchura striata. Next base: position 9,361,657 of record NC_134627.1, on the reverse strand, counting down.
CCTGGCCCTGACTGCGAAAAATCCTTATATCGAAGGATGGACCCCACACCGAAGTTGTCCCCACCTCAAACTTGTGCTGCCCTGATAGACCCAAGGGAGCCCTACAAACTGACATCAGGAACCTGGACTGCTGAGTTTTCTTTCCCAGGGAAAATGGAAAAAGGATGTGCCCAGGGGCCCCGGCCCTGGGCTAGGGCCTCACTACAAAAAATCCTTATATCGAAGGATGGACCCCACACCGAAGTTGTCCCGACCTCAAACTTGTGCTGCCCTGATACACCCAAGGGAGCCCTACAAACTGACATCAGGAACCTGGACTGCTGAGTTTTCTTTCCCAGGGAAAATGGAAAAAGGATGTGCCCAGGGGCCCCTGGCCCTGACTGCAAAAAATCCTTATATCGAAGGATGGACCCCACACCGAAGTTGTCCCCACCTCAAACTTGTGCTGCCCTGATAGACCCAAGGGAGCCCTACAAACTGACATCAGGAACCTGGACTGCTTAGTTTTCTTTCCCAGGGAAAATGGAAAAAGGATGTGCCCAGGGGCCCCTGGCCCTGACTGCAAAAAATCCTTATATCGAAGGATGGACCCCACACCGAAGTTGTCCCCACCTCAGACTTGTGCTGCCCTGATAGACCCAAGGGAGCCCTACAAACTGACATCAGGAACCTGGACTGCTGAGTTTTCTTTCCCAGGGAAAATGGAAAAAGGATGTGCCCAGGGGCCCCTGGCCCTGACTGCAAAAAATCCTTATATCGAAGGATGGACCCCACACCGAAGCTGTCCCCACCTCAAACTTGTGCTGCCCTGATACACCCAAGGGAGCCCTACAAACTGACATCAGGAACCTGGACCGTTGAGTTTTCTTTCCCAGGGAAATGGAAAAAGGATGTGCCCGGGGGCCCCTGGCCCTGACTGCAAAAAATCCTTATATCGAAGGATGGAGCCCACACCGAATTTGTCCCCACCTCAAACTTGTGCTGCCCTGATAGACCCAAGGGAGCCCTACAAACTGACATCAGGAACCTGGACTGCTGAGTTTTCTTTCCCAGGGAAAATGGAAAAAGGATGTGCCCAGGGGCCCCTGGGCCTGACTGCAAAAAATCCTTATATCGAAGGATGGACCCCACACCGAAGCTGTCCCCACCTCAAACTTGTGCTGCCCTGATACACCCAAGGGAGCCCTACAAACTGACATCAGGAACCTGGACTGCTGAGTTTTCTTTCCCAGGGAAAATGGAAAAAGGATGTGCCCAGGGGCCCCTGGCCCTGAGCTGGGGCCTCACTACAAAAAATCTTTATTTCGAAGGATGGACCCCACAACAAAGTTGTCCCCACCTCAAACTTGTGCTGCCCTGATAGACCCAAGGGAGCCCTACAAACTGACATCAGGAACCTGGACTGCTGAGTTTTCTTTCCCAGGGAAAATGGAAAAAGGATGTGCCCAGGGGCCCGTAGCCCTGAGCTGGTGCTCCACTGCAAAGAATCCTTATATCGAAGGATGGACCCCACACCGAAGTTGTCCCCACCTCAAACTTGTGCTGCCCTGATAGACCCAAGGGAGCCCTACAAACTGACATCAGGAACCTGGACTGCTGAGTTTTCTTTCCCAGGGAAAATGGAAAAAGGATATGCCCACGGGCCCCTGACACTGACTGCAAAAAATCCTTATATCGAAGGATGGAGCCCACACCGAAGTTGTCCCCACCTCAAACTTGTGCTGCCCTGATAGACCCAAGGGAGCCCTACAAACTGACATCAGGAACCTGGACTGCTGAGTTTTCTTTCCCAGGGAAAATGGAAAAAGGATGTGCCCAGGGTCCCCTGGCCCCGACTGCAAAAAATCCTTATATCGAAGGATGGACCCCACACCGAAGTTGTCCCCAGCTCAAACTTGTGCTGCCCTGATAGACCCAAGGGAGCCCTACAAACTGACATCAGGAACCTGGACTGCTGAGTTTTCTTTCCCAGGGAAAATGGCCAAAGGATGTGCCCAGGGGCCCCTGGCCCTGGGCTGGTGCCTCACTACAAAAAATCCTTATATCGAAGGATGGACCCCACACCGAAGTTGTCCCCACCTCCAAATTTTGCTGCCCTGATAGACCCAAGGGAGCCCTACAAACTGACATCAGGAACCTGGACTGCTCAGTTTTCTTTCCCAGGGAAAATGGAAAAAGGATGTGCCCATGGGCCCCTGGCCCTGAGTTGGGGACTCACTACAAAAAATCTTTATATCGAAGGATGGACCCCACAACAAAGTTGTCCCCACCTCAAACTTGTGCTGCCCTGATAGACCCAAGGGAGCCCTACAAACTGACATCAGGAACCTGGACTGCTGAGTTTTCTTTCCCAGGGAAAATAGGAAAAGGAGGTGCCCAGGGGCCCCTGGCCCTGACTGCAAAAAATCCTTATATCGAAGGATGGACCCCACACCGAAGTTGTCCCCACCTCAAACTTGTGCTGCCCTGATACACCCAGGGGAGCCCTACAAACTGACATCAGCAACCTGGACTGCTGAGTTTTCTTTCCCAGGGAAAATGGCCAAAGGATGTGCCCAGGGGCCCCTGGCCCTGGGCTGGGGCCTCAATACAAAAAATCCTTATATCGAAGGATGGACCCCACACCGAAGTTGTCCCCACCTCAAACTTGTGCTGCCCTGATAGACCCAAGGGAGCCCTACAAACTGACATCAGGAACCTGGACTGCTTAGTTTTCTTTCCCAGGGGAAATGGAAAAAGTATGTGCCCAGGGGCCCCTGGCCCTGACTGCAAAAAATCCTTATATCGAAGGATGGACCCCACACCGAAGTTGTCCCCACCTCCAAATTTTGCTGCCCTGATAGACCCAAGGGAGCCCTACAAACTGACATCAGGAACCTGGACTGCTCAGTTTTCTTTCCCAGGGAAAATGGAAAAAGGATGTGCCCATGGGCCCCTGGCCCTGAGTTGGGGCCTCAATACAAAAAATCTTTATATCGAAGGATGGACCCCACACCGAAGTTGTCCCCACCTCAAACTTGTGCTGCCCTGATACACCCAGGGGAGCCCTACAAACTGACATCAGGAACCTGGACTGCTGAGTTTTCTTTCCCAGGGAAAATAGGAAAAGGAGGTGCCCAGGGACCCCTGGCCCTGACTGCAAAAAATCCTTATATCGAAGGATGGACCCCACACCGAAGTTGTCCCCACCTCAAACTTGTGCTGCCCTGATACACCCAGGGGAGCCCTACAAACTGACATCAGGAACCTGGACTGCTGAGTTTTCTTTCCCAGGGAAAATGGCCAAAGGATGTGCCCAGGGGCCCCGGCCCTGGGCTGGGGCCTCACTTCAAAAAATCCTTATATCGAAGGATGGACCCCACACCGAAGTTGTCCCCACCTCAAACTTGTGCTGCCCTGATAGACCCAAGGGAGCGCTACAAACTGACATCAGGAACCTGGACTGCTTAGTTTTCTTTCCCAGGGGAAATGGAAAAAGGATGTGCCCAGGGGCCCCTGGCCCTGACTGCGAAAAATCCTTATATCGAAGGATGGACCCCACACCGAAGTTGTCCCCACCTCAAACTTGTGCTGCCCTGATAGACCCAAGGGAGCCCTACAAACTGACATCAGGAACCTGGACTGCTGAGTTTTCTTTCCCAGGGAAAATGGAAAAAGGATGTGCCCAGGGGCCCCGGCCCTGGGCTAGGGCCTCACTACAAAAAATCCTTATATCGAAGGATGGACCCCACACCGAAGTTGTCCCGACCTCAAACTTGTGCTGCCCTGATACACCCAAGGGAGCCCTACAAACTGACATCAGGAACCTGGACTGCTGAGTTTTCTTTCCCAGGGAAAATGGAAAAAGGATGTGCCCAGGGGGCCCTGGCCCTGACTGCAAAGAATCCTTATATCGAAGGATGGACCCCACACCGAAGTTGTCCCCACCTCAAAACTGTGCTGCCCTGATAGACCCAAGGGAGCCCTACAAACTGACATCAGGAACCTGGACTGCTGAGTTTTCTTTCCCAGGGAAAATGGAAAAAGGATGTGCCCAGGGGCCCCTGGCCCTGACTGCAAAAAATCCTTATATCGAAGGATGGACCCCACACCGAAGTTGTCCCCACCTCAGACTTGTGCTGCCCTGATAGACCCAAGGGAGCCCTACAAACTGACATCAGGAACCTGGACTGCTGAGTTTTCTTTCCCAGGGAAAATGGAAAAAGGATGTGCCCAGGGGCCCCTGGCCCTGACTGCAAAAAATCCTTATATCGAAGGATGGACCCCACACCGAAGCTGTCCCCACCTCAAACTTGTGCTGCCCTGATACACCCAAGGGAGCCCTACAAACTGACATCAGGAACCTGGACCGTTGAGTTTTCTTTCCCAGGGAAAATGGAAAAAGGATGTGCCCGGGGGCCCCTGGCCCTGACTGCAAAAAATCCTTATATCGAAGGATGGACCCCACACCGAAGTTGTCCCCACCTCCAAATTTTGCTGCCCTGATAGACCCAAGGGAGCCCTACAAACTGACATCAGGAACCTGGACTGCTCAGTTTTCTTTCCCAGGGAAAATAGGAAAAGGAGGTGCCCAGGGAGCCCTGGCCCTGACTGCAAAAAATCCTTATATCGAAGGATGGACCCCACACCGAAGTTGTCCCCACCTCAAACTTGTGCTGCCCTGATACACCCAGGGGAGCCCTACAAACTGACATCAGGAACCTGGACTGCTCAGTTTTCTTTCCCAGGGAAAATGGAAAAAGGATGTGCCCAGGGGGCCCTGGCCCTGACTGCAAAGAATCCTTATATCGAAGGATGGACCCCACACCGAAGTTGTCCCCACCTCAAAACTGTGCTGCCCTGATAGACTCAAGGGAGCCCTACAAACTGACATCAGGAACCTGGACTGCTGAGTTTTCTTTCCCAGGGAAAATGGAAAAAGGATGTGCCCAGGGGCCCCTGGCCCTGACTGCAAAAAATCCTTATATCGAAGGATGGACCCCACACCGAAGTTGTCCCCACCTCAGACTTGTGCTGCCCTGATAGACCCAAGGGAGCCCTACAAACTGACATCAGGAACCTGGACTGCTGAGTTTTCTTTCCCAGGGAAAATGGAAAAAGGATGTGCCCAGGGGCCCCTGGCCCTGACTGCAAAAAATCCTTATATCGAAGGATGGACCCCACACCGAAGCTGTCCCCACCTCAAACTTGTGCTGCCCTGATACACCCAAGGGAGCCCTACAAACTGACATCAGGAACCTGGACCGTTGAGTTTTCTTTCCCAGGGAAAATGGAAAAAGTATGTGCCCGGGGGCCCCTGGCCCTGACTGCAAAAAATCCTTATATCGAAGGATGGACCCCACACCGAAGTTGTCCCCACCTCCAAATTTTGCTGCCCTGATAGACCCAAGGGAGCCCTACAAACTGACATCAGGAACCTGGACTGCTCAGTTTTCTTTCCCAGGGAAAATAGGAAAAGGAGGTGCCCAGGGAGCCCTGGCCCTGACTGCAAAAAATCCTTATATCGAAGGATGGACCCCACACCGAAGTTGTCCCCACCTCAAACTTGTGCTGCCCTGATACACCCAGGGGAGCCCTACAAACTGACATCAGGAACCTGGACTGCTGAGTTTTCTTTCCCAGGGAAAATGGCCAAAGGATGTGCCCAGGGGCCCCGGCCCTGGGCTGGGGCCTCACTTCAAAAAATCCTTATATCGAAGGATGGACCCCACACCGAAGTTGTCCCCACCTCAAACTTGTGCTGCCCTGATAGACCCAAGGGAGCGCTACAAACTGACATCAGGAACCTGGACTGCTTAGTTTTCTTTCCCAGGGGAAATGGAAAAAGGATGTGCCCAGGGGCCCCTGGCCCTGACTGCGAAAAATCCTTATATCGAAGGATGGACCCCACACCGAAGTTGTCCCCACCTCAAACTTGTGCTGCCCTGATAGACCCAAGGGAGCCCTACAAACTGACATCAGGAACCTGGACTGCTGAGTTTTCTTTCCCAGGGAAAATGGAAAAAGGATGTGCCCAGGGGCCCCGGCCCTGGGCTAGGGCCTCACTACAAAAAATCCTTATATCGAAGGATGGACCCCACACCGAAGTTGTCCCGACCTCAAACTTGTGCTGCCCTGATACACCCAAGGGAGCCCTACAAACTGACATCAGGAACCTGGACTGCTGAGTTTTCTTTCCCAGGGAAAATGGAAAAAGGATGTGCCCAGGGGGCCCTGGCCCTGACTGCAAAGAATCCTTATATCGAAGGATGGACCCCACACCGAAGTTGTCCCCACCTCAAAACTGTGCTGCCCTGATAGACCCAAGGGAGCCCTACAAACTGACATCAGGAACCTGGACTGCTGAGTTTTCTTTCCCAGGGAAAATGGAAAAAGGATGTGCCCAGGGGCCCCTGGCCCTGACTGCAAAAAATCCTTATATCGAAGGATGGACCCCACACCGAAGTTGTCCCCACCTCAGACTTGTGCTGCCCTGATAGACCCAAGGGAGCCCTACAAACTGACATCAGGAACCTGGACTGCTGAGTTTTCTTTCCCAGGGAAAATGGAAAAAGGATGTGCCCAGGGGCCCCTGGCCCTGACTGCAAAAAATCCTTATATCGAAGGATGGACCCCACACCGAAGCTGTCCCCACCTCAAACTTGTGCTGCCCTGATACACCCAAGGGAGCCCTACAAACTGACATCAGGAACCTGGACCGTTGAGTTTTCTTTCCCAGGGAAAATGGAAAAAGGATGTGCCCGGGGGCCCCTGGCCCTGACTGCAAAAAATCCTTATATCGAAGGATGGACCCCACACCGAATTTGTCCCCACCTCAAACTTGTGCTGCCCTGATAGACCCAAGGGAGCCCTACAAACTGACATCAGGAACCTGGACTGCTGAGTTTTCTTTCCCAGGGAAAATGGAAAAAGGATGTGCCCAGGGGCCCCTGGCCCTGACTGCAAAAAATCCTTATATCGAATGATGGACCCCACACCGAAGTTGTCCCCACCTCAGACTTGTGCTGCCCTGATAGACCCAAGGGAGCCCTACAAACTGACATCAGGAACCTGGACTGCTGAGTTTTCTTTCCCAGGGAAAATGGAAAAAGGATGTGCCCAGGGGCCCCTGGCCCTGACTGCAAAAAATCCTTATATCGAAGGATGGACCCCACACCGAAGCTGTCCCCACCTCAAACTTGTGCTGCCCTGATACACCCAAGGGAGCCCTACAAACTGACATCAGGAACCTGGACTGCTGAGTTTTCTTTCCCAGGGAAAATGGAAAAAGGATGTGCCCAGGGGCCCCTGGCCCTGAGCTGGGGCCTCACTACAAAAAATCTTTATTTCGAAGGATGGACCCCACACCAAAGTTGTCCCCACCTCAAACTTGTGCTGCCCTGATAGACCCAAGGGAGCCCTACAAACTGACATCAGGAACCTGGACTGCTGAGTTTTCTTTCCCAGGGAAAATGGAAAAAGGATGTGCCCAGGGGCCCGTAGCCCTGAGCTGGTGCTCCACTGCAAAGAATCCTTATATCGAAGGATGGACCCCACACCGAAGTTGTCCCCACCTCAAACTTGTGCTGCCCTGATAGACCCAAGGGAGCCCTACAAACTGACATCAGGAACCTGGACTGCTGAGTTTTCTTTCCCAGGGAAAATGGAAAAAGGATATGCCCACGGGCCCCTGACACTGACTGCAAAAAATCCATATATCGAAGGATGGAGCCCACACCGAAGTTGTCCCCACCTCAAACTTGTGCTGCCCTGATAGACCCAAGGGAGCCCTACAAACTGACATCAGGAACCTGGACTGCTGAGTTTTCTTTCCCAGGGAAAATGGAAAAAGGATGTGCCCAGGGGCCCCTGGCCCTGGGCTGGGGCCTCAATACAAAAAATCCTTATATCGAAGGATGGACCCCACAACAAAGTTGTCCCCACCTCAAACTTGTGCTGCCCTGATAGACCCAAGGGAGCCCTACAAACTGACATCAGGAACCTGGACTGCTGAGTTTTCTTTCCCAGGGAAAATAGGAAAAGGAGGTGCCCAGGGGCCCCTGGCCCTGACTGCAAAAAATCCTTATATCGAAGGATGGACCCCACACCGAAGTTGTCCCCACCTCAAACTTGTGCTGCCCTGATACACCCAGGGGAGCCCTACAAACTGACATCAGGAACCTGGACTGCTGAGTTTTCTTTCCCAGGGAAAATGGCCAAAGGATGTGCCCAGGGGCCCCTGGCCCTGAGCTGGAGCCTCACTACAAAAAATCCTTATATCGAAGGATGGACCCCACACCGAAGTTGTCCCCACCTCAAACTTGTGCTGCCCTGATAGACCCAAGGGAGCCCTACAAACTGACATCAGGAACCTGGAGTGCTTAGTTTTCTTTCCCAGGGGTAATGGAAAAAGGTTGTGCCCAGGGGCCCCTGGCCCTGACTGCAAAGAATCCTTATATCGAAGGATGGACCCCACACCGAAGTTGTCCCCACCTCAAACTTGTGCTGCCCTGATAGACCCAAGGGAGCCCTACAAACTGACATCAGGAACCTGGACTGCTTAGTTTTCTTTCCCAGGGAAAATGGAAAAAGGATGTGCCCAGGGGGCCCTGGCCCTGACTGCAAAGAATCCTTATATCGAAGGATGGACCCCACACCGAAGTTGTCCCCACCTCAAACTTGTGCTGCCCTGATAGACCCAAGGGAACCCTACAAACTGACATCAGGAACCTGGACTGCTGAGTTTTCTTTCCCAGGGAAAATGGAAAAAGGATGTGCCCAGGGGGCCCTGGCCCTGACTGCAAAGAATCCTTATATCGAAGGATGGACCCCACTCCGAAGTTGTCCCCACCTCAAAATTGTGCTGCCCTGATAGACCCAAGGGAGCCCTACAAACTGACATCAGGAACCTGGACTGCTGAGTTTTCTTTCCCAGGGAAAATGGAAAAAGGATGTGCCCAGGGGCCCCTGGCCCTGAGCTGGGGCCTCACTACAAAAAATCCTTATATCGAAGGATGGACCCCACACCGAAGTTGTCCCCACCTCAAACTTGTGCTGCCCTGATAGACCCAAGGGAGCCCTACAAACTGACATCAGGAACCTGGACTGCTGAGTTTTCTTTCCTAGGGAAAATGGAAAAAGGATGTGCCCAGGGGCCCCTGGCCCTGACTGCAAAAAATCCTTATATCGAAGGATGGACCCCACACCGAAGTTGTCCCCACCTCAAACTTGTGCTGCCCTGATAGACCCAAGGGAGCCCTACAAACTGACATCAGGAACCTGGACTGCTGAGTTTTCTTTCCCAGGGAAAATGGAAAAAGGATGTGCCCAGGGGCCCCTGGCCCTCAATACAAAAAATCCTTATATCGAAGGATGGACCCCACACCGAAGTTGTCCCCACCTCAAACTTGTGCTGCCCTGATAGACCCAAGGGAGCCCTACAAACTGACATCAGGAACCTGGACTGCTGAGTTTTCTTTCCCAGGGAAAATGGAAAAAGGATGTGCCCAGGGGCCCCGGCCCTGGGCTAGGGCCTCACTACAAAAAATCCTTATATCGAAGGATGGACCCCACACCGAAGTTGTCCCCACCTCAAACTTGTGCTGCCCTGATAGACCCAAGGGAGCCCTACAAACTGACATCAGGAACCTGGACTGCTGAGTTTTCTTTCCCAGGGAAAATGGCCAAAGGTTGTGCCAAGGGGCACCTATCCCTGACTGCAAAAAATCCTTATATCGAAGGATGGACCCCACACCGAAGTTGTCCCCACCTCAAACTTGTGCTGCCCTGATAGACCCAAGGGAGCCCTACAAACTGACATCAGGAACCTGGACTGCTGAGTTTTCTTTCCCAGGGAAAATGGAAAAAGGATGTGCCCAGGGGCCCCTGGCCCTGACTGCAAAAAATCCTTATATCGAAGGATGGACCCCACACCGAAGTTGTCCCCACCTCAAACTTGTGCTGCCCTGATACACCCAAGGGAGCCCTACAAACTGACATCAGGAACCTGGACTGCTGAGTTTTCTTTCCCAGGGAAAATTGAAAAAGGATGTGCCCAGGGGCCCCTGGCCCTAGGCTGGGGCCTCACTGCAAAGAATCCTTATATCGAAGGATGGACCCCACACCGAAGTTGTCCCCACCTCAAACTTGTGCTGCCCTGATAGACCCAAGGGAGCCCTACAAACTGACATCAGGAACCTGGACTGCTGAGTTTTCTTTCCCAGGGAAAATGGCCAAAGGATGTGCCCAGGGGCCCCTGGCCCCGGTCTGGGTCCTTACTACAAAAAATCCTTATATCGAAGGATGGAGCCCACACCGAAGTTGTCCCCACCTCAAACTTGTGCTGCCCTGATAGACCCAAGGGAGCCCTACAAACTGACATCAGGAACCTGGACTGCTGAGTTTTCTTTCCCAGGGCAAATGGAAAAAGGATGTGCCCAGGGTCCCCTGGCCCTGGGCTGGGGCCTCACTACAAAAAATCCTTATATCGAAGGATGGAGCCCACACCAAAGTTGTCCCCACCTCAAACTTGTGCTGCCCTGATAGACCCAAGGGAGCCCTACAAACTGACATCAGGAACCTGGACTGCTGAGTTTTCTTTCCCAGGGAAAATGGAAAAAGGATGTGCCCAGGGGCCCCTGGCCCTGACTGCAAAAAATCCTTATATCGAAGGATGGACCCCACACCGAAGTTGTCCCCACCTCAAACTTGTGCTGCCCTGATAGACCCAAGGGAGCCCTACAAACTGACATCAGGAACCTGGACTGCTGAGTTTTCTTTCCCAGGGAAAATTGAAAAAGGATGTGCCCAGGGGCCCCTGGCCCTGGGCTGGGGCCTCACTTCAAAGAATCCTTATATCGAAGGATGGACCCCACACCGAAGCTGTCCCCACCTCAAACTTGTGCTGCCCTGATAGACCCAAGGGAGCCCTACAAACTGACATCAGGAACCTGGACTGCTGAGTTTTCTTTCCCAGGGAAAATGGAAAAAGGATGTGCCCAGGGGCCCCTGGCCCTGGGCTGGGGCCTCACTTCAAAGAATCCTTATATCGAAGGATGGACCCCACACCGAAGCTGTCCCCACCTCAAACTTGTGCTGCCCTGATAGACCCAAGGGAGCCCTACAAACTGACATCAGGAACCTGGACCGTTGAGTTTTCTTTCCCAGGGAAAATGGAAAAAGGATGTGCCCGGGGGCCCCTGGCCCTGACTGCAAAAAATCCTTATATCGAAGGATGGAGCCCACACCGAATTTGTCCCCACCTCAAACTTGTGCTGCCCTGATAGACCCAAGGGAGCCCTACAAACTGACATCAGGAACCTGGACTGCTGAGTTTTCTTTCCCAGGGAAAATGGAAAAAGGATGTGCCCAGGGGCCCCTGGCCCTGACTGCAAAAAATCCTTATATCGAAGGATGGACCCCACACCGAAGTTGTCCCCACCTCAGACTTGTGCTGCCCTGATAGACCCAAGGGAGCCCTACAAACTGACATCAGGAACCTGGACTGCTGAGTTTTCTTTCCCAGGGAAAATGGAAAAAGGATGTGCCCAGGGGCCCCTGGCCCTGACTGCAAAAAATCCTTATATCGAAGGATGGACCCCACACCGAAGCTGTCCCCACCTCAAACTTGTGCTGCCCTGATACACCCAAGGGAGCCCTACAAACTGACATCAGGAACCTGGACTGCTGAGTTTTCTTTCCCAGGGAAAATTGAAAAAGGATGTGCCCAGGGGCCCCTGGCCCTGAGCTGGGGCCTCACTACAAAAAATCTTTATTTCGAAGGATGGACCCCACAACAAAGTTGTCCCCACCTCAAACTTGTGCTGCCCTGATAGACCCAAGGGAGCCCTACAAACTGACATCAGGAACCTGGACTGCTGAGTTTTCTTTCCCAGGGAAAATGGAAAAAGGATGTGCCCAGGGGCCCGTAGCCCTGAGCTGGTGCTCCACTGCAAAGAATCCTTATATCGAAGGATGGACCCCACACCGAAGTTGTCCCCACCTCAAACTTGTGCTGCCCTGATAGACCCAAGGGAGCCCTACAAACTGACATCAGGAACCTGGACTGCTGAGTTTTCTTTCCCAGGGAAAATGGAAAAAGGATATGCCCACGGGCCCCTGACACTGACTGCAAAAAATCCATATATCGAAGGATGGAGCCCACACCGAAGTTGTCCCCACCTCAAACTTGTGCTGCCCTGATAGACCCAAGGGAGCCCTACAAACTGACATCAGGAACCTGGACTGCTGAGTTTTCTTTCCCAGGGCAAATGGAAAAAGGATGTGCCCAGGGTCCCCTGGCCCTGGGCTGGGGCCTCACTACAAAAAATCCTTATATCGAAGGATGGAGCCCACACCAAAGTTGTCCCCACCTCAAACTTGTGCTGCCCTGATAGACCCAAGGGAGCCCTACAAACTGACATCAGGAACCTGGACTGCTGAGTTTTCTTTCCCAGGGAAAATGGAAAAAGGATGTGCCCAGGGGCCCCTGGCCCTGACTGCAAAAAATCCTTATATCGAAGGATGGACCCCACACCGAAGTTGTCCCCACCTCAAACTTGTGCTGCCCTGATAGACCCAAGGGAGCCCTACAAACTGACATCAGGAACCTGGACTGCTGAGTTTTCTTTCCCAGGGAAAATTGAAAAAGGATGTGCCCAGGGGCCCCTGGCCCTGGGCTGGGGCCTCACTTCAAAGAATCCTTATATCGAAGGATGGACCCCACACCGAAGCTGTCCCCACCTCAAACTTGTGCTGCCCTGATAGACCCAAGGGAGCCCTACAAACTGACATCAGGAACCTGGACTGCTGAGTTTTCTTTCCCAGGGAAAATGGAAAAAGGATGTGCCCAGGGGCCCCTGGCCCTGGGCTGGGGCCTCACTTCAAAGAATCCTTATATCGAAGGATGGACCCCACACCGAAGCTGTCCCCACCTCAAACTTGTGCTGCCCTGATAGACCCAAGGGAGCCCTACAAACTGACATCAGGAACCTGGACCGTTGAGTTTTCTTTCCCAGGGAAAATGGAAAAAGGATGTGCCCGGGGGCCCCTGGCCCTGACTGCAAAAAATCCTTATATCGAAGGATGGAGCCCACACCGAATTTGTCCCCACCTCAAACTTGTGCTGCCCTGATAGACCCAAGGGAGCCCTACAAACTGACATCAGGAACCTGGACTGCTGAGTTTTCTTTCCCAGGGAAAATGGAAAAAGGATGTGCCCAGGGGCCCCTGGCCCTGACTGCAAAAAATCCTTATATCGAAGGATGGACCCCACACCGAAGTTGTCCCCACCTCAGACTTGTGCTGCCCTGATAGACCCAAGGGAGCCCTACAAACTGACATCAGGAACCTGGACTGCTGAGTTTTCTTTCCCAGGGAAAATGGAAAAAGGATGTGCCCAGGGGCCCCTGGCCCTGACTGCAAAAAATCCTTATATCGAAGGATGGACCCCACACCGAAGCTGTCCCCACCTCAAACTTGTGCTGCCCTGATACACCCAAGGGAGCCCTACAAACTGACATCAGGAACCTGGACTGCTGAGTTTTCTTTCCCAGGGAAAATTGAAAAAGGATGTGCCCAGGGGCCCCTGGCCCTGAGCTGGGGCCTCACTACAAAAAATCTTTATTTCGAAGGATGGACCCCACAACAAAGTTGTCCCCACCTCAAACTTGTGCTGCCCTGATAGACCCAAGGGAGCCCTACAAACTGACATCAGGAACCTGGACTGCTGAGTTTTCTTTCCCAGGGAAAATGGAAAAAGGATGTGCCCAGGGGCCCGTAGCCCTGAGCTGGTGCTCCACTGCAAAGAATCCTTATATCGAAGGATGGACCCCACACCGAAGTTGTCCCCACCTCAAACTTGTGCTGCCCTGATAGACCCAAGGGAGCCCTACAAACTGACATCAGGAACCTGGACTGCTGAGTTTTCTTTCCCAGGGAAAATGGAAAAAGGATATGCCCACGGGCCCCTGACACTGACTGCAAAAAATCCATATATCGAAGGATGGAGCCCACACCGAAGTTGTCCCCACCTCAAACTTGTGCTGCCCTGATAGACCCAAGGGAGCCCTACAAACTGACATCAGGAACCTGGACTGCTGAGTTTTCTTTCCCAGGGAAAATGGAAAAAGGATGTGCCCAGGGGCCCCTGGCCCTGGGCTGGCCCTCAATACAAAAAATCCTTATATCGAAGGATGGACCCCACACCGAAGTTGTCCCCACCTCAAACTTGTGCTGCCCTGATAGACCCAAGGGAGCCCTACAAACTGACATCAGGAACCTGGACTGCTGAGTTTTCTTTCCCAGGGAAAATGGAAAAAGGATGGGACCATGGGCCCCTGGTCCTGACTGCAAAAAATCCTTATATCGAAGGATGGACCCCACACCAAAGTTGTCCCCACCTCAAACTTGTGCTGCCCTGATAGACCCAAGGGAGCCCTACAAACTGACATCAGGAACCTGGACTGCTGAGTTTCCTTTCCCAGGGAAAATGGAAAAAGGATGTGCCCAGGGGCCCCTGGCCCTGACTGCAAAAAATCCTTATATCGAAGGATGGACCCCACACCGAAGTTGTCCCCACCTCAAACTTGTGCTGCCCTGATAGACCCAAGGGAGCCCTACAAACTGACATCAGGAACCTGGACTGCTGAGTTTTCTTTCCCAGGGAAAATGGAAAAAGGATGTGCCCAGGGGCCCCTGGCCCTGACTGCGAAAAATCCTTATATCGAAGGATGGACCCCACACCGAAGTTGTCCCCACCTCAAACTTGTGCTGCCCTGATAGACCCAAGGGAGCCCTACAAACTGACATCAGGAACCTGGACTGCTGAGTTTTCTTTCCCAGGGAAAATGGAAAAAGGATGTGCCCAGGGGCCCCGGCCCTGGGCTAGGGCCTCACTACAAAAAATCCTTATATCGAAGGATGGACCCCACACCGAAGTTGTCCCCACCTCAAACTTGTGCTGCCCTGATAGACCCAAGGGAGCCCTACAAACTGACATCAGGAACCTGGACTGCTGAGTTTTCTTTCCCAGGGAAAATGGCCAAAGGTTGTGCCAAGGGGCACCTATCCCTGACTGCAAAAAATCCTTATATCGAAGGATGGACCCCACACCGAAGTTGTCCCCACCTCAAACTTGTGCTGCCCTGATAGACCCAAGGGAGCCCTACAAACTGACATCAGGAACCTGGACTGCTGAGTTTTCTTTCCCAGGGAAAATGGAAAAAGGATGTGCCCAGGGGCCCCTGGCCCTGACTGCAAAAAATCCTTATATCGAAGGATGGACCCCACACCGAAGTTGTCCCCACCTCAAACTTGTGCTGCCCTGATACACCCAAGGGAGCCCTACAAACTGACATCAGGAACCTGGACTGCTGAGTTTTCTTTCCCAGGGAAAATTGAAAAAGGATGTGCCCAGGGGCCCCTGGCCCTGGGCTGGGGCCTCACTGCAAAGAATCCTTATATCGAAGGATGGACCCCACACCGAAGTTGTCCCCACCTCAAACTTGTGCTGCCCTGATAGACCCAAGGGAGCCCTACAAACTGACATCAGGAACCTGGACTGCTGAGTTTTCTTTCCCAGGGAAAATGGAAAAAGGATGTGCCCAGGGGCCCCTGGCCCTGACTGCAAAAAATCCTTATATCGAAGGATGGACCCCACACCGAAGTTGTCCCCACCTCAAACTTGTGCTGCCCTGATAGACCCAAGGGAGCCCTACAAACTGACATCAGGAACCTGGACTGCTGAGTTTTCTTTCCCAGGGAAAATGGAAAAAGGATGTGCCCAGGGGCCCCTGGCCCTGGGCTGGGGCCTCACTTCAAAGAATCCTTATATCGAAGGATGGACCCCACACCGAAGTTGTCCCCACCTCAAACTTGTGCTGCCCTGATAGACCCAAGGGAGCCCTACAAACTGACATCAGGAACCTGTACTGCTTAGTTTTCTTTCCCAGGGAAAATGGAAAAAGATGTGCCCAGGGGCCCCTGGCCCTGGGCTGGGTCCTCACTGCAAAGAATCCTTATATCGAAGGATGGACCCCACACCAAAGTTGTCCCCACCTCAAACTTGTGCTGCCCTGATTGACCCAAGAGAGCCCTACAAACTGACATCGGGAACCTGGACTGCTGAGTTTTCTTTCCCAGGGAAAATGGCCAAAGGATGTGCCCAGGGGCCCCTGGCCATGGGCTGGGGCCTCACTACAAAAAATCCTTATATCGAAGGATGGACCCCACACCGAAGTTGTCCCCACCTCAAACTTGTGCTGCCCTGATAGACCCAAGGGAGCCCTACAAACTGACATCAGGAACCTGTACTGCTGAGTTTTCTTTCCCAGGGAAAATGGCCAAAGGATGTGCCCAGGGGCCCCTGGCCCTGGGCTCGGGCCTCACTACAAATAATCCTTATATCGAAGGATGGACCCCACACCGAAGTTGTCCCCACCTCAAACTTGTGCTGCCCTGATAGACCCAAGGGAGCCCTACAAACTGACATCAGGAACCTGGACTGCTGAGTTTTCTTTCCCAGGGAAAATGGAAAAAGGATGGGACCAGGGGCCCCAGGCCCTGACTGCAAAAAATCCTTATATCGAAGGATGGACCCCACACCGAAGTTGTCCCCACCTCAAACTTGTGCTGCCCTGATAGACCCAAGGGAGCCCTACAAACTGACATCAGGAACCTGGACTGCTGAGTTTTCTTTCCCAGGGCAAATGGAAAAAGGATGTGCCCAGGGTCCCCTGGCCCTGGGCTGGGGCCTCACTACAAAAAATCCTTATATCGAAGGATGGAGCCCACACCAAAGTTGTCCCCACCTCAAACTTGTGCTGCCCTGATAGACCCAAGGGAGCCCTACAAACTGACATCAGGAACCTGGACTGCTGAGTTTTCTTTCCCAGGGAAAATGGAAAAAGGATGTGCCCAGGGGCCCCTGGCCCTGACTGCAAAAAATCCTTATATCGAAGGATGGACCCCACACCGAAGTTGTCCCCACCTCAAACTTGTGCTGCCCTGATAGACCCAAGGGAGCCCTACAAACTGACATCAGGAACCTGGACTGCTGAGTTTTCTTTCCCAGGGAAAATGGAAAAAGGATGTGCCCAGGGGCCCCTGGCCCTGGGCTGGGGCCTCACTTCAAAGAATCCTTATATCGAAGGATGGACCCCACACCGAAGCTGTCCCCACCTCAAACTTGTGCTGCCCTGATAGACCCAAGGGAGCCCTACAAACTGACATCAGGAACCTGGATTGCTGAGTTTTCTTTCCCAGGGAAAATGGAAAAAGTTTGTGCCCAGGGGCCCCTGGTCCTGGGCTGGGGCCTCACTTCAAAGAATCATTATATCGAAGGATGGACCCCACACCGAAGCTGTCCCCACCTCAAACTTGTGCTGCCCTGATAGACCCAAGGGAGCCCTACAAACTGACATCAGGAACCTGGACCGTTGAGTTTTCTTTCCCAGGGAAAATGGAAAAAGGATGTGCCCGGGGGCCCCTGGCCCTGACTGCAAAAAATCCTTATATCGAAGGATGGAGCCCACACCGAATTTGTCCCCACCTCAAACTTGTGCTGCCCTGATAGACCCAAGGGAGCCCTACAAACTGACATCAGGAACCTGGACTGCTGAGTTTTCTTTCCCAGGGAAAATGGAAAAAGGATGTGCCCAGGGGCCCCTGGCCCTGACTGCAAAAAATCCTTATATCGAAGGATGGACCCCACACCGAAGTTGTCCCCACCTCAGACTTGTGCTGCCCTGATAGACCCAAGGGAGCCCTACAAACTGACATCAGGAACCTGGACTGCTGAGTTTTCTTTCCCAGGGAAAATGGAAAAAGGATGTGCCCAGGGGCCCCTGGGGCTGACTGCAAAAAATCCTTATATCGAAGGATGGACCCCACACCGAAGCTGTCCCCACCTCTAACTTGTGCTGCCCTGATACACCCAAGGGAGCCCTACAAACTGACATCAGGAACCTGGACTGCTGAGTTTTCTTTCCCAGGGAAAATGGAAAAAGGATGTGCCCAGGGGCCCGTAGCCCTGAGCTGGTGCTCCACTGCAAAGAATCCTTATATCGAAGGATGGACCCCACACCAAAGTTGTCCCCACCTCAAACTTGTGCTGCCCTGATAGACCCAAGGGAGCCCTACAAACTGACATCAGGAACCTGGACTGCTGAGTTTTCTTTCCCAGGGAAAATAGGAAAAGGAGGTGCCCAGGGGCCCCTGTCCCTGACTGCAAAAAATCCTTATATCGAAGGATGGACCCCACACCGAAGTTGTCCCCACCTCAAACTTGTGCTGCCCTGATACACCCAGGGGAGCCCTACAAACTGACATCAGGAACCTGGACTGCTGAGTTTTCTTTCCCAGGGAAAATGGCCAAAGGATGTGCCCAGGGGCCCCTGGCCCTGAGCTGGAGCCTCACTACAAAAAATCCTTATATCGAAGGATGGACCCCACACCAAAGTTGTCCCCACCTCAAACTTGTGCTGCCCTGATACACCCAGGGGAGCCCTACAAACTGACATCAGGAACCTGGACTGCTGAGTTTTCTTTCCCAGGGGTAATGGAAAAGGATGTGCCCAGGGGCCCCTGGCCCTGACTGCAAAGAATCCTTATATCGAAGGATGGACCCCACACCGAAGTTGTCCCCACCTCAAACTTGTGCTGCCCTGATAGACCCAAGGGAGCCCTACAAACTGACATCAGGAACCTGGACTGCTTAGTTTTCTTTCCCAGGGAAAATGGAAAAAGGATGTGCCCAGGGGGCCCTGGCCCTGACTGCAAAGAATCCTTATATCGAAGGATGGACCCCACACCGAAGTTGTCCCCACCTCAAACTTGTGCTGCCCTGATAGACCCAAGGGAACCCTACAAACTGACATCAGGAACCTGGACTGCTGAGTTTTCTTTCCCAGGGAAAATGGAAAAAGGATGTGCCCAGGGGGCCCTGGCCCTGACTGCAAAGAATCCTTATATCGAAGGATGGACCCCACTCCGAAGTTGTCCCCACCTCAAAATTGTGCTGCCCTGATAGACCCAAGGGAGCCCTACAAACTGACATCAGGAACCTGGACTGCTGAGTTTTCTTTCCCAGGGAAAATGGAAAAAGGATGTGCCCAGGGGCCCCTGGCCCTGAGCTGGGGCCTCAATACAAAAAATCCTTATATCGAAGGATGGACCCCACACCGAAGTTGTCCCCACCTCAAACTTGTGCTGCCCTGATAGACCCAAGGGAGCCCTACAAACTGACATCAGGAACCTGGACTGCTGAGTTTTCTTTCCTAGGGAAAATGGAAAAAGGATGTGCCCAGGGGCCCCTGGCCCTGGGCTGGAGCCTCACTACAAAAAATCCTTATATCGAAGGATGGACCCCACACCGAAGTTGTCCCCACCTCAAACTTGTGCTGCCCTGATAGACCCAAGGGAGCCCTACAAACTGACATCAGGAACCTGGACTGCTGAGTTTTCTTTCCCAGGGAAAATAGGAAAAGGAGGTGCCCAGGGGCCCCTGGCCCTGACTGCAAAAAATCCTTATATCGAAGGATGGACCCCACACCAAAGTTGTCCCCACCTCAAACTTGTGCTGCCCTGATAGACCCAAGGGAGCCCTACAAACTGACATCAGGAACCTGGACTGCTGAGTTTCCTTTCCCAGGGAAAATGGAAAAAGGATGTGCCCAGGGGCCCCTGGCCCTGACTGCAAAAAATCCTTATATCGAAGGATGGACCCCACACCGAAGTTGTCCCCACCTCAAACTTGTGCTGCCCTGATAGACCCAAGGGAGCCCTACAAACTGACATCAGGAACCTGGACTGCTGAGTTTTCTTTCCCAGGGAAAATGGAAAAAGGATGTGCCCAGGGGCCCCTGGCCCTGACTGCGAAAAATCCTTATATCGAAGGATGGACCCCACACCGAAGTTGTCCCCACCTCAAACTTGTGCTGCCCTGATAGACCCAAGGGAGCCCTACAAACTGACATCAGGAACCTGGACTGCTGAGTTTTCTTTCCCAGGGAAAATGGAAAAAGGATGTGCCCAGGGGCCCCTGGCCCTGGGCTGGGGCCTCACTTCAAAGAATCCTTATATCGAAGGATGGACCCCACACCGAAGTTGTCCCCACCTCAAACTTGTGCTGCCCTGATACACCCAAGGGAGCCCTACAAACTGACATCAGGAACCTGGACTGCTGAGTTTTCTTTCCCAGGGAAAATGGAAAAAGGTTGTGCCCAGGGGCCCCTGGCCCTGGGCAGGGTCCTCACTGCAAAAAATCCTTATATCGAAGGATGGAGCCCACACCGAAATTGTCCCCACCTCAAACTTCTGCTGCCCTGATACACCCAAGGGAGCCCTACAAACTGACATCAGGAACCTGGACTGCTGAGTTTTCTTTCCCAGGGAAAATGGAAAAAGATGTGCCCAGGGGCCCCTGGCCCTGGGCTGGGTCCTCACTGCAAAGAATCCTTATATCGAAGGATGGACCCCACACCGAAGTTGTCCCCACCTCAAACTTGTGCTGCCCTGATTGACCCAAGAGAGCCCTACAAACTGACATCGGGAACCTGGACTGCTGAGTTTTCTTTCCCAGGGAAAATGGCCAAAGGATGTGCCCAGGGGCCCCTGGCCCTGGGCTGGGGCCTCACTACAAAAAATCCTTATATCGAAGGATGGACCCCACACCGAAGTTGTCCCCACCTCAAACTTGTGCTGCCCTGATAGACCCAAGGGAGCCCTACAAACTGACATCAGGAACCTGTACTGCTGAGTTTTCTTTCCCAGGGAAAATGGCCAAAGGATGTGCCCAGGGGCCCCTGGCCCTGGGCTCGGGCCTCACTACAAATAATCCTTATATCGAAGGATGGACCCCACACCGAAGTTGTCCCCACCTCAAACTTGTGCTGCCCTGATAGACCCAAGGGAGCCCTACAAACTGACATCAGGAACCTGGACTGCTGAGTTTTCTTTCCCAGGGCAAATGGAAAAAGGATGTGCCCAGGGTCCCCTGGCCCTGGGCTGGGGCCTCACTACAAAAAATCCTTATATCGAAGGATGGACCCCACACCGAAGTTGTCCCCACCTCAAACTTG
This sequence comes from Lonchura striata, assembly GCF_046129695.1. Taxonomy (NCBI): domain Eukaryota; kingdom Metazoa; phylum Chordata; class Aves; order Passeriformes; family Estrildidae; genus Lonchura; species Lonchura striata. Next base: position 9,340,601 of record NC_134627.1, on the reverse strand, counting down.
TGCTGCCCTGATAGACCCAAGGGAGCCCTACAAACTGACATCAGGAACCTGGACTGCTGAGTTTTCTTTCCCAGGGAAAATGGAAAAAGGATGTGCCCAGGGGCCCCTGGCCCTGACTGCAAAAAATCCTTATATCGAAGGATGGACCCCACACCGAAGTTGTCCCCACCTCAAACTTGTGCTGCCCTGATAGACCCAAGGGAGCCCTACAAACTGACATCAGGAACCTGGACTGCTGAGTTTTCTTTCCCAGGGAAAATGGAAAAAGGATGTGCCCAGGGGCCCCTGGCCCTGGGCTGGGGCCTCACTTCAAAGAATCCTTATATCGAAGGATGGACCCCACACCGAAGCTGTCCCCACCTCAAACTTGTGCTGCCCTGATAGACCCAAGGGAGCCCTACAAACTGACATCAGGAACCTGTACTGCTGAGTTTTCTTTCCCAGGGAAAATGGAAAAAGGTTGTGCCCAGGGGCCCCTGGCCCTGGGCAGGGTCCTCACTGCAAAAAATCCTTATATCGAAGGATGGAGCCCACACCGAAGTTGTCCCCACCTCAAACTTGTGCTGCCCTGATACACCCAAGGGAGCCCTACAAACTGACATCAGGAACCTGGACTGCTGAGTTTTCTTTCCCAGGGAAAATGGAAAAAGGATGTGCCCAGGGGCCCCTGGCCCTGACTGCAAAAAATCCTTATATCGAAGGATGGACCCCACACCGAAGTTGTCCCCACCTCAAACTTGTGCTGCCCTGATAGACCCAAGGGAGCCCTACAAACTGACATCAGGAACCTGGACTGCTGAGTTTTCTTTCCCAGGGAAAATGGAAAAAGGATGTGCCCAGGGGCCCCTGGCCCTGGGCTGGGGCCTCACTTCAAAGAATCCTTATATCGAAGGATGGACCCCACACCGAAGTTGTCCCCACCTCAAACTTGTGCTGCCCTGATAGACCCAAGGGAGCCCTACAAACTGACATCAGGAACCTGTACTGCTTAGTTTTCTTTCCCAGGGAAAATGGAAAAAGGTTGTGCCCAGGGGCCCCTGGCCCTGGGCAGGGTCCTCACTGCAAAAAATCCTTATATCGAAGGATGGAGCCCACACCGAAGTTGTCCCCACCTCAAACTTCTGCTGCCCTGATACACCCAAGGGAGCCCTACAAACTGACATCAGGAACCTGTACTGCTTAGTTTTCTTTCCCAGGGAAAATGGAAAAAGATGTGCCCAGGGGCCCCTGGCCCTGGGCTGGGTCCTCACTGCAAAGAATCCTTATATCGAAGGATGGACCCCACACCGAAGTTGTCCCCACCTCAAACTTGTGCTGCCCTGATTGACCCAAGAGAGCCCTACAAACTGACATCGGGAACCTGGACTGCTGAGTTTTCTTTCCCAGGGAAAATGGCCAAAGGATGTGCCCAGGGGCCCCTGGCCATGGGCTGGGGCCTCACTACAAAAAATCCTTATATCGAAGGATGGACCCCACACCGAAGTTGTTTCCACCTCAAACTTGTGCTGCCCTGATAGACCCAAGGGAGCCCTACAAACTGACATCAGGAACCTGGACTGCTGAGTTTTCTTTCCCAGGGAAAATGGCCAAAGGATGTGCCCAGGGGCCCCTGGCCCTGGGCTCGGGCCTCACTACAAATAATCCTTATATCGAAGGATGGACCCCACACCGAAGTTGTCCCCACCTCAAACTTGTGCTGCCCTGATAGACCCAAGGGAGCCCTACAAACTGACATCAGGAACCTGGACTGCTGAGTTTTCTTTCCCAGGGAAAATGGAAAAAGGATGGGACCAGGGGCCCCTGGCCCTGACTGCAAAAAATCCTTATATCGAAGGATGGAGCCCACACCGAAGTTGTCCCCACCTCAAACTTGTGCTGCCCTGATAGACCCAAGGGAGCCCTACAAACTGACATCAGGAACCTGGACTGCTGAGTTTTCTTTCCCAGGGCAAATGGAAAAAGGATGTGCCCAGGGTCCCCTGGCCCTGGGCTGGGGCCTCACTACAAAAAATCCTTATATCGAAGGATGGACCCCACACCAAAGTTGTCCCCACCTCAAACTTGTGCTGCCCTGATAGACCCAAGGGAGCCCTACAAACTGACATCAGGAACCTGGACTGCTGAGTTTTCTTTCCCAGGGAAAATGGAAAAAGGATGTGCCCAGGGGCCCCTGGCCCTGACTGCAAAAAATCCTTATATCGAAGGATGGACCCCACACCGAAGTTGTCCCCACCTCAAACTTGTGCTGCCCTGATAGACCCAAGGGAGCCCTACAAACTGACATCAGGAACCTGGACTGCTGAGTTTTCTTTCCCAGGGAAAATGGAAAAAGGATGTGCCCAGGGGCCCCTGGCCCTGGGCTGGGGCCTCACTTCAAAGAATCCTTATATCGAAGGATGGACCCCACACCGAAGCTGTCCCCACCTCAAACTTGTGCTGCCCTGATAGACCCAAGGGAGCCCTACAAACTGACATCAGGAACCTGTACTGCTGAGTTTTCTTTCCCAGGGAAAATGGAAAAAGGTTGTGCCCAGGGGCCCCTGGCCCTGGGCAGGGTCCTCACTGCAAAAAATCCTTATATCGAAGGATGGACCCCACACCGAAGTTGTCCCCACCTCAAACTTGTGCTGCCCTGATACACCCAAGGGAGCCCTACAAACTGACATCAGGAACCTGTACTGCTTAGATTTCTTTCCCAGGGAAAATGGAAAAAGGATGTGCCCAGGGGCCCCTGGCCCTGGGCTGGGTCCTCACTGCAAAGAATCCTTATATCAAAGGATGGACCCCACACCGAAGTTGTCCCCACCTCAAACTTGTGCTGCCCTGATAGACCCAAGGGAGCCCTACAAACTGACATCGGGAACCTGGACTGCTGAGTTTTCTTTCCCAGGGAAAATGGAAAAAGGATGTGCCCAGGGGCCCCTGGCCATGGGCTGGGGCCTCACTACATAAAATCCTTATATCGAAGGATGGACCCCACACCATAGATGTTCCCACCTCAAACTTGTGCTGCCCTGATAGACCCAAGGGAGCCCTACAAACTGACATCAGGAACCTGGACTGCTGAGTTTTCTTTCCCAGGGAAAATGGAAAAAGGATGTGCCCAGGGGCCCCTGGCCCTGAGCTGGGGCCTCACTACAAAAAATCTTTATATCGAAGGATGGACCCCACAACAAAGTTGTCCCCACCTCAAACTTGTGCTGCCCTGATAGACCCAAGGGAGCCCTACAAACTGACATCAGGAACCTGGACTGCTGAGTTTTCTTTCCCAGGGAAAATGGAAAAAGGATGTGCCCAGGGGCCCGTACCCCTGAGCTGGTGCTCCACTGCAAAGAATCCTTATATCGAAGGATGGACCCCACACCGAAGTTGTCCCCACCTCAAAATTGTGCTGCCCTGATAGACCCAAGGGAGCCCTACAAACTGACATCAGGAACCTGGACTGCTGAGTTTTCTTTCCCAGGGAAAATGGAAAAAGGATATGCCCACGGGCCCCTGACCCTGACTGCAAAAAATCCTTATATCGAAGGATGGAGCCCACACCGAAGTTGTCCCCACCTCAAACTTGTGCTGCCCTGATAGACCCAAGGGAGCCCTACAAACTGACATCAGGAACCTGGACTGCTGAGTTTTCTTTCCCAGGGAAAATAGGAAAAGGAGGTGCCCAGGGGCCCCTGGCCCTGACTGCAAAAAATCCTTATATCGAAGGATGGACCCCACACCGAAGTTGTCCCCACCTCAAACTTGTGCTGCCCTGATAGACCCAAGGGAGCCCTACAAACTGACATCAGGAACCTGGACTGCTGAGTTTTCTTTCCCAGGGAAAATGGCCAAAGGATGTGCCCAGGGGCCCCTGGCCCTGGGCTCGGGCCTCACTACAAATAATCCTTATATCGAAGGATGGACCCCACACCGAAGTTGTCCCCACCTCAAACTTGTGCTGCCCTGATAGACCCAAGGGAGCCCTACAAACTGACATCAGGAACCTGGACTGCTGAGTTTTCTTTCCCAGGGAAAATGGAAAAAGGATGGGACCAGGGGCCCCTGGCCCTGACTGCAAAAAATCCTTATATCGAAGGATGGACCCCACACCGAAGTTGTCCCCACCTCAAACTTGTGCTGCCCTGATAGACCCAAGGGAGCCCTACAAACTGACATCAGGAACCTGGACTGCTGAGTTTTCTTTCCCAGGGAAAATGGAAAAAGGATGTGCCCAGGGGCCCCTGGCCCTGGGCTGGGGCCTCACTTCAAAGAATCCTTATATCGAAGGATGGACCCCACACCGAAGCTGTCCCCACCTCAAACTTGTGCTGCCCTGATAGACCCAAGGGAGCCCTACAAACTGACATCAGGAACCTGTACTGCTGAGTTTTCTTTCCCAGGGAAAATGGAAAAAGGTTGTGCCCAGGGGCCCCTGGCCCTGGGCAGGGTCCTCACTGCAAAAAATCCTTATATCGAAGGATGGACCCCACACCGAAGTTGTCCCCACCTCAAACTTGTGCTGCCCTGATACACCCAAGGGAGCCCTACAAACTGACATCAGGAACCTGTACTGCTTAGATTTCTTTCCCAGGGAAAATGGAAAAAGGATGTGCCCAGGGGCCCCTGGCCCTGGGCTGGGTGCTCACTGCAAAGAATCCTTATATCAAAGGATGGACCCCACACCGAAGTTGTCCCCACCTCAAACTTGTGCTGCCCTGATAGACCCAAGGGAGCCCTACAAACTGACATCGGGAACCTGGACTGCTGAGTTTTCTTTCCCAGGGAAAATGGAAAAAGGATGTGCCCAGGGGCCCCTGGCCATGGGCTGGGGCCTCACTACATAAAATCCTTATATCGAAGGATGGACCCCACACCATAGATGTTCCCACCTCAAACTTGTGCTGCCCTGATAGACCCAAGGGAGCCCTACAAACTGACATCAGGAACCTGGACTGCTGAGTTTTCTTTCCCAGGGAAAATGGAAAAAGGATGTGCCCAGGGGCCCCTGGCCCTGAGCTGGGGCCTCACTACAAAAAATCTTTATATCGAAGGATGGACCCCACAACAAAGTTGTCCCCACCTCAAACTTGTGCTGCCCTGATAGACCCAAGGGAGCCCTACAAACTGACATCAGGAACCTGGACTGCTGAGTTTTCTTTCCCAGGGAAAATGGAAAAAGGATGTGCCCAGGGGCCCGTACCCCTGAGCTGGTGCTCCACTGCAAAGAATCCTTATATCGAAGGATGGACCCCACACCGAAGTTGTCCCCACCTCAAAATTGTGCTGCCCTGATAGACCCAAGGGAGCCCTACAAACTGACATCAGGAACCTGGACTGCTGAGTTTTCTTTCCCAGGGAAAATGGAAAAAGGATATGCCCACGGGCCCCTGACCCTCACTACAAAAAATCCTTATATTGAAGGATGGACCCCACACCGAAGTTGTCCCCACCTCAAACTTGTGCTGCCCTGATAGACCCAAGGGAGCCCTACAAACTGACATCAGGAACCTGGACTGCTTAGTTTTCTTTCCCAGGGGTAATGGAAAAAGAATGTGCCCAGGGGCCCCTGGCCCTGACTGCAAAGAATCCTTATATCGAAGGATGGACCCCACACCAAAGTTGTCCCCACCTCAAACTTGTGCTGCCCTGATAGACCCAAGGGAGCCCTACAAACTGACATCAGGAACCTGGACTGCTTAGTTTTCTTTCCCAGGGAAAATGGAAAAAGGGTGTGCCCAGGGGCCCCTGGCCCTGGGCTGGGCCCTCACTGCAAAAAATCCTTATATCGAAGGATGGACCCCACACCGAAGTTGTCCCCACCTCAAACTTGTGCTGCCCTGATAGACCCAAGGGAGCCCTACAAACTGACATCAGGAACCTGGACTGCTGAGTTTTCTTTCCCAGGGAAAATAGAAAAAAGGTTGTGCCCAGGGGCCCCTGGCCCTGACTGCAAAAAATCCTTATATCGAAGGATGGACCCCACACCGAAGTTGTCCCCACCTCAAACTTGTGCTGCCCTGATAGACCCAAGGGAGCCCTACAAACTGACATCAGGAACCTGGACTGCTGAGTTTTCTTTCCCAGGGAAAATGGAAAAAGGATGTGCCCAGGGGCCCCTGGCCCTGAGCTGGGGCCTCACTACAAAAAATCCTTATATCGAAGGATGGAGCCCACACCGAAGTTGTCCCCACCTCAAACTTGTGCTGCCCTGATAGACCCAAGGGAGCCCTACAAACTGACATCAGGAACCTGGACTGCTGAGTTTTCTTTCCCAGGGAAAATGGAAAAAGGATGGGACCAGGGGCCCCTGGCCCTGACTGCAAAAAATCCTTATATCGAAGGATGGACCCCACACCGAAGTTGTCCCCACCTCAAACTTGTGCTGCCCTGATAGACCCAAGGGAGCCCTACAAACTGACATCAGGAACCTGGACTGCTGAGTTTTCTTTCCCAGGGAAAATGGCCAAAGGTTGTGCCAAGGGGCACCTATCCCTGACTGCAAAAAATCCTTATATCGAAGGATGGACCCCACACCGAAGTTGTCCCCACCTCAAACTTGTGCTGCCCTGATAGACCCAAGGGAGCCCTACAAACTGACATCAGGAACCTGGACTGCTGAGTTTTCTTTCCCAGGGAAAATGGAAAAAGGATGTGCCCAGGGGCCCCTGGCCCTGACTGCAAAAAATCCTTATATCGAAGGATGGACCCCACACCGAAGTTGTCCCCACCTCAAACTTGTGCTGCCCTGATACACCCAAGGGAGCCCTACAAACTGACATCAGGAACCTGGACTGCTGAGTTTTCTTTCCCAGGGAAAATGGAAAAAGGATGTGCCCAGGGGCCCCTGGCCCTGGGCTGGGGCCTCACTGCAAAGAATCCTTATATCGAAGGATGGACCCCACACCGAAGTTGTCCCTACCTCAAACTTGTGCTGCCCTGATAGACCCAAGGGAGCCCTACAAACTGACATCAGGAACCTGGACTGCTGAGTTTTCTTTCCCAGGGCAAATGGAAAAAGGATGTGCCCAGGGTCCCCTGGCCCTGGGCTGGGGCCTCACTACAAAAAATCCTTATATCGAAGGATGGAGCCCACACCAAAGTTGTCCCCACCTCAAACTTGTGCTGCCCTGATAGACCCAAGGGAGCCCTACAAACTGACATCAGGAACCTGGACTGCTGAGTTTTCTTACCCAGGGAAAATGGAAAAAGGATGTGCCCAGGGGCCCCTGGCCCTGACTGCAAAAAATCCTTATATCGAAGGATGGACCCCACACCGAAGTTGTCCCCACCTCAAACTTGTGGTGCCCTGATAGACCCAAGGGAGCCCTACAAACTGACATCAGGAACCTGTACTGCTTAGTTTTCTTTCCCAGGGAAAATGGAAAAAGGATGTGCCCAGGGGCCCCTGGCCCTGGGCTGGGTCCTCACTGCAAAGAATCCTTATATCGAAGGATGGACCCCACACCAAAGTTGTCCCCACCTCAAACTTGTGCTGCCCTGATAGACCCAAGGGAGTCCTACAAACTGACATCGGGAACCTGGACTGCTGAGTTTTCTTTCCCAGGGAAAATGGCCAAAGGATGTGCCCAGGGGCCCCTGGCCATGGGCTGGGGCCTCACTACAAAAAATCCTTATATCGAAGGATGGACCCCACACCGAAGTTGTCCCCACCTCAAACTTGTGCTGCCCTGATAGACCCAAGGGAGCCCTACAAACTGACATCAGGAACCTGGACTGCTGAGTTTTCTTTCCCAGGGAAAATGGCCAAAGGATGTGCCCAGGGGCCCCTGGCCCTGGGCTCGGGCCTCACTACAAATAATCCTTATATCGAAGGATGGACCCCACACCGAAGTTGTCCCCACCTCAAACTTGTGCTGCCCTGATAGACCCAAGGGAGCCCTACAAACTGACATCAGGAACCTGGACTGCTGAGTTTTCTTTCCCAGGGAAAATGGAAAAAGGATGGGACCAGGGGCCCCAGGCCCTGACTGCAAAAAATCCTTATATCGAAGGATGGACCCCACACCAAAGTTGTCCCCACCTCAAACTTGTGCTGCCCTGATAGACCCAAGGGAGGCCTACAAACTGACATCAGGAACCTGGACTGCTGAGTTTTCTTTCCCAGGGAAAATGGAAAAAGGATATGCCCAGGGGCCCCTGGCCCTGACTGCAAAAAATCCTTATATCGAAGGATGGACCCCACACCGAAGTTGTCCCCACCTCAAACTTGTGCTGCCCTGATAGACCCAAGGGAGCCCTACAAACTGACATCAGGAACCTGGACTGCTGAGTTTTCTTTCCCAGGGAAAATGGAAAAAGGATGTGCCCAGGGGCCCCTGGCCCTGACTGCAAAAAATCCTTATATCGAAGGATGGACCCCACACCGAAGTTGTCCCCACCTCAAACTTGTGCTGCCCTGATAGACCCAAGGGAGCCCTACAAACTGACATCAGGAACCTGTACTGCTTAGTTTTCTTTCCCAGGGAAAATGGAAAAAGGATGTGCCCAGGGGCCCCTGGCCCTGGGCTGGGTCCTCACTGCAAAGAATCCTTATATCGAAGGATGGACCCCACACCAAAGTTGTCCCCACCTCAAACTTGTGCTGCCCTGATAGACCCAAGGGAGTCCTACAAACTGACATCGGGAACCTGGACTGCTGAGTTTTCTTTCCCAGGGAAAATGGCCAAAGGATGTGCCCAGGGGCCCCTGGCCATGGGCTGGGGACTCACTACAAAAAATCCTTATATCGAAGGACGGACCCCACACCGAAGCTGTCCCCACCTCAAACTTGTGCTGCCCTGATAGACCCAAGGGAGCCCTACAAACTGACATCAGGAACCTGTACTGCTTAGTTTTCTTTCCCAGAGAAAATGGAAAAAGGATGTGCCCAGGGGCCCCTGGCCCTGGGCTGGGTCCTCACTGCAAAGAATCCTTATATCGAAGGATGGACCCCACACCGAAGTTGTCCCCACCTCAAACTTGTGCTGCCCTGATAGACCCAAATGAGCCCTACAAACTGACATCGGGAACCTGGACTGCTGAGTTTTCTTTCCCAGGGAAAATGGCCAAAGGATGTGCCCAGGGGCCCCTGGCCATGGGCTGGGGCCTCACTACAAAAAATCCTTATATCGAAGGATGGACCCCACACCGAAGTTGTCCCCACCTCAAACTTGTGCTGCCCTGATAGACCCAAGGGAGCCCTACAAACTGACATCAGGAACCTGGACTGCTGAGTTTTCTTTCCCAGGGAAAATGGCCAAAGGATGTGCCCAGGGGCCCCTGGCCCTGGGCTCGGGCCTCACTACAAATAATCCTTATATCGAAGGATGGACCCCACACCGAAGCTGTCCCCACCTCAAACTTGTGCTGCCCTGATAGACCCAAGGGAGCCCTACAAACTGACATCAGGAACCTGGACTGCTGAGTTTTCTTTCCCAGGGAAAATGGAAAAAGGATGGGACCAGGGGCCCCAGGCCCTGACTGCAAAAAATCCTTATATCGAAGGATGGACCCCACACCAAAGTTGTCCCCACCTCAAACTTGTGCTGCCCTGATAGACCCAAGGGAGCCCTACAAACTGACATCAGGAACCTGGACTGCTGAGTTTTCTTTCCCAGGGAAAATGGAAAAAGGATGTGCCCAGGGGCCCCTGGCCCTGACTGCAAAAAATCTTTATATCGAAGGATGGACCCCACACCGAAGTTGTCCCCACCTCAAACTTGTGCTGCCCTGATAGACCCAAGGGAGCCCTACAAACTGACATCGGGAACCTGGACTGCTGAGTTTTCTTTCCCAGGGAAAATGGAAAAAGGATGTGCCCAGGGGCCCCTGGCCCTGACTGCAAAAAATCCTTATATCGAAGGATGGACCCAACACCGAAGTTGTCCCCACCTCAAACTTGTGCTGCCCTGATAGACCCAAGGGAGCCCTACAAACTGACATCAGGAACCTGGACTGCTGAGTTTTCTTTCCCAGGGAAAATGGCCAAAGGTTGTGCCCAGGGGCACCTATCCCTGACTGCAAAAAATCCTTATATCGAAGGATGGACCCCACACCGAAGTTGTCCCCACCTCAAACTTGTGCTGCCCTGATAGACCCAAGGGAGCCCTACAAACTGACATCAGGAACCTGGACTGCTGAGTTTTCTTTCCCAGAGAAAATGGAAAAAGGATGTGCCCAGGGGCCCCTGGCCCTGGGCTGCGGCCTCACTTCAAAGAATCCTTATATCGAAGGATGGAGCCCACACCAAAGTTGTCCCCACCTCAAACTTGTGCTGACCTGATAGACCCAAGGGAGCCCTACAAACTGACATCAGGAACCTGGACTGCTGAGTTTTCTTTCCCAGGGAAAATGGCCAAAGGATGTGCCCAGGGGCCCCTGGCCCCGGGCTGGGGCCTCACTACAAAAAATCCTTATATCGAAGGATGGAGCCCACACCGAAGTTGTCCCCACCTCAAACTTGTGCTGCCCTGATAGACCCAAGGGAGCCCTACAAACTGACATCAGGAACCTGGACTGCTGAGTTTTCTTTCCCAGGGCAAATGGAAAAAGGATGTGCCCAGGGTCCCCTGGCCCTGGGCTGGGGCCTCACTACAAAAAATCCTTATATCGAAGGATGGAGCCCACACCAAAGTTGTCCCCATCTCAAACTTGTGCTGCCCTGATAGACCCAAGGGAGCCCTACAAACTGACATCAGGAACCTGGACTGCTGAGTTTTCTTTCCCAGGGAAAATGGAAAAAGGATGTGCCCAGGGGCCCCTGGCCCTGACTGCAAAAAATCCTTATATCGAAGGATGGACCCCACACCGAAGTTGTCCCCACCTCAAACTTGTGCTGCCCTGATAGACCCAAGGGAGCCCTACAAACTGACATCAGGAACCTGGACTGCTTAGTTTTCTTTCCCAGGGAAAATGGAAAAAGGTTGTGCCCAGGGGCCCCTGGCCCTGGGCAGGGTCCTCACTGCAAAAAATCCTTATATCGAAGGATGGACCCCACACCGAAGTTGTCCCCACCTCAAACTTGTGCTGCCCTGATAGACCCAAGGGAGCCCTACAAACTGACATCAGGAACCTGTACTGCTTAGTTTTCTTTCCCAGGGAAAATGGAAAAAGGATGTGCCCAGGGGCCCCTGGCCCTGGGCTGGGTCCTCACTGCAAAGAATCCTTATATCGAAGGATGGACCCCACACCGAAGTTGTCCCCACCTCAAACTTGTGCTGCCCTGATAGACCCAAGGGAGCCCTACAAACTGACATCAGGAACCTGGACTGCTGAGTTTTCTTTCCCAGGGAAAATGGAAAAAGGATGTGCCCAGGGGCCCCTGGCCATGGGCTGGGGCCTCACTACATAAAATCCTTATATCGAAGGATGGACCCCACACCAAAGATGTTCCCACCTCAAACTTGTGCTGCCCTGATAGACCCAAGGGAGCCCTAAAAACTGACATCAGGAACCTGGACTGCTGAGTTTTCTTTCCCAGGGAAAATGGAAAAAGGATGTGCCCAGGGGCCCCTGGCCCTGAGCTGGGGCCTCACTACAAAAAATCCTTATATCGAAGGATGGAGCCCACACCGAAGTTGTCCCCACCTCAAACTTGTGCTGCCCTGATAGACCCAAGGGAGCCCTACAAACTGACATCAGGAACCTGGACTGCTGAGTTTTCTTTCCCAGGGAAAATGGAAAAAGGATGGGACCAGGGGCCCCTGGCCCTGACTGCAAAAAATCCTTATATCGAAGGATGGACCCCACACCGAAGTTGTCCCCACCTCAAACTTGTGCTGCCCTGATAGACCCAAGGGAGCCCTACAAACTGACATCAGGAACCTGGACTGCTGAGTTTTCTTTCCCAGGGAAAATGGCCAAAGGTTGTGCCAAGGGGCACCTATCCCTGACTACAAAAAATCCTTATATCGAAGGATGGACCCCACACCGAAGTTGTCCCCACCTCAAACTTGTGCTGCCCTGATAGACCCAAGGGAGCCCTACAAACTGACATCAGGAACCTGGACTGCTGAGTTTTCTTTCCCAGGGAAAATGGAAAAAGGATGTGCCCAGGGGCCCCTGGCCCTGACTGCAAAAAATCCTTATATCGAAGGATGGACCCCACACCGAAGTTGTCCCCACCTCAAACTTGTGCTGCCCTGATACACCCAAGGGAGCCCTACAAACTGACATCAGGAACCTGGACTGCTGAGTTTTCTTTCCCAGGGAAAATGGAAAAAGGATGTGCCCAGGGGCCCCTGGCCCTGGGCTGGGGCCTCACTGCAAAGAATCCTTATATCGAAGGATGGACCCCACACCGAAGTTGTTCCTACCTCAAACTTGTGCTGCCCTGATAGACCCAAGGGAGCCCTACAAACTGACATCAGGAACCTGGACTGCTGAGTTTTCTTTCCCAGGGAAAATGGAAAAAGGATGTGCCCAGGGTCCCCTGGCCCTGGGCTGGGACCTCACTACAAAAAATCCTTATATCGAAGGATGGAGCCCACACCAAAGTTGTCCCCACCTCAAACTTGTGCTGCCCTGATAGACCCAAGGGAGCCCTACAAACTGACATCAGGAACCTGGACTGCTGAGTTTTCTTTCCCAGGGAAAATGGAAAAAGGATGTGCCCAGGGGCCCCTGGCCCTGACTGCAAAAAATCCTTATATCGAAGGATGGACCCCACACCGAAGTTGTCCCCACCTCAAACTTGTGCTGCCCTGATAGACCCAAGGGAGCCCTACAAACTGACATCAGGAACCTGTACTGCTTAGTTTTCTTTCCCAGGGAAAATGGAAAAAGGATGTGCCCAGGGGCCCCTGGCCCTGGGCTGGGTCCTCACTGCAAAGAATCCTTATATCGAAGGATGGACCCCACACCAAAGTTGTCCCCACCTCTAACTTGTGCTGCCCTGATAGACCCAAGGGAGTCCTACAAACTGACATCGGGAACCTGGACTGCTGAGTTTTCTTTCCCAGGGAAAATGGCCAAAGGATGTGCCCAGGGGCCCCTGGCCATGGGCTGGGGACTCACTACAAAAAATCCTTATATCGAAGGACGGACCCCACACCGAAGTTGTCCCCACCTCAAACTTGTGCTGCCCTGATAGACCCAAGGGAGCCCTACAAACTGACATCAGGAACCTGGACTGCTGAGTTTTCTTTCCCAGGGAAAATGGAAAAAGGATGTGCCCAGGGGCCCCTGGCCCTGGGCTCGGGCCTCACTACAAATAATCCTTATATCGAAGGATGGACCCCACACCGAAGTTGTCCCCACCTCAAACTTGTGCTGCCCTGATAGACCCAAGGGAGCCCTACAAACTGACATCAGGAACCTGGACTGCTGAGTTTTCTTTCCCAGGGAAAATGGAAAAAGGATGGGACCAGGGGCCCCAGGCCCTGACTGCAAAAAATCCTTATATCGAAGGATGGACCCCACACCAAAGTTGTCCCCACCTCAAACTTGTGCTGCCCTGATAGACCCAAGGGAGCCCTACAAACTGACATCAGGAACCTGGACTGCTGAGTTTTCTTTCCCAGAGAAAATGGAAAAAGGATGTGCCCAGGGGCCCCTGGCCCTGGGCTGCGGCCTCACTTCAAAGAATCCTTATATCGAAGGATGGAGCCCACACCAAAGTTGTCCCCACCTCAAACTTGTGCTGACCTGATAGACCCAAGGGAGCCCTACAAACTGACATCAGGAACCTGGACTGCTGAGTTTTCTTTCCCAGGGAAAATGGCCAAAGGATGTGCCCAGGGGCCCCTGGCCCCGGGCTGGGGCCTCACTACAAAAAATCCTTATATCGAAGGATGGAGCCCACACCGAAGTTGTCCCCACCTCAAACTTGTGCTGCCCTGATAGACCCAAGGGAGCCCTACAAACTGACATCAGGAACCTGGACTGCTGAGTTTTCTTTCCCAGGGCAAATGGAAAAAGGATGTGCCCAGGGTCCCCTGGCCCTGGGCTGGGGCCTCACTACAAAAAATCCTTATATCGAAGGATGGAGCCCACACCAAAGTTGTCCCCATCTCAAACTTGTGCTGCCCTGATAGACCCAAGGGAGCCCTACAAACTGACATCAGGAACCTGGACTGCTGAGTTTTCTTTCCCAGGGAAAATGGAAAAAGGATGTGCCCAGGGGCCCCTGGCCCTGACTGCAAAAAATCCTTATATCGAAGGATGGACCCCACACCGAAGTTGTCCCCACCTCAAACTTGTGCTGCCCTGATAGACCCAAGGGAGCCCTACAAACTGACATCAGGAACCTGGACTGCTTAGTTTTCTTTCCCAGGGAAAATGGAAAAAGGTTGTGCCCAGGGGCCCCTGGCCCTGGGCAGGGTCCTCACTGCAAAAAATCCTTATATCGAAGGATGGACCCCACACCGAAGTTGTCCCCACCTCAAACTTGTGCTGCCCTGATAGACCCAAGGGAGCCCTACAAACTGACATCAGGAACCTGTACTGCTTAGTTTTCTTTCCCAGGGAAAATGGAAAAAGGATGTGCCCAGGGGCCCCTGGCCCTGGGCTGGGTCCTCACTGCAAAGAATCCTTATATCGAAGGATGGACCCCACACCGAAGTTGTCCCCACCTCAAACTTGTGCTGCCCTGATAGACCCAAGGGAGCCCTACAAACTGACATCGGGAACCTGGACTGCTGAGTTTTCTTTCCCAGGGAAAATGGAAAAAGGATGTGCCCAGGGGCCCCTGGCCATGGGCTGGGGCCTCACTACATAAAATCCTTATATCGAAGGATGGACCCCACACCAAAGATGTTCCCACCTCAAACTTGTGCTGCCCTGATAGACCCAAGGGAGCCCTAAAAACTGACATCAGGAACCTGGACTGCTGAGTTTTCTTTCCCAGGGAAAATGGAAAAAGGATGTGCCCAGGGGCCCCTGGCCCTGAGCTGGGGCCTCACTACAAAAAATCCTTATATCGAAGGATGGAGCCCACACCGAAGTTGTCCCCACCTCAAACTTGTGCTGCCCTGATAGACCCAAGGGAGCCCTACAAACTGACATCAGGAACCTGGACTGCTGAGTTTTCTTTCCCAGGGAAAATGGAAAAAGGATGTGCCCAGGGGCCCCTGGCCCTGACTGCAAAAAATCCTTATATCGAAGGATGGACCCCACACCGAAGTTGTCCCCACCTCAAACTTGTGCTGCCCTGATAGACCCAAGGGAGCCCTACAAACTGACATCAGGAACCTGGACTGCTTAGTTTTCTTTCCCAGGGAAAATGGAAAAAGGTTGTGCCCAGGGGCCCCTGGCCCTGGGCAGGGTCCTCACTGCAAAAAATCCTTATATCGAAGGATGGACCCCACACCGAAGTTGTCCCCACCTCAAACTTGTGCTGCCCTGATAGACCCAAGGGAGCCCTACAAACTGACATCAGGAACCTGTACTGCTTAGTTTTCTTTCCCAGGGAAAATGGAAAAAGGATGTGCCCAGGGGCCCCTGGCCCTGGGCTGGGTCCTCACTGCAAAGAATCCTTATATCGAAGGATGGACCCCACACCGAAGTTGTCCCCACCTCAAACTTGTGCTGCCCTGATACACCCAAGGGAGCCCTACAAACTGACATCGGGAACCTGGACTGCTGAGTTTTCTTTCCCAGGGAAAATGGAAAAAGGATGTGCCCAGGGGCCCCTGGCCATGGGCTGGGGCCTCACTACATAAAATCCTTATATCGAAGGATGGACCCCACACCAAAGATGTTCCCACCTCAAACTTGTGCTGCCCTGATAGACCCAAGGGAGCCCTAAAAACTGACATCAGGAACCTGGACTGCTGAGTTTTCTTTCCCAGGGAAAATGGAAAAAGGATGTGCCCAGGGGCCCCTGGCCCTGAGCTGGGGCCTCACTACAAAAAATCCTTATATCGAAGGATGGAGCCCACACCGAAGTTGTCCCCACCTCAAACTTGTGCTGCCCTGATAGACCCAAGGGAGCCCTACAAACTGACATCAGGAACCTGGACTGCTGAGTTTTCTTTCCCAGGGAAAATGGAAAAAGGATGGGACCAGGGGCCCCTGGCCCTGACTGCAAAAAATCCTTATATCGAAGGATGGACCCCACACCGAAGTTGTCCCCACCTCAAACTTGTGCTGCCCTGATAGACCCAAGGGAGCCCTACAAACTGACATCAGGAACCTGGACTGCTGAGTTTTCTTTCCCAGGGAAAATGGCCAAAGGTTGTGCCAAGGGGCACCTATCCCTGACTACAAAAAATCCTTATATCGAAGGATGGACCCCACACCGAAGTTGTCCCCACCTCAAACTTGTGCTGCCCTGATAGACCCAAGGGAGCCCTACAAACTGACATCAGGAACCTGGACTGCTGAGTTTTCTTTCCCAGGGAAAATGGAAAAAGGATGTGCCCAGGGGCCCCTGGCCCTGACTGCAAAAAATCCTTATATCGAAGGATGGACCCCACACCGAAGTTGTCCCCACCTCAAACTTGTGCTGCCCTGATACACCCAAGGGAGCCCTACAAACTGACATCAGGAACCTGGACTGCTGAGTTTTCTTTCCCAGGGAAAATGGAAAAAGGATGTGCCCAGGGGCCCCTGGCCCTGGGCTGGGGCCTCACTGCAAAGAATCCTTATATCGAAGGATGGACCCCACACCGAAATTGTTCCTACCTCAAACTTGTGCTGCCCTGATAGACCCAAGGGAGCCCTACAAACTGACATCAGGAACCTGGACTGCTGAGTTTTCTTTCCCAGGGAAAATGGAAAAAGGATGTGCCCAGGGTCCCCTGGCCCTGGGCTGGGACCTCACTACAAAAAATCCTTATATCGAAGGATGGAGCCCACACCAAAGTTGTCCCCACCTCAAACTTGTGCTGCCCTGATAGACCCAAGGGAGCCCTACAAACTGACATCAGGAACCTGGACTGCTGAGTTTTCTTTCCCAGGGAAAATGGAAAAAGGATGTGCCCAGGGGCCCCTGGCCCTGACTGCAAAAAATCCTTATATCGAAGGATGGACCCCACACCGAAGTTGTCCCCACCTCAAACTTGTGCTGCCCTGATAGACCCAAGGGAGCCCTACAAACTGACATCAGGAACCTGTACTGCTTAGTTTTCTTTCCCAGGGAAAATGGAAAAAGGATGTGCCCAGGGGCCCCTGGCCCTGGGCTGGGTCCTCACTGCAAAGAATCCTTATATCGAAGGATGGACCCCACACCAAAGTTGTCCCCACCTCTAACTTGTGCTGCCCTGATAGACCCAAGGGAGTCCTACAAACTGACATCGGGAACCTGGACTGCTGAGTTTTCTTTCCCAGGGAAAATGGCCAAAGGATGTGCCCAGGGGCCCCTGGCCATGGGCTGGGGACTCACTACAAAAAATCCTTATATCGAAGGACGGACCCCACACCGAAGTTGTCCCCACCTCAAACTTGTGCTGCCCTGATAGACCCAAGGGAGCCCTACAAACTGACATCAGGAACCTGGACTGCTGAGTTTTCTTTCCCAGGGAAAATGGCCAAAGGATGTGCCCAGGGGCCCCTGGCCCTGGGCTCGGGCCTCACTACAAATAATCCTTATATCGAAGGATGGACCCCACACCGAAGTTGTCCCCACCTCAAACTTGTGCTGCCCTGATAGACCCAAGGGAGCCCTACAAACTGACATCAGGAACCTGGACTGCTGAGTTTTCTTTCCCAGGGAAAATGGAAAAAGGATGGGACCAGGGGCCCCAGGCCCTGACTGCAAAAAATCCTTATATCGAAGGATGGACCCCACACCAAAGTTGTCCCCACCTCAAACTTGTGCTGCCCTGATAGACCCAAGGGAGCCCTACAAACTGACATCAGGAACCTGGACTGCTGAGTTTTCTTTCCCAGAGAAAATGGAAAAAGGATGTGCCCAGGGGCCCCTGGCCCTGGGCTGCGGCCTCACTTCAAAGAATCCTTATATCGAAGGATGGAGCCCACACCAAAGTTGTCCCCACCTCAAACTTGTGCTGACCTGATAGACCCAAGGGAGCCCTACAAACTGACATCAGGAACCTGGACTGCTGAGTTTTCTTTCCCAGGGAAAATGGCCAAAGGATGTGCCCAGGGGCCCCTGGCCCCGGGCTGGGGCCTCACTACAAAAAATCCTTATATCGAAGGATGGAGCCCACACCGAAGTTGTCCCCACCTCAAACTTGTGCTGCCCTGATAGACCCAAGGGAGCCCTACAAACTGACATCAGGAACCTGGACTGCTGAGTTTTCTTTCCCAGGGCAAATGGAAAAAGGATGTGCCCAGGGTCCCCTGGCCCTGGGCTGGGGCCTCACTACAAAAAATCCTTATATCGAAGGATGGAGCCCACACCAAAGTTGTCCCCATCTCAAACTTGTGCTGCCCTGATAGACCCAAGGGAGCCCTACAAACTGACATCAGGAACCTGGACTGCTGAGTTTTCTTTCCCAGGGAAAATGGAAAAAGGATGTGCCCAGGGGCCCCTGGCCCTGACTGCAAAAAATCCTTATATCGAAGGATGGACCCCACACCGAAGTTGTCCCCACCTCAAACTTGTGCTGCCCTGATAGACCCAAGGGAGCCCTACAAACTGACATCAGGAACCTGGACTGCTTAGTTTTCTTTCCCAGGGAAAATGGAAAAAGGTTGTGCCCAGGGGCCCCTGGCCCTGGGCAGGGTCCTCACTGCAAAAAATCCTTATATCGAAGGATGGAGCCCACACCGAAGTTGTCCCCACCTCAAACTTGTGCTGCCCTGATAGACCCAAGGGAGCCCTACAAACTGACATCAGGAACCTGTACTGCTTAGTTTTCTTTCCCAGGGAAAATGGAAAAAGGATGTGCCCAGGGGCCCCTGGCCCTGGGCTGGGTCCTCACTGCAAAGAATCCTTATATCGAAGGATGGACCCCACACCAAAGATGTTCCCACCTCAAACTTGTGCTGCCCTGATAGACCCAAGGGAGCCCTAAAAACTGACATCAGGAACCTGGACTGCTGAGTTTTCTTTCCCAGGGAAAATGGAAAAAGGATGTGCCCAGGGGCCCCTGGCCCTGAGCTGGGGCCTCACTACAAAAAATCCTTATATCGAAGGATGGAGCCCACACCGAAGTTGTCCCCACCTCAAACTTGTGCTGCCCTGATAGACCCAAGGGAGCCCTACAAACTGACATCAGGAACCTGGACTGCTGAGTTTTCTTTCCCAGGGAAAATGGAAAAAGGATGGGACCAGGGGCCCCTGGCCCTGACTGCAAAAAATCCTTATATCGAAGGATGGACCCCACACCGAAGTTGTCCCCACCTCAAACTTGTGCTGCCCTGATAGACCCAAGGGAGCCCTACAAACTGACATCAGGAACCTGGACTGCTGAGTTTTCATTCCCAGGGAAAATGGCCAAAGGTTGTGCCAAGGGGCACCTATCCCTGACTACAAAAAATCCTTATATCGAAGGATGGACCCCACACCGAAGTTGTCCCCACCTCAAACTTGTGCTGCCCTGATAGACCCAAGGGAGCCCTACAAACTGACATCAGGAACCTGGACTGCTGAGTTTTCTTTCCCAGGGAAAATGGAAAAAGGATGTGCCCAGGGGCCCCTGGCCCTGACTGCAAAAAATCCTTATATCGAAGGATGGACCCCACACCGAAGTTGTCCCCACCTCAAACTTGTGCTGCCCTGATACACCCAAGGGAGCCCTACAAACTGACATCAGGAACCTGGACTGCTGAGTTTTCTTTCCCAGGGAAAATGGAAAAAGGATGTGCCCAGGGGCCCCTGGCCCTGGGCTGGGGCCTCACTGCAAAGAATCCTTATATCGAAGGATGGACCCCACACCGAAGTTGTTCCTACCTCAAACTTGTGCTGCCCTGATAGACCCAAGGGAGCCCTACAAACTGACATCAGGAACCTGGACTGCTGAGTTTTCTTTCCCAGGGAAAATGGAAAAAGGATGTGCCCAGGGTCCCCTGGCCCTGGGCTGGGACCTCACTACAAAAAATCCTTATATCGAAGGATGGAGCCCACACCAAAGTTGTCCCCACCTCAAACTTGTGCTGCCCTGATAGACCCAAGGGAGCCCTACAAACTGACATCAGGAACCTGGACTGCTGAGTTTTCTTTCCCAGGGAAAATGGAAAAAGGATGTGCCCAGGGGCCCCTGGCCCTGACTGCAAAAAATCCTTATATCGAAGGATGGACCCCACACCGAAGTTGTCCCCACCTCAAACTTGTGCTGCCCTGATAGACCCAAGGGAGCCCTACAAACTGACATCAGGAACCTGTACTGCTTAGTTTTCTTTCCCAGGGAAAATGGAAAAAGGATGTGCCCAGGGGCCCCTGGCCCTGGGCTGGGTCCTCACTGCAAAGAATCCTTATATCGAAGGATGGACCCCACACCAAAGTTGTCCCCACCTCAAACTTGTGCTGCCCTGATAGACCCAAGGGAGTCCTACAAACTGACATCGGGAACCTGGACTGCTGAGTTTTCTTTCCCAGGGAAAATGGCCAAAGGATGTGCCCAGGGGCCCCTGGCCATGGGCTGGGGACTCACTACAAAAAATCCTTATATCGAAGGACGGACCCCACACCGAAGTTGTCCCCACCTCAAACTTGTGCTGCCCTGATAGACCCAAGGGAGCCCTACAAACTGACATCAGGAACCTGGACTGCTGAGTTTTCTTTCCCAGGGAAAATGGCCAAAGGATGTGCCCAGGGGCCCCTGGCCCTGGGCTCAGGCCTCACTACAAATAATCCTTATATCGAAGGATGGACCCCACACCGAAGTTGTCCCCACCTCAAACTTGTGCTGCCCTGATAGACCCAAGGGAGCCCTACAAACTGACATCAGGAACCTGGACTGCTGAGTTTTCTTTCCCAGGGAAAATGGAAAAAGGATGGGACCAGGGGCCCCAGGCCCTGACTGCAAAAAATCCTTATATCGAAGGATGGACCCCACACCAAAGTTGTCCCCACCTCAAACTTGTGCTGCCCTGATAGACCCAAGGGAGCCCTACAAACTGACATCAGGAACCTGGACTGCTGAGTTTTCTTTCCCAGGGAAAATGGAAAAAGGATGTGCCCAGGGTCCCCTGGCCCTGGGCTGGGGCCTCACTACAAAAAATCCTTATATCGAAGGATGGACCCCACACCAAAGTTGTCCCCACCTCAAACTTGTGCTGCCCTGATAGACCCAAGGGAGCCCTACAAACTGACATCAGGAACCTGGACTGCTGAGTTTTCTTTCCCAGGGAAAATGGAAAAAGGATGTGCCCAGGGGCCCCTGGCCCTGACTGCAAAAAATCCTTATATCGAAGGATGGACCCCACACCGAAGTTGTCCCCACCTCAAACTTGTGCTGCCCTGATAGACCCAAGGGAGCCCTACAAACTGACATCAGGAACCTGGACTGCTGAGTTTTCTTTCCCAGGGAAAATGGAAAAAGGATGTGCCCAGGGTCCCCTGGCCCTGGGCTGGGGCCTCACTACAAAAAATCCTTATATCGAAGGATGGACCCCACACCAAAGTTGTCCCCACCTCAAACTTGTGCTGCCCTGATAGACCCAAGGGAGCCCTACAAACTGACATCAGGAACCTGGACTGCTGAGTTTTCTTTCCCAGGGAAAATGGCCAAAGGTTGTGCCAAGGGGCACCTATCCCTGACTACAAAAAATCCTTATATCGAAGGATGGACCCCACACCGAAGTTGTCCCCACCTCAAACTTGTGCTGCCCTGATAGACCCAAGGGAGCCCTACAAACTGACATCAGGAACCTGGACTGCTGAGTTTTCTTTCCCAGGGAAAATGGAAAAAGGATGTGCCCAGGGGCCCCTGGCCCTGACTGCAAAAAATCCTTATATCGAAGGATGGACCCCACACCGAAGTTGTCCCCACCTCGAACTTGTGCTGCCCTGATAGACCCAAGGGAGCCCTACAAACTGACATCAGGAACCTGGACTGCTGAGTTTTCTTTCCCAGGGAAAATGGAAAAAGGATGTGCCCAGGGGCCCCTGGCCCTGGGCTGGGGCCTCACTGCAAAGAATCCTTATATTGAAGGATGGACCCCACACCGAAGTTGTCCCCACCTCAAACTTGTGCTGCCCTGATAGACCCAAGGGAGCCCTACAAACTGACATCAGGAACCTGGACTGCTGAGTTTTCTTTCCCAGGGAAAATGGAAAAAGGATGTGCCCAGGGTCCCCTGGCCCTGGGCTCGGGCCTCACTACAAAAAATCCTTATATCGAAGGATGGAGCCCACACCAAAGTTGTCCCCACCTCAAACTTGTGCTGCCCTGATAGACCCAAGGGAGCCCTACAAACTGACATCAGGAACCTGGACTGCTGAGTTTTCTTTCCCAGGGAAAATGGAAAAAGGATGTGCCCAGGGGCCCCTGGCCCTGACTGCAAAAAATCCTTATATCGAAGGATGGACCCCACACCGAAGTTGTCCCCACCTCAAACTTGTGCTGCCCTGATAGACCCAAGGGAGCCCTACAAACTGACATCAGGAACCTGTACTGCTTAGTTTTCTTTCCCAGGGAAAATGGAAAAAGGATGTGCCCAGGGGCCCCTGGCCCTGGGCTGGGTCCTCACTGCAAAGAATCCTTATATCGAAGGATGGACCCCACACCAAAGTTGTCCCCACCTCAAACTTGTGCTGCCCTGATAGACCCAAGGGAGTCCTACAAACTGACATCGGGAACCTGGACTGCTGAGTTTTCTTTCCCAGGGAAAATGGCCAAAGGATGTGCCCAGGGGCCCCTGGCCATGGGCTGGGGACTCACTACAAAAAATCCTTATATCGAAGGACGGACCCCACACCGAAGTTGTCCCCACCTCAAACTTGTGCTGCCCTGATAGACCCAAGGGAGCCCTACAAACTGACATCAGGAACCTGGACTGCTGAGTTTTCTTTCCCAGGGAAAATGGCCAAAGGATGTGCCCAGGGGCCCCTGGCCCTGGGCTCGGGCCTCACTACAAATAATCCTTATATCGAAGGATGGACCCCACACCGAAGTTGTCCCCACCTCAAACTTGTGCTGCCCTGATAGACCCAAGGGAGCCCTACAAACTGACATCAGGAACCTGGACTGCTGAGTTTTCTTTCCCAGGGAAAATGGAAAAAGGATGGGACCAGGGGCCCCAGGCCCTGACTGCAAAAAATCCTTATATCGAAGGATGGACCCCACACCAAAGTTGTCCCCACCTCAAACTTGTGCTGCCCTGATAGACCCAAGGGAGCCCTACAAACTGACATCAGGAACCTGGACTGCTGAGTTTTCTTTCCCAGGGAAAATGGAAAAAGGATGTGCCCAGGGTCCCCTGGCCCTGGGCTGGGGCCTCACTACAAAAAATCCTTATATCGAAGGATGGACCCCACACCAAAGTTGTCCCCACCTCAAACTTGTGCTGCCCTGATAGACCCAAGGGAGCCCTACAAACTGACATCAGGAACCTGGACTGCTGAGTTTTCTTTCCCAGGGAAAATGGAAAAAGGATGTGCCCAGGGGCCCCTGGCCCTGACTGCAAAAAATCCTTATATCGAAGGATGGACCCCACACCGAAGTTGTCCCCACCTCAAACTTGTGCTGCCCTGATAGACCCAAGGGAGCCCTACAAACTGACATCAGGAACCTGGACTGCTGAGTTTTCTTTCCCAGGGAAAATGGAAAAAGGATGTGCCCAGGGGCCCCTGGCCCTGGGCTGGGGCCTCACTTCAAAGAATCCTTATATCGAAGGATGGACCCCACACCGAAGCTGTCCCCACCTCAAACTTGTGCTGCCCTGATAGACCCAAGGGAGCCCTACAAACTGACATCAGGAACCTGTACTGCTGAGTTTTCTTTCCCAGGGAAAATGGAAAAAGGTTGTGCCCAGGGGCCCCTGGCCCTGGGCAGGGTCCTCACTGCAAAAAATCCTTATATCGAAGGATGGAGCCCACACCGAAGTTGTCCCCACCTCAAACTTGTGCTGCCCTGATACACCCAAGGGAGCCCTACAAACTGACATCAGGAACCTGTACTGCTTAGTTTTCTTTCCCAGGGAAAATGGAAAAAGGATGTGCCCAGGGGCCCCTGGCCCTGGGCTGGGTCCTCACTGCAAAGAATCCTTATATCAAAGGATGGACCCCACACCGAAGTTGTCCCCACCTCAAACTTGTGCTGCCCTGATAGACCCAAGGGAGCCCTACAAACTGACATCGGGAACCTGGACTGCTGAGTTTTCTTTCCCAGGGAAAATGGAAAAAGGATGTGCCCAGGGGCCCCTGGCCATGGGCTGGGGCCTCACTACATAAAATCCTTATATCGAAGGATGGACCCCACACCATAGATGTTCCCACCTCAAACTTGTGCTGCCCTGATAGACCCAAGGGAGCCCTAGAAACTGACATCAGGAACCTGGACTGCTTAGTTTTCTTTCCCAGGGGTAATGGAAAAAGAATGTGCCCAGGGGCCCCTGGCCCTGACTGCAAAGAATCCTTATATCGAAGGATGGACCCCACACCAAAGTTGTCCCCACCTCAAACTTGTGCTGCCCTGATAGACCCAAGGGAGCCCTACAAACTGACATCAGGAACCTGGACTGCTTAGTTTTCTTTCCCAGGGAAAATGGAAAAAGGATGTGCCCAGGGGCCCCTGGCCCTGGGCTGGGCCCTCACTGCAAAAAATCCTTATATCGAAGGATGGACCCCACACCGAAGTTGTCCCCACCTCAAACTTGTGCTGCCCTGATAGACCCAAGGGAGCCCTACAAACTGACATCAGGAACCTGGACTGCTGAGTTTTCTTTCCCAGGGAAAATGGAAAAAGGTTGTGCCCAGGGGCCCCTGGCCCTGACTGCAAAAAATCCTTATATCGAAGGATGGACCCCACACCGAAGTTGTCCCCACCTCAAACTTGTGCTGCCCTGATAGACCCAAGGGAGCCCTACAAACTGACATCAGGAACCTGGACTGCTGAGTTTTCTTTCCCAGGGAAAATGGAAAAAGGATGTGCCCAGGGGCCCCTGGCCCTGCCTGCAAAAAATCCTTATATCGAAGGATGGACCCCACACCGAAGTTGTCCCCACCTCAAACTTGTGCTGCCCTGATACACCCAAGGGAGCCCTACAAACTGACATCAGGAACCTGGACTGCTGAGTTTTCTTTCCCAGGGAAAATGGAAAAAGGATGTGCCCAGGGGCCCCTGGCCCTGGGCTGGGGCCTCACTGCAAAGAATCCTTATATCGAAGGATGGACCCCACACCGAAGTTGTCCCTACCTCAAACTTGTGCTGCCCTGATAGACCCAAGGGAGCCCTACAAACTGACATCAGGAACCTGGACTGCTGAGTTTTCTTTCCCAGGGCAAATGGAAAAAGGATGTGCCCAGGGTCCCCTGGCCCTGGGCTGGGTCCTCACTACAAAAAATCCTTATATCGAAGGATGGAGCCCACACCAAAGTTGTCCCCACCTCAAACTTGTGCTGCCCTGATAGACCCAAGGGAGCCCTACAAACTGACATCAGGAACCTGGACTGCTGAGTTTTCTTTCCCAGGGAAAATGGAAAAAGGATGTGCCCAGGGGCCCCTGGCCCTGACTGCAAAAAATCCTTATATCGAAGGATGGACCCCACACCGAAGTTGTCCCCACCTCAAACTTGTGGTGCCCTGATAGACCCAAGGGAGCCCTACAAACTGACATCAGGAACCTGTACTGCTTAGTTTTCTTTCCCAGGGAAAATGGAAAAAGGATGTGCCCAGGGGCCCCTGGCCCTGGGCTGGGTCCTCACTGCAAAGAATCCTTATATCGAAGGATGGACCCCACACCAAAGTTGTCCCCACCTCAAACTTGTGCTGCCCTGATAGACCCAAGGGAGTCCTACAAACTGACATCGGGAACCTGGACTGCTGAGTTTTCTTTCCCAGGGAAAATGGCCAAAGGATGTGCCCAGGGGCCCCTGGCCATGGGCTGGGGCCTCACTACAAAAAATGCTTATATCGAAGGATGGACCCCACACCGAAGTTGTCCCCACCTCAAACTTGTGCTGCCCTGATAGACCCAAGGGAGCCCTACAAACTGACATCAGGAACCTGGACTGCTGAGTTTTCTTTCCCAGGGAAAATGGCCAAAGGATGTGCCCAGGGGCCCCTGGCCCTGGGCTCGGGCCTCACTACAAATAATCCTTATATCGAAGGATGGACCCCACACCGAAGTTGTCCCCACCTCAAACTTGTGCTGCCCTGATAGACCCAAGGGAGCCCTACAAACTGACATCAGGAACCTGGACTGCTGAGTTTTCTTTCCCAGGGAAAATGGAAAAAGGATGGGACCAGGGGCCCCAGGCCCTGACTGCAAAAAATCCTTATATCGAAGGATGGACCCCACACCAAAGTTGTCCCCACCTCAAACTTGTGCTGCCCTGATAGACCCAAGGGAGCCCTACAAACTGACATCAGGAACCTGGACTGCTTAGTTTTCTTTCCCAGGGAAAATGGAAAAAGGTTGTGCCCAGGGGCCCCTGGCCCTGGGCAGGGTCCTCACTGCAAAAAATCCTTATATCGCAGGATGGACCCCACACCGAAGCTGTCCCCACCTCAAACTTGTGCTGCCCTGATAGACCCAAGGGAGCCCTACAAACTGACATCAGGAACCTGTACTGCTTAGTTTTCTTTCCCAGAGAAAATGGAAAAAGGATGTGCCCAGGGGCCCCTGGCCCTGGGCTGGGTCCTCACTGCAAAGAATCCTTATATCGAAGGATGGACCCCACACCGAAGTTGTCCCCACCTCAAACTTGTGCTGCCCTGATAGACCCAAGGGAGCCCTACAAACTGACATCAGGAACCTGGACTGCTGAGTTTTCTTTCCCAGGGAAAATGGCCAAAGGATGTGCCCAGGGGCCCCTGGCCCTGGGCTCGGGCCTCACTACAAATAATCCTTATATCGAAGGATGGACCCCACACCGAAGTTGTCCCCACCTCAAACTTGTGCTGCCCTGATAGACCCAAGGGAGCCCTACAAACTGACATCAGGAACCTGGACTGCTGAGTTTTCTTTCCCAGGGAAAATGGAAAAAGGATGGGACCAGGGGCCCCAGGCCCTGACTGCAAAAAATCCTTATATCGAAGGATGGACCCCACACCAAAGTTGTCCCCACCTCAAACTTGTGCTGCCCTGATAGACCCAAGGGAGCCCTACAAACTGACATCAGGAACCTGGACTGCTGAGTTTTCTTTCCCAGGGAAAATGGAAAAAGGATGTGCCCAGGGGCCCCTGGCCCTGACTGCAAAAAATCCTTATATCGAAGGATGGACCCCACACCGAAGTTGTCCCCACCTCAAACTTGTGCTGCCCTGATAGACCCAAGGGAGCCCTACAAACTGACATCAGGAACCTGGACTGCTGAGTTTTCTTTCCCAGGGAAAATGGAAAAAGGATGTGCCCAGGGGCCCCTGGCCCTGACTGCAAAAAATCCTTATATCGAAGGATGGACCCAACACCGAAGTTGTCCCCACCTCAAACTTGTGCTGCCCTGATAGACCCAAGGGAGCCCTACAAACTGACATCAGGAACCTGGACTGCTGAGTTTTCTTTCCCAGGGAAAATGGCCAAAGGTTGTGCCCAGGGGCACCTATCCCTGACTGCAAAAAATCCTTATATCGAAGGATGGACCCCACACCGAAGTTGTCCCCACCTCAAACTTGTGCTGCCCTGATAGACCCAAGGGAGCCCTACAAACTGACATCAGGAACCTGGACTGCTGAGTTTTCTTTCTCAGGGAAAATGGAAAAAGGATGTGCCCAGGGGCCCCTGGCCCTGGGCTGCGGCCTCACTTCAAAGAATCCTTATATCGAAGGATGGAGCCCACACCGAAGTTGTCCCCACCTCAAACTTGTGCTGCCCTGATAGACCCAAGGGAGCCCTACAAACTGACATCGGGAACCTGGACTGCTGAGTTTTCTTTCCCAGGGAAAATGGAAAAAGGATGTGCCCAGGGGCCCCTGGCCATGGGCTGGGGCCTCACTACATAAAATCCTTATATCGAAGGATGGACCCCACACCATAGATGTTCCCACCTCAAACTTGTGCTGCCCTGATAGACCCAAGGGAGCCCTAGAAACTGACATCAGGAACCTGGACTGCTTAGTTTTCTTTCCCAGGGGTAATGGAAAAAGAATGTGCCCAGGGGCCCCTGGCCCTGACTGCAAAGAATCCTTATATCGAAGGATGGACCCCACACCAAAGTTGTCCCCACCTCAAACTTGTGCTGCCCTGATAGACCCAAGGGAGCCCTACAAACTGACATCAGGAACCTGGACTGCTTAGTTTTCTTTCCCAGGGAAAATGGAAAAAGGATGTGCCCAGGGGCCCCTGGCCCTGGGCTGGGCCCTCACTGCAAAAAATCCTTATATCGAAGGATGGACCCCACACCGAAGTTGTCCCCACCTCAAACTTGTGCTGCCCTGATAGACCCAAGGGAGCCCTACAAACTGACATCAGGAACCTGGACTGCTGAGTTTTCTTTCCCAGGGAAAATGGAAAAAGGTTGTGCCCAGGGGCCCCTGGCCCTGACTGCAAAAAATCCTTATATCGAAGGATGGACCCCACACCGAAGTTGTCCCCACCTCAAACTTGTGCTGCCCTGATAGACCCAAGGGAGCCCTACAAACTGACATCAGGAACCTGGACTGCTGAGTTTTCTTTCCCAGGGAAAATGGAAAAAGGATGTGCCCAGGGGCCCCTGGCCCTGCCTGCAAAAAATCCTTATATCGAAGGATGGACCCCACACCGAAGTTGTCCCCACCTCAAACTTGTGCTGCCCTGATACACCCAAGGGAGCCCTACAAACTGACATCAGGAACCTGGACTGCTGAGTTTTCTTTCCCAGGGAAAATGGAAAAAGGATGTGCCCAGGGGCCCCTGGCCCTGGGCTGGGGCCTCACTGCAAAGAATCCTTATATCGAAGGATGGACCCCACACCGAAGTTGTCCCTACCTCAAACTTGTGCTGCCCTGATAGACCCAAGGGAGCCCTACAAACTGACATCAGGAACCTGGACTGCTGAGTTTTCTTTCCCAGGGCAAATGGAAAAAGGATGTGCCCAGGGTCCCCTGGCCCTGGGCTGGGTCCTCACTACAAAAAATCCTTATATCGAAGGATGGAGCCCACACCAAAGTTGTCCCCACCTCAAACTTGTGCTGCCCTGATAGACCCAAGGGAGCCCTACAAACTGACATCAGGAACCTGGACTGCTGAGTTTTCTTTCCCAGGGAAAATGGAAAAAGGATGTGCCCAGGGGCCCCTGGCCCTGACTGCAAAAAATCCTTATATCGAAGGATGGACCCCACACCGAAGTTGTCCCCACCTCAAACTTGTGGTGCCCTGATAGACCCAAGGGAGCCCTACAAACTGACATCAGGAACCTGTACTGCTTAGTTTTCTTTCCCAGGGAAAATGGAAAAAGGATGTGCCCAGGGGCCCCTGGCCCTGGGCTGGGTCCTCACTGCAAAGAATCCTTATATCGAAGGATGGACCCCACACCAAAGTTGTCCCCACCTCAAACTTGTGCTGCCCTGATAGACCCAAGGGAGTCCTACAAACTGACATCGGGAACCTGGACTGCTGAGTTTTCTTTCCCAGGGAAAATGGCCAAAGGATGTGCCCAGGGGCCCCTGGCCATGGGCTGGGGCCTCACTACAAAAAATGCTTATATCGAAGGATGGACCCCACACCGAAGTTGTCCCCACCTCAAACTTGTGCTGCCCTGATAGACCCAAGGGAGCCCTACAAACTGACATCAGGAACCTGGACTGCTGAGTTTTCTTTCCCAGGGAAAATGGCCAAAGGATGTGCCCAGGGGCCCCTGGCCCTGGGCTCGGGCCTCACTACAAATAATCCTTATATCGAAGGATGGACCCCACACCGAAGTTGTCCCCACCTCAAACTTGTGCTGCCCTGATAGACCCAAGGGAGCCCTACAAACTGACATCAGGAACCTGGACTGCTGAGTTTTCTTTCCCAGGGAAAATGGAAAAAGGATGGGACCAGGGGCCCCAGGCCCTGACTGCAAAAAATCCTTATATCGAAGGATGGACCCCACACCAAAGTTGTCCCCACCTCAAACTTGTGCTGCCCTGATAGACCCAAGGGAGCCCTACAAACTGACATCAGGAACCTGGACTGCTGAGTTTTCTTTCCCAGGGAAAATGGAAAAAGGATGTGCCCAGGGGCCCCTGGCCCTGACTGCAAAAAATCCTTATATCGAAGGATGGACCCCACACCGAAGTTGTCCCCACCTCAAACTTGTGCTGCCCTGATAGACCCAAGGGAGCCCTACAAACTGACATCAGGAACCTGGACTGCTGAGTTTTCTTTCCCAGGGAAAATGGAAAAAGGATGTGCCCAGGGGCCCCTGGCCCTGGGCTGGGGCCTCACTTCAAAGAATCCTTATATCGAAGGATGGACCCCACACCGAAGCTGTCCCCACCTCAAACTTGTGCTGCCCTGATAGACCCAAGGGAGCCCTACAAACTGACATCAGGAACCTGGACTGCTTAGTTTTCTTTCCCAGGGAAAATGGAAAAAGGTTGTGCCCAGGGGCCCCTGGCCCTGGGCAGGGTCCTCACTGCAAAAAATCCTTATATCGCAGGATGGACCCCACACCGAAGCTGTCCCCACCTCAAACTTGTGCTGCCCTGATAGACCCAAGGGAGCCCTACAAACTGACATCAGGAACCTGTACTGCTTAGTTTTCTTTCCCAGAGAAAATGGAAAAAGGATGTGCCCAGGGGCCCCTGGCCCTGGGCTGGGTCCTCACTGCAAAGAATCCTTATATCGAAGGATGGACCCCACACCGAAGTTGTCCCCACCTCAAACTTGTGCTGCCCTGATAGACCCAAGGGAGCCCTACAAACTGACATCAGGAACCTGGACTGCTGAGTTTTCTTTCCCAGGGAAAATGGCCAAAGGATGTGCCCAGGGGCCCCTGGCCCTGGGCTCGGGCCTCACTACAAATAATCCTTATATCGAAGGATGGACCCCACACCGAAGTTGTCCCCACCTCAAACTTGTGCTGCCCTGATAGACCCAAGGGAGCCCTACAAACTGACATCAGGAACCTGGACTGCTGAGTTTTCTTTCCCAGGGAAAATGGAAAAAGGATGGGACCAGGGGCCCCAGGCCCTGACTGCAAAAAATCCTTATATCGAAGGATGGACCCCACACCAAAGTTGTCCCCACCTCAAACTTGTGCTGCCCTGATAGACCCAAGGGAGCCCTACAAACTGACATCAGGAACCTGGACTGCTGAGTTTTCTTTCCCAGGGAAAATGGAAAAAGGATGTGCCCAGGGGCCCCTGGCCCTGACTGCAAAAAATCCTTATATCGAAGGATGGACCCCACACCGAAGTTGTCCCCACCTCAAACTTGTGCTGCCCTGATAGACCCAAGGGAGCCCTACAAACTGACATCAGGAACCTGGACTGCTGAGTTTTCTTTCCCAGGGAAAATGGAAAAAGGATGTGCCCAGGGGCCCCTGGCCCTGACTGCAAAAAATCCTTATATCGAAGGATGGACCCAACACCGAAGTTGTCCCCACCTCAAACTTGTGCTGCCCTGATAGACCCAAGGGAGCCCTACAAACTGACATCAGGAACCTGGACTGCTGAGTTTTCTTTCCCAGGGAAAATGGCCAAAGGTTGTGCCCAGGGGCACCTATCCCTGACTGCAAAAAATCCTTATATCGAAGGATGGACCCCACACCGAAGTTGTCCCCACCTCAAACTTGTGCTGCCCTGATAGACCCAAGGGAGCCCTACAAACTGACATCAGGAACCTGGACTGCTGAGTTTTCTTTCTCAGGGAAAATGGAAAAAGGATGTGCCCAGGGGCCCCTGGCCCTGGGCTGCGGCCTCACTTCAAAGAATCCTTATATCGAAGGATGGAGCCCACACCAAAGTTGTCCCCACCTCAAACTTGTGCTGACCTGATAGACCCAAGGGAGCCCTACAAACTGACATCAGGAACCTGGACTGCTGAGTTTTCTTTCCCAGGGAAAATGGCCAAAGGATGTGCCCAGGGGCCCCTGGCCCCGGGCTGGGGCCTCACTACAAAAAATCCTTATATCGAAGGATGGAGCCCACACCGAAGTTGTCCCCACCTCAAACTTGTGCTGCCCTGATAGACCCAAGGGAGCCCTACAAACTGACATCAGGAACCTGGACTGCTGAGTTTTCTTTCCCAGGGCAAATGGAAAAAGGATGTGCCCAGGGTCCCCTGGCCCTGGGCTGGGGCCTCACTACAAAAAATCCTTATATCGAAGGATGGAGCCCACACCAAAGTTGTCCCCACCTCAAACTTGTGCTGCCCTGATAGACCCAAGGGAGCCCTACAAACTGACATCAGGAACCTGGACTGCTGAGTTTTCTTTCCCAGGGAAAATGGAAAAAGGATGTGCCCAGGGGCCCCTGGCCCTGACTGCAAAAAATCCTTATATCGAAGGATGGACCCCACACCGAAGCTGTCCCCACCTCAAACTTGTGCTGCCCTGATAGACCCAAGGGAGCCCTACAAACTGACATCAGGAACCTGTACTGCTGAGTTTTCTTTCCCATGGAAAATGGAAAAAGGTTGTGCCCAGGGGCCCCTGGCCCTGGGCAGGGTCCTCACTGCAAAAAATCCTTATATCGAAGGATGGAGCCCACACCAAAGTTGTCCCCACCTCAAACTTGTGCTGCCCTGATACACCCAAGGGAGCCCTACAAACTGACATCAGGAACCTGTACTGCTTAGTTTTCTTTCCCAGGGAAAATGGAAAAAGGATGTGCCCAGGGGCCCCTGGCCCTGGGCTGGGTCCTCACTGCAAAGAATCCTTATATCAAAGGATGGACCCCACACCGAAGTTGTCCCCACCTCAAACTTGTGCTGCCCTGATAGACCCAAGGGAGCCCTACAAACTGACATCGGGAACCTGGACTGCTGAGTTTTCTTTCCCAGGGAAAATGGAAAAAGGATGTGCCCAGGGGCCCCTGGCCATGGGCTGGGGCCTCACTACATAAAATCCTTATATCGAAGGATGGACCCCACACCATAGATGTTCCCACCTCAAACTTGTGCTGCCCTGATAGACCCAAGGGAGCCCTACAAACTGACATCAGGAACCTGGACTGCTTAGTTTTCTTTCCCAGGGGTAATGGAAAAAGAATGTGCCCAGGGGCCCCTGGCCCTGACTGCAAAGAATCCTTATATCGAAGGATGGACCCCACACCAAAGTTGTCCCCACCTCAAACTTGTGGTGCCCTGATAGACCCAAGGGAGCCCTACAAACTGACATCAGGAACCTGGACTGCTGAGTTTTCTTTCCCAGGGAAAATGGAAAAAGGATGTGCCCAGGGGCCCCTGGCCCTGGGCTGGGCCCTCACTGCAAAAAATCCTTATATCGAAGGATGGACCCCACACCGAAGTTGTCCCCACCTCAAACTTGTGCTGCCCTGATAGACCCAAGGGAGCCCTACAAACTGACATCAGGAACCTGGACTGCTTAGTTTTCTTTCCCAGGGAAAATGGAAAAAGGTTGTGCCCAGGGGCCCCTGGCCCTGGGCAGGGTCCTCACTGCAAAAAATCCTTATATCGAAGGATGGACCCCACACCGAAGTTGTCCCCACCTCAAACTTGTGCTGCCCTGATAGACCCAAGGGAGCCCTACAAACTGACATCAGGAACCTGTACTGCTTAGTTTTCTTTCCCAGGGAAAATGGAAAAAGGATGTGCCCAGGGGCCCCTGGCCCTGGGCTGGGTCCTCACTGCAAAGAATCCTTATATCGAAGGATGGACCCCACACCGAAGTTGTCCCCACCTCAAACTTGTGCTGCCCTGATAGACCCAAGGGAGCCCTACAAACTGACATCGGGAACCTGGACTGCTGAGTTTTCTTTCCCAGGGAAAATGGAAAAAGGATGTGCCCAGGGGCCCCTGGCCATGGGCTGGGGCCTCACTACATAAAATCCTTATATCGAAGGATGGACCCCACACCAAAGATGTTCCCACCTCAAACTTGTGCTGCCCTGATAGACCCAAGGGAGCCCTAAAAACTGACATCAGGAACCTGGACTGCTGAGTTTTCTTTCCCAGGGAAAATGGAAAAAGGATGTGCCCAGGGGCCCCTGGCCCTGAGCTGGGGCCTCACTACAAAAAATCCTTATATCGAAGGATGGAGCCCACACCGAAGTTGTCCCCACCTCAAACTTGTGCTGCCCTGATAGACCCAAGGGAGCCCTACAAACTGACATCAGGAACCTGGACTGCTGAGTTTTCTTTCCCAGGGAAAATGGAAAAAGGATGGGACCAGGGGCCCCTGGCCCTGACTGCAAAAAATCCTTATATCGAAGGATGGACCCCACACCGAAGTTGTCCCCACCTCAAACTTGTGCTGCCCTGATAGACCCAAGGGAGCCCTACAAACTGACATCAGGAACCTGGACTGCTGAGTTTTCTTTCCCAGGGAAAATGGCCAAAGGTTGTGCCAAGGGGCACCTATCCCTGACTGCAAAAAATCCTTATATCGAAGGATGGACCCCACACCGAAGTTGTCCCCACCTCAAACTTGTGCTGCCCTGATAGACCCAAGGGAGCCCTACAAACTGACATCAGGAACCTGGACTGCTGAGTTTTCTTTCCCAGGGAAAATGGAAAAAGGATGTGCCCAGGGGCCCCTGGCCCTGACTGCAAAAAATCCTTATATCGAAGGATGGACCCCACACCGAAGTTGTCCCCACCTCAAACTTGTGCTGCCCTGATACACCCAAGGGAGCCCTACAAACTGACATCAGGAACCTGGACTGCTGAGTTTTCTTTCCCAGGGAAAATGGAAAAAGGATGTGCCCAGGGGCCCCTGGCCCTGGGCTGGGGCCTCACTACAAAAAATCCTTATATCGAAGGATGGAGCCCACACCAAAGTTGTCCCCACCTCAAACTTGTGCTGCCCTGATAGACCCAAGGGAGCCCTACAAACTGACATCAGGAACCTGGACTGCTGAGTTTTCTTTCCCAGGGAAAATGGAAAAAGGATGTGCCCAGGGTCCCCTGGCCCTGGGCTGGGGCCTCACTACAAAAAATCCTTATATCGAAGGATGGAGCCCACACCAAAGTTGTCCCCACCTCAAACTTGTGCTGCCCTGATAGACCCAAGGGAGCCCTACAAACTGACATCAGGAACCTGGACTGCTGAGTTTTCTTTCCCAGGGAAAATGGAAAAAGGATGTGCCCAGGGGCCCCTGGCCCTGACTGCAAAAAATCCTTATATCGAAGGATGGACCCCACACCGAAGTTGTCCCCACCTCAAACTTGTGCTGCCCTGATAGACCCAAGGGAGCCCTACAAACTGACATCAGGAACCTGTACTGCTTAGTTTTCTTTCCCAGGGAAAATGGAAAAAGGATGTGCCCAGGGGCCCCTGGCCCTGGGCTGGGTCCTCACTGCAAAGAATCCTTATATCGAAGGATGGACCCCACACCAAAGTTGTCCCCACCTCAAACTTGTGCTGCCCTGATAGACCCAAGGGAGCCCTACAAACTGACATCGGGAACCTGGACTGCTGAGTTTTCTTTCCCAGGGAAAATGGCCAAAGGATGTGCCCAGGGGCCCCTGGCCATGGGCTGGGGCCTCACTACAAAAAATCCTTATATCGAAGGATGGACTCCACACCGAAGTTGTCCCCACCTCAAACTTGTGCTGCCCTGATAGACCCAAGGGAGCCCTACAAACTGACATCAGGAACCTGGACTGCTGAGTTTTCTTTCCCAGGGAAAATGGCCAAAGGATGTGCCCAGGGGCCCCTGGCCCTGGGCTCGGGCCTCACTACAAATAATCCTTATATCGAAGGATGGACCCCACACCGAAGTTGTCCCCACCTCAAACTTGTGCTGCCCTGAAAGACCCAAGGGAGCCCTACAAACTGACATCAGGAACCTGGACTGCTGAGTTTTCTTTCCCAGGGAAAATGGAAAAAGGATGGGACCAGGGGCCCCAGGCCCTGACTGCAAAAAATCCTTATATCGAAGGATGGACCCCACACCAAAGTTGTCCCCACCTCAAACTTGTGCTGCCCTGATAGACCCAAGGGAGCCCTACAAACTGACATCAGGAACCTGGACTGCTGAGTTTTCTTTCCCAGGGAAAATGGAAAAAGGATGTGCCCAGGGGCCCCTGGCCCTGACTGCAAAAAATCCTTATATCGAAGGATGGACCCCACACCGAAGTTGTCCCCACCTCAAACTTGTGCTGCCCTGATAGACCCAAGGGAGCCCTACAAACTGACATCAGGAACCTGGACTGCTGAGTTTTCTTTCCCAGGGAAAATGGAAAAAGGATGTGCCCAGGGGCCCCTGGCCCTGGGCTGGGGCCTCACTTCAAAGAATCCTTATATCGAAGGATGGACCCCACACCGAAGCTGTCCCCACCTCAAACTTGTGCTGCCCTGATAGACCCAAGGGAGCCCTACAAACTGACATCAGGAACCTGGACTGCTTAGTTTTCTTTCCCAGGGAAAATGGAAAAAGGTTGTGCCCAGGGGCCCCTGGCCCTGGGCAGGGTCCTCACTGCAAAAAATCCTTATATCGAAGGATGGACCCCACACCGAAGTTGTCCCCACCTCAAACTTGTGCTGCCCTGATAGACCCAAGGGAGCCCTACAAACTGACATCAGGAACCTGTACTGCTTAGTTTTCTTTCCCAGAGAAAATGGAAAAAGGATGTGCCCAGGGGCCCCTGGCCCTGGGCTGGGTCCTCACTGCAAAGAATCCTTATATCGAAGGATGGACCCCACACCGAAGTTGTCCCCACCTCAAACTTGTGCTGCCCTGATAGACCCAAGGGAGCCCTACAAACTGACATCGGGAACCTGGACTGCTGAGTTTTCTTTCCCAGGGAAAATGGCCAAAGGATGTGCCCAGGGGCCCCTGGCCATGGGCTGGGGCCTCACTACAAAAAATGCTTATATCGAAGGATGGACCCCACACCGAAGTTGTCCCCACCTCAAACTTGTGCTGCCCTGATAGACCCAAGGGAGCCCTACAAACTGACATCAGGAACCTGGACTGCTGAGTTTTCTTTCCCAGGGAAAATGGCCAAAGGATGTGCCCAGGGGCCCCTGGCCCTGGGCTCGGGCCTCACTACAAATAATCCTTATATCGAAGGATGGACCCCACACCGAAGTTGTCCCCACCTCAAACTTGTGCTGCCCTGATAGACCCAAGGGAGCCCTACAAACTGACATCAGGAACCTGGACTGCTGAGTTTTCTTTCCCAGGGAAAATGGAAAAAGGATGGGACCAGGGGCCCCAGGCCCTGACTGCAAAAAATCCTTATATCGAAGGATGGACCCCACACCAAAGTTGTCCCCACCTCAAACTTGTGCTGCCCTGATAGACCCAAGGGAGCCCTACAAACTGACATCAGGAACCTGGACTGCTGAGTTTTCTTTCCCAGGGAAAATGGAAAAAGGATGTGCCCAGGGGCCCCTGGCCCTGACTGCAAAAAATCCTTATATCGAAGGATGGACCCCACACCGAAGTTGTCCCCACCTCAAACTTGTGCTGCCCTGATAGACCCAAGGGAGCCCTACAAACTGACATCAGGAACCTGGACTGCTGAGTTTTCTTTCCCAGGGCAAATGGAAAAAGGATGTGCCCAGGGGCCCCTGGCCCTGACTGCAAAAAATCCTTATATCGAAGGATGGACCCAACACCAAAGTTGTCCCCACCTCAAACTTGTGCTGCCCTGATAGACCCAAGGGAGCCCTACAAACTGACATCAGGAACCTGGACTGCTGAGTTTTCTTTCCCAGGGAAAATGGCCAAAGGTTGTGCCCAGGGGCACCTATCCCTGACTGCAAAAAATCCTTATATCGAAGGATGGACCCCACACCGAAGTTGTCCCCACCTCAAACTTGTGCTGCCCTGATAGACCCAAGGGAGCCCTACAAACTGACATCAGGAACCTGGACTGCTGAGTTTTCTTTCCCAGGGAAAATGGAAAAAGGATGTGCCCAGGGGCCCCTGGCCCTGGGCTGCGGCCTCACTTCAAAGAATCCTTATATCGAAGGATGGAGCCCACACCGAAGTTGTCCCCACCTCAAACTTGTGCTGACCTGATAGACCCAAGGGAGCCCTACAAACTGACATCAGGAACCTGGACTGCTGAGTTTTCTTTCCCAGGGAAAATGGCCAAAGGATGTGCCCAGGGGCCCCTGGCCCCGGGCTGGGACCTCACTACAAAAAATCCTTATATCGAAGGATGGAGCCCACACCGAAGTTGTCCCCACCTCAAACTTGTGCTGCCCTGATAGACCCAAGGGAGCCCTACAAACTGACATCAGGAACCTGGACTGCTGAGTTTTCTTTCCCAGGGCAAATGGAAAAAGGATGTGCCCAGGGTCCCCTGGCCCTGGGCTGGGGCCTCACTACAAAAAATCCTTATATCGAAGGATGGAGCCCACACCAAAGTTGTCCCCATCTCAAACTTGTGCTGCCCTGATAGACCCAAGGGAGCCCTACAAACTGACATCAGGAACCTGGACTGCTGAGTTTTCTTTCCCAGGGAAAATGGAAAAAGGATGTGCCCAGGGGCCCCTGGCCCTGACTGCAAAAAATCCTTATATCGAAGGACGGACCCCACACCGAAGTTGTCCCCACCTCAAACTTGTGCTGCCCTGATAGACCCAAGGGAGCCCTACAAACTGACATCAGGAACCTGGACTGCTTAGTTTTCTTTCCCAGGGAAAATGGAAAAAGGTTGTGCCCAGGGGCCCCTGGCCCTGGGCAGGGTCCTCACTGCAAAAAATCCTTATATCGAAGGATGGACCCCACACCGAAGTTGTCCCCACCTCAAACTTGTGCTGCCCTGATAGACCCAAGGGAGCCCTACAAACTGACATCAGGAACCTGGACTGCTTAGTTTTCTTTCCCAGGGAAAATGGAAAAAGGATGTGCCCAGGGGCCCCTGGCCCTGGGCTGGGTCCTCACTGCAAAGAATCCTTATATCGAAGGATGGACCCCACACCGAAGTTGTCCCCACCTCAAACTTGTGCTGCCCTGATAGACCCAAGGGAGCCCTACAAACTGACATCGGGAACCTGGACTGCTGAGTTTTCTTTCCCAGGGAAAATGGAAAAAGGATGTGCCCAGGGGCCCCTGGCCCTGAGCTGGGGCCTCACTACATAAAATCCTTATATCGAAGGATGGACCCCACACCAAAGATGTTCCCACCTCAAACTTGTGCTGCCCTGATAGACCCAAGGGAGCCCTAAAAACTGACATCAGGAACCTGGACTGCTGAGTTTTCTTTCCCAGGGAAAATGGAAAAAGGATGTGCCCAGGGGCCCCTGGCCCTGGGCAGGGTCCTCACTGCAAAAAATCCTTATATCGAAGGATGGACCCCACACCGAAGTTGTCCCCACCTCAAACTTGTGCTGCCCTGATAGACCCAAGGCAGCCCTACAAACTGACATCAGGAACCTGGACTGCTGAGTTTTCTTTCCCAGGGAAAATGGAAAAAGGATGTGCCCAGGGGCCCCTGGCCCTGACTGCAAAAAATCCTTATATCGAAGGATGGACCCCACACCAAAGTTGTCCCCACCTCAAACTTGTGCTGCCCTGATACATCCAAGGGAGCCCTACAAACTGACATCAGGAACCTGGACTGCTGAGTTTTCTTTCCCAG
Source organism: Lonchura striata (assembly GCF_046129695.1). Classification (NCBI taxonomy): domain Eukaryota; kingdom Metazoa; phylum Chordata; class Aves; order Passeriformes; family Estrildidae; genus Lonchura; species Lonchura striata. The sequence goes on along the minus strand of NC_134627.1, from coordinate 9,300,983 downwards.
GGAAAATGGAAAAAGGATGTGCCCAGGGTCCCCTGGCCCTGACTGCAAAAAATCCTTATATCGAAGGATGGACCCCACACCAAAGTTGTCCCCACCTCAAACTTGTGCTGCCCTGATAAACCCAAGGGAGCCCTACAAACTGACATCAGGAACCTGGACTGCTGAGTTTTCTTTCCCAGGGAAAATGGAAAAAGGATGTGCCCAGGGGCCCCTGGCCCTGGGCTGGGGCCTAACTACAAAAAATCCTTATATCGAAGGATGGACCCCACACCGAAGTTGTCCCCACCTCAAACTTGTGCTGCCCTGATAAACCCAAGGGAGCCCTACAAACTGACATCAGGAACCTGGACTGCTGAGTTTTCTTTCCCAGGGAAAATGGCCAAAGGATGTGCCCAGGGGCCCGTAGCCCTGAGCTGGGGCCTCACTACAAAAAATCCTTATATCGAAGGATGGACCCCACACCGAAGTTGTCCCCACCTCAAACTTGTGCTGCCCTGATAGACCCAAGGGAGCCCTACAAACTGACATCAGGAACCTGGACTGCTGAGTTTTCTTTCCCAGGGGAAATGGAAAAAGAATGTGCCCAGGGGCCCCTGGCCCTGACTGCAAAGAATCCTTATATCGAAGGATGGACCCCACACCAAAGTTGTCCCCACCTCAAACTTGTGCTGCCCTGATAGACCCAAGGGAACCCTACAAACTGACATCAGGAACCTGGACTGCTGAGTTTTCTTTCCCAGGGGAAATGGAAAAAGGATGTGCCCAGGGGCCCCTGGCCCTGACTGCAAAAAATCCTTATATCGAAGGATGGACCCCACACCAAAGTTGTCCCCACCTCAAACTTGTGCTGCCCTGATAGACCCAAGGGAGCCCTACAAACTGACATCAGGAACCTGGACTGCTGAGTTTTCTTTCCCAGGGGAAATGGAAAAAGGATGTGCCCAGGGGCCCCTGGCCCTGACTGCAAAGAATCCTTATATCGAAGGATGGACCCCACACCAAAGTTGTCCCCACCTCAAACTTGTGCTGCTCTGATAGACCCAAGGGAACCCTACAAACTGACATCAGGAACCTGGACTGCTGAGTTTTCTTTCCCAGGGGAAATGGAAAAAGGATGTGCCCAGGGGCCCCTGGCCCTGACTGCAAAAAATCCTTATATCGAAGGATGGACCCCACACCAAAGTTGTCCCCACCTCAAACTTGTGCTGCCCTGATAGACCCAAGGGAGCCCTACAAACTGACATCAGGAACCTGGACTGCTGAGTTTTCTTTCCCAGGGAAAATGGAAAAAGGATGTGCCCAGGGGCCCCTGGCCTTGGGCTGGGGCCTCACTGCAAATAATCCCTATATAGAAGGATGGACCCCACACCGAAGTTGTCCCCACCTCAAACTTGTGCTGCCCTGATAGACCCAAGGGAGCCCTACAAACTGACATCAGGAACCTGGACTGCTGAGTTTTCTTTCCCAGGGAAAATGGAAACAGGATGTGCCCAGGGGCCCCAGGCCCTGGGCTGGGGCCTCACTGCAAAGAATCCTTATATAGAAGGATGGACCGCACACCGAAGTTGTCCCCACCTCAAACTTGTGCTGCCCTGATAGACCCAAGGGAGCCCTACAAACTGACATCAGGAACCTGGACTGCTCAGTTTTCTTTCCCAGGGAAAATGGAAAAAGGATGTGCCCAGGGTCCCCTCGCCCTGACTGCAAAAAATCCTTATATCGAAGGATGGAGCCCACACCAAAGTTGTCCCCACCTCAAACTTGTGCTGCCCTGATAGACCCAAGGGAGCCCTACAAACTGACATCAGGAACCTGGACTGCTGAGTTTTCTTTCCCAGGGAAAATGGCCAAAGGATGTGCCCAGGGGCCCCTGGCCCTGGGCTGGAGCCTCACTACAAAAAATCCTTATATCGAAGGATGGACCCCACACCGAAGTTGTCCCCACCTCAAACTTGTGCTGCCCTGATAGACCCAAGGGAGCCCTACAAACTGACATCAGGAACCTGGACTGCTTAGTTTCCTTTCCCAGGGGTAATGGAAAAAGGATGTGCCCAGGGGCCCCTGGCCCTGACTGCAAAGAATCCTTATATCGAAGGATGGACCCCACACCAAAGTTGTCCCCACCTCAAACTTGTGCTGCCCTGATAGACCCAAGGGAGCCCTACAAACTGACATCAGGAACCTGGACTGCTTAGTTTTCTTTCCCAGGGAAAATGGAAAAAGGATGTGCCCAGGGGCCCCTGGCCCTGGGCTGGGACCTCACTGCAAAAAATCCTTATATCGAAGGATGGACCCCACACCGAAGTTGTCCCCACCTCAAACTTGTGCTGCCCTGATAGACCCAAGGGAGCCCTACAAACTGACATCAGGAACCTGGACTGCTGAGTTTTCTTTCCCAGGGAAAATGGAAAAAGGATGTGCCCAGGGGCCCCTGGCCCTGGCTGCAAAAAATCCTTATATCGAAGGATGGACCCCACACCGAAGTTGTCCCCACCTCAAACTTGTGCTGCCCTGATAGACCCAAGGGAGCCCTACAAACTGACATCAGGAACCTGGACTGCTGAGTTTTCTTTCCCAGGGAAAATGGAAAAAGGATGTGCCCAGGGGCCCCTGGCCCTGAGCTGGGGCCTCACTACAAAAAATCCTTATATCGAAGGATGGACCCCACACCGAAGTTGTTCCCACCTCAAACTTGTGCTGCCCTGATAGACCCAAGGGAGCCCTACAAACTGACATCAGGAACCTGGACTGCTGAGTTTTCTTTCCCAGGGAAAATGGAAAAAGGATGTGCCCAGGGGCCCCTGTCCCTGGGCTGGTGCCTCACTACAAAAAATCCTTATATCGAAGGATGGACCCCACACCGAAGTTGTCCCCACCTCAAACTTGTGCTGCCCTGATAGACCCAAGGGAGCCCTACAAACTGACATCAGGAACCTGGACTGCTGAGTTTTCTTTCCCAGGGAAAATGGCCAAAGGATGTGCCCAGGGGCCCCTGGCCCTGGACTCGGGCCTCACTACAAATAATCCTTATATCGAAGGATGGAGCCCACACCAAAGTTGTCCCCACCTCAAACTTGTGCTGCCCTGATAGACCCAAGGGAGCCCTACAAACTGACATCAGGAACCTGGACTGCTGAGTTTTCTTTCCCAGGGAAAATGGAAAAAGGATGGGACCAGGGGCCCCTGGCCCTGACTGCAAAAAATCCTTATATCGAAGGATGGACCCCACACCGAAGTTGTCCCCACCTCAAACTTGTGCTGCCCTGATAGACCCAAGGGAACCCTACAAACTGACATCAGGAACCTGGACTGCTGAGTTTTCTTTCCCAGGGAAAATGGAAAAAGGATGGGACCAGGGGCCCCCGGCCCTGACTGCAAAAAATCCTTATATCGAAGGATGGACCCCACACCGAAGTTGTCCCCACCTCAAACTTGTGCTGCCCTGATAGACCCAAGGGAGCCCTACAAACTGACATCAGGAACCTGGACTTCTGAGTTTTCTTTCCCAGGGAAAATGGAAAAAGGATGTGCCCAGGGGCCCCTGGCCCTGACTGCGAAAAATCCTTATATCGAAGGATGGACCCCACACCGAAGTTGTCCCCACCTCAAACTTGTGCTGCCCTGATAGACCCAAGGGAGCCCTACAAACTGACATCAGGAACCTGGACTGCTGAGTTTTCTTTCCCAGGGAAAATGGAAAAAGGATGTGCCCAGGGGCCCCGGCCCTGGCCTAGGACCTCACTACAAAAAATCCTTATATCGAAGGATGGACCCCACACCGAAGTTGTCCCCACCTCAAACTTGTGCTGCCCTGATAGACCCAAGGGAGCCCTACAAACTGACATCAGGAACCTGGACTGCTGAGTTTTCTTTCCCAGGGAAAATGGCCAAAGGTTGTGCCAAGGGGCACCTATCCCTGACTGCAAAAAATCCTTATATCGAAGGATGGACCCCACACCGAAGTTGTCCCCACCTCAAACTTGTGCTGCCCTGATAGACCCAAGGGAGCCCTACAAACTGACATCAGGAACCTGGACTGCTGAGTTTTCTTTCCCAGGGAAAATGGAAAAAGGATGTGCCCAGGGGCACCTGGCCCTGGGCTGGGGCCTCACTGCAAAGAATCCTTATATCGAAGGATGGACCCCACACCGAAGTTGTCCCTACCTCAAACTTGTGCTGCCCTGATAGACCCAAGGGAGCCCTACAAACTGACATCAGGAACCTGGACTGCTGAGTTTTCTTTCCCAGGGCAAATGGAAAAAGGATGTGCCCAGGGGCCCCTGGCCCTGGGCTGGGGCCTCACTACAAAAAATCCTTATATCGAAGGATGGAGCCCACACCAAAGTTGTCCCCACCTCAAACTTGTGCTGCCCTGATAGACCCAAGGGAGCCCTACAAACTGACATCAGGAACCTGGACTGCTGAGTTTTCTTTCCCAGGGAAAATGGAAAAAGGATGTGCCCAGGGGCCCCTGGCCCTGACTGCAAAAAATCCTTATATCGAAGGATGGACCCCACACCGAAGTTGTCCCCACCTCAAACTTGTGCTGCCCTGATAGACCCAAGGGAGCCCTACAAACTGACATCAGGAACCTGTACTGCTTAGTTTTCTTTCCCAGGGAAAATGGAAAAAGGATGTGCCCAGGGGCCCCTGGCCCTGGGCTGGGTCCTCACTGCAAAGAATCCTTATATCGAAGGATGGAGCCCACACCAAAGTTGTCCCCACCTCAAACTTGTGCTGCCCTGATAGACCCAAGGGAGCCCTACAAACTGACATCGGGAACCTGGACTGCTGAGTTTTCTTTCCCAGGGAAAATGGCCAAAGGATGTGCCCAGGGGCCCCTGGCCATGGGCTGGGGCCTCACTACAAAAAATCCTTATATCGAAGGATGGACTCCACACCGAAGTTGTCCCCACCTCAAACTTGTGCTGCCCTGATAGACCCAAGGGAGCCCTACAAACTGACATCAGGAACCTGGACTGCTGAGTTTTCTTTCCCAGGGAAAATGGCCAAAGGATGTGCCCAGGGGCCCCTGGCCCTGGGCTCGGGCCTCACTACAAATAATCCTTATATCGAAGGATGGACCCCACACCGAAGTTGTCCCCACCTCAAACTTGTGCTGCCCTGATAGACCCAAGGGAGCCCTACAAACTGACATCAGGAACCTGGACTGCTGAGTTTTCTTTCCCAGGGAAAATGGAAAAAGGATGGGACAGGGGCCCCAGGCCCTGACTGCAAAGAATCCTTATATCGAAGGATGGACCCCACACCAAAGTTGTCCCCACCTCAAACTTGTGCTGCCCTGATAGACCCAAGGGAGCCCTACAAACTGACATCAGGAACCTGGACTGCTGAGTTTTCTTTCCCAGGGAAAATGGAAAAAGGATGGGACCAGGGGCCCCAGGCCCTGACTGCAAAGAATCCTTATATCGAAGGATGGACCCCACACCAAAGTTGTCCCCACCTCAAACTTGTGCTGCCCTGATAGACCCAAGGGAGCTCTACAAACTGACATCAGGAACCTGGACTGCTGAGTTTTCTTTCCCAGGGAAAATGGAAAAAGGATGTGCCCAGGGGCCCCTGGCCCTGACTGCAAAAAATCCTTATATCGAAGGATGGACCCCACACCGAAGTTGTCCCCACCTCAAACTTGTGCTGCCCTGATACACCCAAGGGAGCCCTACAAACTGACATCAGGAACCTGGACTGCTGAGTTTTCTTTCCCAGGGAAAATGGCCAAAGGTTGTGCCAAGGGGCACCTATCCCTGACTGCAAAAAATCCTTATATCGAAGGATGGACCCCACACCGAAATTGTCCCCACCTCAAACTTGTGCTGCCCTGATAGACCCAAGGGAGCCCTACAAACTGACATCAGGAACCTGGACTGCTGAGTTTTCTTTCCCAGGGAAAATGGAAAAAGGATGTGCCCAGGGGCCCCTGGCCCTGGGCTGCGGCTTCACTTCAAAGAATCCTTATATCGAAGGATGGAGCCCACACCGAAGTTGTCCCCACCTCAAACTTGTGCTGCCCTGATAGACCCAAGGGAGCCCTACAAACTGACATCAGGAACCTGGACTGCTGAGTTTTCTTTCCCAGGGAAAATGGCCAAAGGATGTGCCCAGGGGCCCGTAGCCCTGAGCTGGGGCCTCACTACAAAAAATCCTTATATCGAAGGATGGAGCCCACACCAAAGTTGTCCCCACCTCAAACTTGTGCTGCCCTGATAGACCCAAGGGAGCCCTACAAACTGACATCAGGAACCTGGACTGCTGAGTTTTCTTTCCCAGGGGAAATGGAAAAAGAATGTGCCCAGGGGCCCCTGGCCCTGACTGCAAAGAATCCTTATATCGAAGGATGGACCCCACACCAAAGTTGTCCCCACCTCAAACTTGTGCTGCCCTGATAGACCCAAGGGAACCCTACAAACTGACATCAGGAACCTGGACTGCTGAGTTTTCTTTCCCAGGGGAAATGGAAAAAGAATGTGCCCAGGGGCCCCTGGCCCTGACTGCAAAAAATCCTTATATCGAAGGATGGACCCCACACCAAAGTTGTCCCCACCTCAAACTTGTGCTGCCCTGATAGACCCAAGGGAGCCCTACAAACTGACATCAGGAACCTGGACTGCTGAGTTTTCTTTCCCAGGGGAAATGGAAAAAGGATGTGCCCAGGGGCCCCTGGCCCTGACTGCAAAGAATCCTTATATCGAAGGATGGACCCCACACCGAAGTTGTCCCCACCTCAAACTTGTGCTGCCCTGATAGACCCAAGGGAGCCCTACAAACTGACATCAGGAACCTGGACTGCTGAGTTTTCTTTCCCAGGGAAAATAGGAAAAGGAGGTGCCCAGGGGCCCCTGGCCCTGACTGCAAAAAATCCTTATATCGAAGGATGGACCCCACACCGAAGTTGTCCCCACCTCAAACTTGTGCTGCCCTGATACACCCAGGGGAGCCCTACAAACTGACATCAGGAACCTGGACTGCTGAGTTTTCTTTCCCAGGGAAAATGGCCAAAGGATGTGCCCAGGGGCCCCTGGCCCTGGGCTGGAGCCTCACTACAAAAAATCCTTATATCGAAGGATGGACCCCACACCGAAGTTGTCCCCACCTCAAACTTGTGCTGCCCTGATAGACCCAAGGGAGCCCTACAAACTGACATCAGGAACCTGGACTGCTTAGTTTCCTTTCCCAGGGGTAATGGAAAAAGGATGTGCCCAGGGGCCCCTGGCCCTGACTGCAAAGAATCCTTATATCGAAGGATGGACCCCACACCAAAGTTGTCCCCACCTCAAACTTGTGCTGCCCTGATAGACCCAAGGGAGCCCTACAAACTGACATCAGGAACCTGTACTGCTTAGTTTTCTTTCCCAGGGAAAATGGAAAAAGGATGTGCCCAGGGGCCCCTGGCCCTGGGCTGGGGCCTCACTGCAAAAAATCCTTATATCGAAGGATGGACCCCACACCGAAGTTGTTCCCACCTCAAACTTGTGCTGCCCTGATAGACCCAAGGGAGCCCTACAAACTGACATCAGGAACCTGGACTGCTGAGTTTTCTTTCCCAGGGAAAATGGAAAAAGGATGTGCCCAGGGGCCCCTGGCCCTGGGCTGGTGCCTAACTACAAAAAATCCTTATATCGAAGGATGGACCCCACACCGAAGTTGTCCCCACCTCAAACTTGTGCTGCCCTGATAGACCCAAGGGAGCCCTACAAACTGACATCAGGAACCTGGACTGCTGAGTTTACTTTCCCAGGGAAAATGGCCAAAGGATGTGCCCTGGGGCCCCTGGCCCTGGACTCGGGCCTCACTACAAATAATCCTTATATCGAAGGATGGAGCCCACACCAAAGTTGTCCCCACCTCAAACTTGTGCTGCCCTGATAGACCCAAGGGAGCCCTACAAACTGACATCAGGAACCTGGACTGCTGAGTTTTCTTTCCCAGGGAAAATGGAAAAAGGATGGGACCAGGGGCCCCTGGCCCTGACTGCAAAAAATCCTTATATCGAAGGATGGACCCCACACCGAAGTTGTCCCCACCTCAAACTTGTGCTGCCCTGATAGACCCAAGGGAACCCTACAAACTGACATCAGGAACCTGGACTGCTGAGTTTTCTTTCCCAGGGAAAATGGAAAAAGGATGGGACCAGGGGCCCCTGGCCCTGACTGCAAAAAATCCTTATATCGAAGGATGGACCCCACACCGAAGTTGTCCCCACCTCAAACTTGTGCTGCCCTGATAGACCCAAGGGAGCCCTACAAACTGACATCAGGAACCTGGACTTCAGAGTTTTCTTTCCCAGGGAAAATGGAAAAAGGATGTGCCCAGGGGCCCCTGGCCCTGACTGCGAAAAATCCTTATATCGAAGGATGGAGCCCACACCGAAGTTGTCCCCACCTCAAACTTGTGCTGCCCTGATAGACCCAAGGGAGCCCTACAAACTGACATCAGGAACCTGGACTGCTGAGTTTTCTTTCCCAGGGAAAATGGAAAAAGGATGTGCCCAGGGGCCCCGGCCCTGGGCTAGGGCCTCACTACAAAAAATCCTTATATCGAAGGATGGACCCCACACCGAAGTTGTCCCCACCTCAAACTTGTGCTGCCCTGATAGACCCAAGGGAGCCCTACAAACTGACATCAGGAACCTGGACTGCTGAGTTTTCTTTCCCAGGGAAAATGGAAAAAGGATGTGCCCAGGGGCCCCTGGCCCTGACTGCAAAAAATCCTTATATCGAAGGATGGACCCCACACCGAAGTTGTCCCCACCTCAAACTTGTGCTGCCCTGATACACCCAAGGGAGCCCTACAAACTGACATCAGGAACCTGGACTGCTGAGTTTTCTTTCCCAGGAAAAATGGAAAAAGGTTGTGCCCAGGGGCCCCTGGCCCTGGGCTGAGGCCTCACTGCAAAGAATCCTTATATCGAAGGATGGACCCCACACCGAAGTTGTCCCTACCTCAAACTTGTGCTGCCCTGATAGACCCAAGGGAGCCCTACAAACTGACATCAGGAACCTGGACTGCTGAGTTTTCTTTCCCAGGGAAAATGGAAAAAGGATGTGCCCAGGGTCCCCTGGCCCTGGGCTGGAGCCTCACTACAAAAAATCCTTATATCGAAGGATGGAGCCCACACCAAAGTTGTCCCCACCTCAAACTTGTGCTGCCCTGATAGACCCAAGGGAGCCCTACAAACTGACATCAGGAACCTGGACTGCTGAGTTTTCTTTCCCAGGGAAAATGGAAAAAGGATGTGCCCAGGGGCCCCTGGCCCTGACTGCAAAAAATCCTTATATCGAAGGATGGACCCCACACCGAAGTTGTCCCCACCTCAAACTTGTGCTGCCCTGATAGACCCAAGGGAGCCCTACAAACTGACATCAGGAACCTGTACTGCTTAGTTTTCTTTCCCAGGGAAAATGGAAAAAGGATGTGCCCAGGGTCCCCTGGCCCTGGGCTGGAGCCTCACTACAAAAAATCCTTATATCGAAGGATGGAGCCCACACCAAAGTTGTCCCCACCTCAAACTTGTGCTGCCCTGATAGACCCAAGGGAGCCCTACAAACTGACATCAGGAACCTGGACTGCTGAGTTTTCTTTCCCAGGGAAAATGGAAAAAGGATGTGCCCAGGGGCCCCTGGCCCTGACTGCAAAAAATCCTTATATCGAAGGATGGACCCCACACCGAAGTTGTCCCCACCTCAAACTTGTGCTGCCCTGATAGACCCAAGGGAGCCCTACAAACTGACATCGGGAACCTGGACTGCTGAGTTTTCTTTCCCAGGGAAAATGGCCAAAGGATGTGCCCAGGGGCCCCTGGCCATGGGCTGGGGACTCACTACAAAAAATCCTTATATCGAAGGATGGACCCCACACCGAAGTTGTCCCCACCTCAAACTTGTGCTGCCCTGATAGACCCAAGGGAGCCCTACAAACTGACATCAGGAACCTGGACTGCTGAGTTTTCTTTCCCAGGGAAAATGGCCAAAGGATGTGCCCAGGGGCCCCTGGCCCTGGGCTCGGGCCTCACTACAAATAATCCTTATATCGAAGGATGGACCCCACACCGAAGTTGTCCCCACCTCAAACTTGTGCTGCCCTGATAGACCCAAGGGAGCCCTACAAACTGACATCAGGAACCTGGACTGCTGAGTTTTCTTTCCCAGGGAAAATGGAAAAAGGATGGGACCAGGGGCCCCAGGCCCTGACTGCAAAGAATCCTTATATCGAAGGATGGACCCCACACCAAAGTTGTCCCCACCTCAAACTTGTGCTGCCCTGATAGACCCAAGGGAGCCCTACAAACTGACATCAGGAACCTGGACTGCTGAGTTTTCTTTCCCAGGGAAAATGGAAAAAGGATGTGCCCAGGGGCCCCTGGCCCTGACTGCAAAAAATCCTTATATCGAAGGATGGACCCCACACCAAAGTTGTCCCCACCTCAAACTTGTGCTGCCCTGATAGACCCAAGGGAGCCCTACAAACTGACATCAGGAACCTGGACTGCTGAGTTTTCTTTCCCAGGGAAAATGGAAAAAGGATGTGCCCAGGGGCCCCTGGCCCTGACTGCAAAAAATCCTTATATCGAAGGATGGACCCCACACCGAAGTTGTCCCCACCTCAAACTTGTGCTGCCCTGATAGACCCAAGGGAGCCCTACAAACTGACATCAGGAACCTGGACTGCTGAGTTTTCTTTCCCAGGGAAAATGGCCAAAGGTTGTGCCAAGGGGCACCTATCCCTGACTGCAAAAAATCCTTATATCGAAGGATGGACCCCACACCGAAGTTGTCCCCACCTCAAACTTGTGCTGCCCTGATAGACCCAAGGGAGCCCTACAAACTGACATCAGGAACCTGGACTGCTGAGTTTTCTTTCCCAGGGAAAATGGAAAAAGGATGTGCCCAGGGGCCCCTGGCCCTGGGCTGCGGCCTCACTTCAAAGAATCCTTATATCGAAGGATGGAGCCCACACCGAAGTTGTCCCCACCTCAAACTTGTGCTGCCCTGATAGACCCAAGGGAGCCCTACAAACTGACATCAGGAACCTGGACTGCTGAGTTTTCTTTCCCAGGGAAAATGGCCAAAGGATGTGCCCAGGGGCCCCTGGCCCTGGGCTGGGGCCTCACTTCAAAGAATCCTTATATCGAAGGATGGACCCCACACCGAAGCTGTCCCCACCTCAAACTTGTGCTGCCCTGATAGACCCAAGGGAGCCCTACAAACTGACATCAGGAACCTGGACTGCTTAGTTTTCTTTCCCAGGGAAAATGGAAAAAGGTTGTGCCCAGGGGCCCCTGGCCCTCGGCAGGGTCCTCACTGCAAAAAATCCTTATATCGAAGGATGGACCCCACACCGAAGTTGTCCCCACCTCAAACTTGTGCTGCCCTGATAGACCCAAGGGAGCCCTACAAACTGACATCAGGAACCTGTACTGCTTAGTTTTCTTTCCCAGGGAAAATGGAAAAAGGATGTGCCCAGGGGCCCCTGGCCCTGGGCTGGGGCCTCACTGCAAAGAATCCTTATATCGAAGGATGGACCCCACACCGAAGTTGTCCCCACCTCAAACTTGTGCTGCCCTGATAGACCCAAGGGAGCCCTACAAACTGACATCGGGAACCTGGACTGCTGAGTTTTCTTTCCCAGGGAAAATGGAAAAAGGATGTGCCCAGGGGCCCCTGGCCATGGGCTGGGGCCTCACTACATAAAATCCTTATATCGAAGGATGGACCCCACACCAAAGATGTTCCCACCTCAAACTTGTGCTGCCCTGATAGACCCAAGGGAGCCCTACAAACTGACATCAGGAACCTGGACTGCTGAGTTTTCTTTCCCAGGGAAAATGGAAAAAGGATGTGCCCAGGGGCCCCTGGCCCTGGGCAGGGTCCTCACTGCAAAAAATCCTTATATCGAAGGATGGACCCCACACCGAAGTTGTCCCCACCTCAAACTTGTGCTGCCCTGATAGACCCAAGGGAGCCCTACAAACTGACATCAGGAACCTGGACTGCTGAGTTTTCTTTCCCAGGGGAAATGGAAAAAGGATGTGCCCAGGGGCCCCTGGCCCTGACTGCAAAGAATCCTTATATCGAAGGATGGACCCCACACCAAAGTTGTCCCCACCTCAAACTTGTGCTGCCCTGATAGACCCAAGGGAGCCCTACAAACTGACATCAGGAACCTGGACTGCTGAGTTTTCTTTCCCAGGGGAAATGGAAAAAGGATGTGCCCAGGGGCCCCTGGCCCTGACTGCAAAAAATCCTTATATCGAAGGATGGACCCCACACCAAAGTTGTCCCCACCTCAAACTTGTGCTGCCCTGATAGACCCAAGGGAGCCCTACAAACTGACATCAGGAACCTGGACTGCTGAGTTTTCTTTCCCAGGGAAAATGGAAAAAGGATGTGCCCAGGGGCCCCAGGCCCTGACTGCAAAGAATCCTTATATCGAAGGATGGACCCCACACCAAAGTTGTCCCCACCTCAAACTTGTGCTGCCCTGATAGACCCAAGGGAACCCTACAAACTGACATCAGGAACCTGGACTGCTGAGTTTTCTTTCCCAGGGGAAATGGAAAAAGGATGTGCCCAGGGGCCCCTGGCCCTGACTGCAAAAAATCCTTATATCGAAGGATGGACCCCACACCAAAGTTGTCCCCACCTCAAACTTGTGCTGCCCTGATAGACCCAAGGGAGCCCTACAAACTGACATCAGGAACCTGGACTGCTGAGTTTTCTTTCCCAGGGAAAATGGAAAAAGGATGTGCCCAGGGGCCCCTGGCCCTGACTGCAAAGAATCCTTATATCGAAGGATGGACCCCACACCAAAGTTGTCCCCACCTCAAACTTGTGCTGCCCTGATAGACCCAAGGGAACCCTACAAACTGACATCAGGAACCTGGACTGCTGAGTTTTCTTTCCCAGGGAAAATGGAAAAAGGATGTGCCCAGGGGCCCCTGGCCCTGACTGCAAAAAATCCTTATATCGAAGGATGGACCCCACACCAAAGTTGTCCCCACCTCAAACTTGTGCTGCCCTGATAGACCCAAGGGAGCCCTACAAACTGACATCAGGAACCTGGACTGCTGAGTTTTCTTTCCCAGGGAAAATGGAAAAAGGATGTGCCCAGGGGCCCCTGGCCCTGGGCTGGGGCCTCACTGCAAAGAATCCCTATATAGAAGGATGGACCCCACACCGAAGTTGTCCCCACCTCAAACTTGTGCTGCCCTGATAGACCCAAGGGAGCCCTACAAACTGACATCAGGAACCTGGACTGCTGAGTTTTCTTTCCCAGGGAAAATGGAAAAAGGATATGCCCACGGGCCCCTGACCCTGACTGCAAAAAATCCTTATATCGAAGGATGGAGCCCACACCGAAGTTGTCCCCACCTCAAACTTGTGCTGCCCTGATAGACCCAAGGGAGCCCTACAAACTGACATCAGGAACCTGGACTGCTGAGTTTTCTTTCCCAGGGAAAATGGAAAAAGGATATGCCCACGGGCCCCTGGCCCTGACTGCAAAAAATCCTTATATCGAAGGATGGACCCCACACCGAAGTTGTCCCCACCTCAAACTTGTGCTGCCCTGATAGACCCAAGGGAGCCCTACAAACTGACATCAGGAACCTGGACTGCTGAGTTTTCTTTCCCAGGGAAAATAGGAAATGGAGGTGCCCAGGGGCCCCTGGCCCTGACTGCAAAAAATCCTTATATCGAAGGATGGACCCCACACCGAAGTTGTCCCCACCTCAAACTTGTGCTGCCCTGATACACCCAGGGGAGCCCTACAAACTGACATCAGGAACCTGGACTGCTGAGTTTTCTTTCCCAGGGAAAATGGCCAAAGGATGTGCCCAGGGGCCCCTGGCCCTGGGCTGGGGCCTCACTACAAAAAATCCTTATATCGAAGGATGGACCCCACACCGAAGTTGTCCCCACCTCAAACTTGTGCTGCCCTGATAGACCCAAGGGAGCCCTACAAACTGACATCAGGAACCTGGACTGCTTAGTTTTCTTTCCCAGGGGTAATGGAAAAAGGATGTGCCCAGGGGTCCCTGGCCCTGACTGCAAAGAATCCTTATATCGAAGGATGGACCCCCCACCAAAGTTGTCCCCACCTCAAACTTGTGCTGCCCTGATAGACCCAAGGGAGCCCTACAAACTGACAGCAGGAACCTGGACTGCTTAGTTTTCTTTCCCAGGGAAAATGGAAAAAGGATGTGCCCAGGGGCCCCTGGCCCTGGGCTGGGGCCTCACTGCAAAAAATCCTTATATCGAAGGATGGACCCCACACCGAAGTTGTCCCCACCTCAAACTTGTGCTGCCCTGATAGACCCAAGGGAGCCCTACAAACTGACATCAGGAACCTGGACTGCTGAGTTTTCTTTCCCAGGGAAAATGGAAAAAGGATGTGCCCAGGGGCCCCTGGCCCTGACTGCAAAAAATCCTTATATCGAAGGATGGACCCCACACCGAAGTTGTCCCCACCTCAAACTTGTGCTGCCCTGATAGACCCAAGGGAGCCCTACAAACTGACATCAGGAACCTGGACTGCTGAGTTTTCTTTCCCAGGGAAAATGGAAAAAGGATGTGCCCAGGGGTCCCTGGCCCTGAGCTGGGGCCTCACTACAAAAAATCCTTATATCGAAGGATGGAGCCCACACCGAAGTTGTCCCCACCTCAAACTTGTGCTGCCCTGATAGACCCAAGGGAGCCCTACAAACTGACATCAGGAACCTGGACTGCTGAGTTTTCTTTCCCAGGGAAAATGGAAAAAGGATGTGCCCAGGGGCCCCTGGCCCTGGGCTGGAGCCTCACTACAAAAAATCCTTATATCGAAGGATGGACCCCACACCGAAGTTGTCCCCACCTCAAACTTGTGCTGCCCTGATAGACCCAAGGGAGCCCTACAAACTGACATCAGGAACCTGGACTGCTGAGTTTTCTTTCCCAGGGGTAATGGAAAAAGGATGTGCCCAGGGGCCCCTGGCCCTGGACTCGGGCCTCACTACAAATAATCCTTATATCGAAGGATGGAGCCCACACCAAAGTTGTCCCCACCTCAAACTTGTGCTGCCCTGATAGACCCAAGGGAGCCCTACAAACTGACATCAGGAACCTGGACTGCTGAGTTTTCTTTCCCAGGGAAAATGGAAAAAGGATGGGACCAGGGGCCCCTGGCCCTGACTGCAAAAAATCCTTATATCGAAGGATGGACCCCACACCGAAGTTGTCCCCACCTCAAACTTGTGCTGCCCTGATAGACCCAAGGGAGCCCTACAAACTGACATCAGGAACCTGGACTGCTGAGTTTTCTTTCCCAGGGAAAATGGAAAAAGGATGTGCCCAGGGGCCCCTGGCCCTGACTGCGAAAACTCCTTATATCGAAGGATGGACCCCACACCGAAGTTGTCCCCACCTCAAACTTGTGCTGCCCTGATAGACCCAAGGGAGCCCTACAAACTGACATCAGGAACCTGGACTGCTGAGTTTTCTTTCCCAGGGAAAATGGAAAAAGGATGTGCCCAGGGGCCCCGGCCCTGGGCTAGGGCCTCACTACAAAAAATCCTTATATCGAAGGATGGACCCCACACCGAAGTTGTCCCCACCTCAAACTTGTGCTGCCCTGATAGACCCAAGGGAGCCCTACAAACTGACATCAGGAACCTGGACTGCTGAGTTTTCTTTCCCAGGGAAAATGGCCAAAGGTTGTGCCAAGGGGCACCTATCCCTGACTGCAAAAAATCCTTATATCGAAGGATGGACCCCACACCGAAGTTGTCCCCACCTCAAACTTGTGCTGCCCTGATAGACCCAAGGGAGCCCTACAAACTGACATCAGGAACCTGGACTGCTGAGTTTTCTTTCCCAGGGAAAATGGAAAAAGGATGTGCCCAGGGGCCCCTGGCCTTGGGCTGGGGCCTCACTGCAAAGAATCCCTATATAGAAGGATGGACCCCACACCGAAGTTGTCCCCACCTCAAACTTGTGCTGCCCTGATAGACCCAAGGGAGCCCTACAAACTGACATCAGGAACCTGGACTGCTGAGTTTTCTTTCCCAGGGAAAATGGAAAAAGGATGTGCCCAGGGGCCCCTGGCCCTGGGCTGGGGCCTCACTGCAAAGAATCCCTATATAGAAGGATGGACCCCACACCGAAGTTGTCCCCACCTCAAACTTGTGCTGCCCTGATAGACCCAAAGGAGCCCTACAAACTGACATCAGGAACCTGGACTGCTCAGTTTTCTTTCCCAGGGAAAATGGAAAAAGGATGTGCCCAGGGTCCCCTCGCCCTGACTGCAAAAAATCCTTATATCGAAGGATGGACCCCACACCAAAGTTGTCCCCACCTCAAACTTGTGCTGCCCTGATAGACCCAAGGGAGCCCTACAAACTGACATCAGGAACCTGGACTGCTGAGTTTTCTTTCCCAGGGAAAATGGAAAAAGGATATGCCCACGGGCCCCTGACCCTGACTGCAAAAAATCCTTATATCGAAGGATGGACCCCACACCGAAGTTGTCCCCACCTCAAACTTGTGCTGCCCTGATAGACCCAAGGGAGCCCTACAAACTGACATCAGGAACCTGGACTGCTGAGTTTTCTTTCCCAGGGAAAATAGGAAAAGGAGGTGCCCAGGGGCCCCTGGCCCTGACTGCAAAAAATCCTTATATCGAAGGATGGACCCCACACCGAAGTTGTCCCCACCTCAAACTTGTGCTGCCCTGATACACCCAGGGGAGCCCTACAAACTGACATCAGGAACCTGGACTGCTGAGTTTTCTTTCCCAGGGAAAATGGCCAAAGGAAGTGCCCAGGGGCCCCTGGCCCTGGGCTGGAGCCTCACTACAAAAAATCCTTATATCGAAGGATGGACCCCACACCAAAGTTGTCCCCACCTCAAACTTGTGCTGCCCTGATAGACCCAAGGGAGCCCTACAAACTGACATCAGGAACCTGGACTGCTTAGTTTCCTTTCCCAGGGGTAATGGAAAAAGGATGTGCCCAGGGGCCCCTGGCCCTGACTGCAAAGAATCCTTATATCGAAGGATGGACCCCACACCAAAGTTGTCCCCACCTCAAACTTGTGCTGCCCTGATAGACCCAAGGGAGCCCTACAAACTGACATCAGGAACCTGGACTGCTTAGTTTTCTTTCCCAGGGAAAATGGAAAAAGGATGTGCCCAGGGGCCCCTGGCCCTGGGCTGGGGCCTCACTGCAAAAAATCCTTATATCGAAGGATGGACCCCACACCGAAGTTGTCCCCACCTCAAACTTGTGCTGCCCTGATAGACCCAAGGGAGCCCTACAAACTGACATCAGGAACCTGGACTGCTGAGTTTTCTTTCCCAGGGAAAATGGAAAAAGGATGTGCCCAGGGGCCCCTGGCCCTGACTGCAAAGAATCCTTATATCGAAGGATGGACCCCACACCAAAGTTGTCCCCACCTCAAACTTGTGCTGCCCTGATAGACCCAAGGGAACCCTACAAACTGACATCAGGAACCTGGACTGCTGAGTTTTCTTTCCCAGGGGAAATGGAAAAAGGATGTGCCCAGGGGCCCCTGGCCCTGACTGCAAAAAATCCTTATATCGAAGGATGGACCCCACACCGAAGTTGTCCCCACCTCAAACTTGTGCTGCCCTGATAGACCCAAGGGAGCCCTACAAACTGACATCAGGAACCTGGACTGCTGAGTTTTCTTTCCCAGGGAAAATGGAAAAAGGATATGCCCACGGGCCCCTGGCCCTGACTGCAAAAAATCCTTATATCGAAGGATGGACCCCACACCGAAGTTGTCCCCACCTCAAACTTGTGCTGCCCTGATAGACCCAAGGGAGCCCTACAAACTGACATCAGGAACCTGGACTGCTGAGTTTTCTTTCCCAGGGAAAATAGGAAATGGAGGTGCCCAGGGGCCCCTGGCCCTGACTGCAAAAAATCCTTATATCGAAGGATGGACCCCACACCGAAGTTGTCCCCACCTCAAACTTGTGCTGCCCTGATAGACCCAAGGGAGCCCTACAAACTGACATCAGGAACCTGGACTGCTGAGTTTTCTTTCCCAGGGAAAATGGAAAAAGGATGTGCCCAGGGGCCCCTGGCCTTGGGCTGGGGCCTCACTGCAAAGAATCCCTATATAGAAGGATGGACCCCACACCGAAGTTGTCCCCACCTCAAACTTGTGCTGCCCTGATAGACCCAAGGGAGCCCTACAAACTGACATCAGGAACCTGGACTGCTGAGTTTTCTTTCCCAGGGAAAATGGAAAAAGGTTGTGCCCAGGGGCCCCTGGCCCTGGGCTGGGGCCTCACTGCAAAGAATCCCTATATAGAAGGATGGACCCCACACCGAAGTTGTCCCCACCTCAAACTTGTGCTGCCCTGATAGACCCAAGGGAGCCCTACAAACTGACATCAGGAACCTGGACTGCTCAGTTTTCTTTCCCAGGGAAAATGGAAAAAGGATGTGCCCAGGGTCCCCTCGCCCTGACTGCAAAAAATCCTTATATCGAAGGATGGACCCCACACCAAAGTTGTCCCCACCTCAAACTTGTGCTGCCCTGATAGACCCAAGGGAGCCCTACAAACTGACATCAGGAACCTGGACTGCTGAGTTTTCTTTCCCAGGGAAAATGGAAAAAGGATATGCCCACGGGCCCCTGACCCTGACTGCAAAAAATCCTTATATCGAAGGATGGAGCCCACACCGAAGTTGTCCCCACCTCAAACTTGTGCTGCCCTGATAGACCCAAGGGAGCCCTACAAACTGACATCAGGAACCTGGACTGCTGAGTTTTCTTTCCCAGGGAAAATAGGAAAAGGAGGTGCCCAGGGGCCCCTGGCCCTGACTGCAAAAAATCCTTATATCGAAGGATGGACCCCACACCACAGTTGTCCCCACCTCAAACTTGTGCTGCCCTGATACACCCAGGGGAGCCCTACAAACTGACATCAGGAACCTGGACTGCTGAGTTTTCTTTCCCAGGGAAAATGGAAAAAGGATGTGCCCAGGGGCCCCTGGCCCTGGGCTGGAGCCTCACTACAAAAAATCCTTATATCGAAGGATGGACCCCACACCGAAGTTGTCCCCACCTCAAACTTGTGCTGCCCTGATAGACCCAAGGGAGCCCTACAAACTGACATCAGGAACCTGGACTGCTTAGTTTCCTTTCCCAGGGGTAATGGAAAAAGGATGTGCCCAGGGGCCCCTGGCCCTGACTGCAAAGAATCCTTATATCGAAGGATGGACCCCACACCAAAGTTGTCCCCACCTCAAACTTGTGCTGCCCTGATAGACCCAAGGGAGCCCTACAAACTGACATCAGGAACCTGGACTGCTTAGTTTTCTTTCCCAGGGAAAATGGAAAAAGGATGTGCCCAGGGGCCCCTGGCCCTGGGCTGGGGCCTCACTGCAAAAAATCCTTATATCGAAGGATGGACCCCACACCGAAGTTGTTCCCACCTCAAACTTGTGCTGCCCTGATAGACCCAAGGGAGCCCTACAAACTGACATCAGGAACCTGGACTGCTGAGTTTTCTTTCCCAGGGAAAATGGAAAAAGGATGTGCCCAGGGGCCCCTGGCCCTGGGCTGGTGCCTCACTACAAAAAATCCTTATATCGAAGGATGGAGCCCACACCGAAGTTGTCCCCACCTCAAACTTGTGCTGCCCTGATAGACCCAAGGGAGCCCTACAAACTGACATCAGGAACCTGGACTGCTGAGTTTTCTTTCCCAGGGAAAATGGCCAAAGGATGTGCCCAGGGGCCCCTGGCCCTGGACTCGGGCCTCACTACAAATAATCCTTATATCGAAGGATGGAGCCCACACCAAAGTTGTCCCCACCTCAAACTTGTGCTGCCCTGATAGACCCAAGGGAGCCCTACAAACTGACATCAGGAACCTGGACTGCTGAGTTTTCTTTCCCAGGGAAAATGGAAAAAGGATGGGACCAGGGGCCCCTCGCCCTGACTGCAAAAAATCCTTATATCGAAGGATGGACCCCACACCGAAGTTGTCCCCACCTCAAACTTGTGCTGCCCTGATAGACCCAAGGGAACCCTACAAACTGACATCAGGAACCTGGACTGCTGAGTTTTCTTTCCCAGGGAAAATGGAAAAAGGATGGGACCAGGGGCCCCTGGCCCTGACTGCAAAAAATCCTTATATCGAAGGATGGACCCCACACCGAAGTTGTCCCCACCTCAAACTTGTGCTGCCCTGATAGACCCAAGGGAGCCCTACAAACTGACATCAGGAACCTGGACTTCTGAGTTTTCTTTCCCAGGGAAAATGGAAAAAGGATGTGCCCAGGGGCCCCTGGCCCTGACTGCGAAAAATCCTTATATCGAAGGATGGACCCCACACCGAAGTTGTCCCCACCTCAAACTTGTGCTGCCCTGATAGACCCAAGGGAGCCCTACAAACTGACATCAGGAACCTGGACTGCTGAGTTTTCTTTCCCAGGGAAAATGGAAAAAGGATGTGCCCAGGGGCCCCGGCCCTGGGCTAGGGCCTCACTACAAAAAATCCTTATATCGAAGGATGGACCCCACACCGAAGTTGTCCCCACCTCAAACTTGTGCTGCCCTGATAGACCCAAGGGAGCCCTACAAACTGACATCAGGAACCTGGACTGCTGAGTTTTCTTTCCCAGGGAAAATGGAAAAAGGATGTGCCCAGGGGCCCCTGGCCCTGACTGCAAAAAATCCTTATATCGAAGGATGGACCCCACACCGAAGTTGTCCCCACCTCAAACTTGTGCTGCCCTGATACACCCAAGGGAGCCCTACAAACTGACATCAGGAACCTGGACTGCTGAGTTTTCTTTCCCAGGGAAAATGGAAAAAGGATGTGCCCAGGGGCCCCTGGCCCTGGGCTGGGGCCTCACTGCAAAGAATCCTTATATCGAAGGATGGACCCCACACCGAAGTTGTCCCTACCTCAAACTTGTGCTGCCCTGATAGACCCAAGGGAGCCCTACAAACTGACATCAGGAACCTGGACTGCTGAGTTTTCTTTCCCAGGGAAAATGGAAAAAGGATGTGCCCAGGGTCCCCTGGCCCTGGGCTGGGGCCTCACTACAAAAAATCCTTATATCGAAGGATGGAGCCCACACCAAAGTTGTCCCCACCTCAAACTTGTGCTGCCCTGATACACCCAGGGGAGCCCTACAAACTGACATCAGGAACCTGGACTGCTGAGTTTTCTTTCCCAGGGAAAATGGAAAAAGGATGTGCCCAGGGGCCCCTGGCCCTGACTGCAAAAAATCCTTATATCGAAGGATGGACCCCACACCGAAGTTGTCCCCACCTCAAACTTGTGCTGCCCTGATAGACCCAAGGGAGCCCTACAAACTGACATCAGGAACCTGTACTGCTTAGTTTTCTTTCCCAGGGAAAATGGAAAAAGGATGTGCCCAGGGGCCCCTGGCCCTGGGCTGGGTCCTCACTGCAAAGAATCCTTATATCGAAGGATGGACCCCACACCAAAGTTGTCCCCACCTCAAACTTGTGCTGCCCTGATAGACCCAAGGGAGCCCTACAAACTGACATCGGGAACCTGGACTGCTGAGTTTTCTTTCCCAGGGAAAATGGCCAAAGGATGTGCCCAGGGGCCCCTGGCCATGGGCTGGGGCCTCACTACAAAAAATCCTTATATCGAAGGATGGACCCCACACCGAAGTTGTCCCCACCTCAAACTTGTGCTGCCCTGATAGACCCAAGGGAGCCCTACAAACTGACATCAGGAACCTGGACTGCTGAGTTTTCTTTCCCAGGGAAAATGGCCAAAGGATGTGCCCAGGGGCCCCTGGCCCTGGGCTCGGGCCTCACTACAAATAATCCTTATATCGAAGGATGGACCCCACACCGAAGTTGTCCCCACCTCAAACTTGTGCTGCCCTGATAGACCCAAGGGAGCCCTACAAACTGACATCAGGAACCTGGACTGCTGAGTTTTCTTTCCCAGGGAAAATGGAAAAAGGATGGGACCAGGGGCCCCAGGCCCTGACTGCAAAGAATCCTTATATCGAAGGATGGACCCCACACCAAAGTTGTCCCCACCTCAAACTTGTGCTGCCCTGATAGACCCAAGGGAGCCCTACAAACTGACATCAGGAACCTGGACTGCTGAGTTTTCTTTCCCAGGGAAAATGGAAAAAGGATGTGCCCAGGGGCCCCTGGCCCTGACTGCAAAAAATCCTTATATCGAAGGATGGACCCCACACCAAAGTTGTCCCCACCTCAAACTTGTGCTGCCCTGATAGACCCAAGGGAGCCCTACAAACTGACATCAGGAACCTGGACTGCTGAGTTTTCTTTCCCAGGGAAAATGGAAAAAGGATGTGCCCAGGGGCCCCTGGCCCTGACTGCAAAAAATCCTTATATCGAAGGATGGACCCCACACCGAAGTTGTCCCCACCTCAAACTTGTGCTGCCCTGATAGACCCAAGGGAGCCCTACAAACTGACATCAGGAACCTGGACTGCTGAGTTTTCTTTCCCAGGGAAAATGGCCAAAGGTTGTGCCAAGGGGCACCTATCCCTGACTGCAAAAAATCCTTATATCGAAGGATGGACCCCACACCGAAGTTGTCCCCACCTCAAACTTGTGCTGCCCTGATAGACCCAAGGGAGCCCTACAAACTGACATCAGGAACCTGGACTGCTGAGTTTTCTTTCCCAGGGAAAATGGAAAAAGGATGTGCCCAGGGGCCCCTGGCCCTGGGCTGCGGCCTCACTTCAAAGAATCCTTATATCGAAGGATGGAGCCCACACCGAAGTTGTCCCCACCTCAAACTTGTGCTGCCCTGATAGACCCAAGGGAGCCCTACAAACTGACATCAGGAACCTGGACTGCTGAGTTTTCTTTCCCAGGGCAAATGGAAAAAGGATGTGCCCAGGGTCCCCTGGCCCTGGGCTGGGGCCTCACTACAAAAAATCCTTATATCGAAGGATGGAGCCCACACCAAAGTTGTCCCCACCTCAAACTTGTGCTGCCCTGATAGACCCAAGGGAGCCCTACAAACTGACATCAGGAACCTGGACTGCTGAGTTTTCTTTCCCAGGGAAAATGGAAAAAGGATGTGCCCAGGGGCCCCTGGCCCTGACTGCAAAAAATCCTTATATCGAAGGATGGACCCCACACCGAAGTTGTCCCCACCTCAAACTTGTGCTGCCCTGATACACCCAAGGGAGCCCTACAAACTGACATCAGGAACCTGGACTGCTGAGTTTTCTTTCCCAGGGAAAATGGAAAAAGGATGTGCCCAGGGGCCCCTGGCCCTGGGCTGGTGCCTCACTTCAAAGAATCCTTATATCGAAGGATGGACCCCACACCGAAGCTGTCCCCACCTCAAACTTGTGCTGCCCTGATAGACCCAAGGGAGCCCTACAAACTGACATCAGGAACCTGGACTGCTTAGTTTTCTTTCCCAGGGAAAATGGAAAAAGGTTGTGCCCAGGGGCCCCTAGCCCTCGGCAGGGTCCTCACTGCAAAAAATCCTTATATCGAAGGATGGACCCCACACCGAAGTTGTCCCCACCTCAAACTTGTGCTGCCCTGATAGACCCAAGGGAGCCCTACAAACTGACATCAGGAACCTGTACTGCTTAGTTTTCTTTCCCAGGGAAAATGGAAAAAGGATGTGCCCAGGGGCCCCTGGCCCTGGGCTGGGTCCTCACTGCAAAGAATCCTTATATCGAAGGATGGACCCCACACCGAAGTTGTCCCCACCTCAAACTTGTGCTGCCCTGATAGACCCAAGGGAGCCCTACAAACTGACATCGGGAACCTGGACTGCTGAGTTTTCTTTCCCAGGGAAAATGGAAAAAGGATGTGCCCAGGGGCCCCTGGCCATGGGCTGGGGCCTCACTACATAAAATCCTTATATCGAAGGATGGACCCCACACCAAAGATGTTCCCACCTCAAACTTGTGCTGCCCTGATAGACCCAAGGGAGCCCTACAAACTGACATCAGGAACCTGGACTGCTGAGTTTTCTTTCCCAGGGAAAATGGAAAAAGGATGTGCCCAGGGGCCCCTGGACCTGGGCAGGGTCCTCACTGCAAAAAATCCTTATATCGAAGGATGGACCCCACACCGAAGTTGTCCCCACCTCAAACTTGTGCTGCCCTGATAGACCCAAGGGAGCCCTACAAACTGACATCAGGAACCTGGACTGCTGAGTTTTCTTTCCCAGGGAAAATGGAAAAAGGATGTGCCCAGGGGCCCCTGGCCCTGACTACAAAGAAATCCTTATATCGAAGGATGGAGCCCATACCGAAGTTATCCCCACCTCAAACTTGTGCTGCCCTGATAGACCCAAGGGAGCCCTACAAACTGACATCAGGAACCTGGACTGCTGAGTATTCTTTCCCAGGGAAAATGGAAAAAGGATGTGCCCAGGGGCCCCTGGCCCTGGGCTGTGGCCTCAATACAAAAAATCCTTATTTCGAAGGATGGACCCCACACCGAAGATGTTCCCACCTAAAACTTGTGCTGCCCTGATAGACCCAAGGGAGCCCTACAAACTGACATCAGGAACCTGGACTGCTGAGTTTTCTTTCCCAGGGAAAATGGAAAAAGGATGTGCCCAGGGGCCCCTGGCCCTGACTGCAAAAAATCCTTATATCGAAGGATGGACCCCACACCAAAGTTGTCCCCACCTCAAACTTGTGCTGCCCTGATAAACCCAAGGGAGCCCTACAAACTGACATCAGGAACCTGGACTGCTGAGTTTTCTTTCCCAGGGAAAATGGAAAAAGGATGTGCCCAGGGGCCCCTGGCCCTGGGCTGGGGCCTAACTACAAAAAATCCTTATATCGAAGGATGGACCCCACACCGAAGTTGTCCCCACCTCAAACTTGTGCTGCCCTGATAGACCCAAGGGAGCCCTACAAACTGACATCAGGAACCTGGACTGCTGAGTTTTCTTTCCCAGGGAAAATGGCCAAAGGATGTGCCCAGGGGCCCGTAGCCCTGAGCTGGGGCCTCACTACAAAAAATCCTTATATCGAAGGATGGACCCCACACCGAAGTTGTCCCCACCTCAAACTTGTGCTGCCCTGATAGACCCAAGGGAGCCCTACAAACTGACATCAGGAACCTGGACTGCTGAGTTTTCTTTCCCAGGGGAAATGGAAAAAGAATGTGCCCAGGGGCCCCTGGCCCTGACTGCAAAGAATCCTTATATCGAAGGATGGACCCCACACCAAAGTTGTCCCCACCTCAAACTTGTGCTGCCCTGATAGACCCAAGGGAGCCCTACAAACTGACATCAGGAACCTGGACTGCTGAGTTTTCTTTCCCAGGGAAAATGGAAAAAGGATGTGCCCAGGGGTCCCTGGCCCTGACTGCAAAAAATCCTTATATCGAAGGATGGACCCCACACCAAAGTTGTCCCCACCTCAAACTTGTGCTGCCCTGATAGACCCAAGGGAGCCCTACAAACTGACATCAGGAACCTGGACTGCTGAGTTTTCTTTCCCAGGGAAAATGGAAAAAGGATGTGCCCAGGGGCCCCTGGCCCTGACTGCAAAGAATCCTTATATCGAAGGATGGACCCCACACCAAAGTTGTCCCCACCTCAAACTTGTGCTGCCCTGATAGACCCAAGGGAACCCTACAAACTGACATCAGGAACCTGGACTGCTGAGTTTTCTTTCCCAGGGGAAATGGAAAAAGGATGTGCCCAGGGGCCCCTGGCCCTGACTGCAAAAAATCCTTATATCGAAGGATGGACCCCACACCAAAGTTGTCCCCACCTCAAACTTGTGCTGCCCTGATAGACCCAAGGGAGCCCTACAAACTGACATCAGGAACCTGGACTGCTGAGTTTTCTTTCCCAGGGGAAATGGAAAAAGGATGTGCCCAGGGGCCCCTGGCCCTGACTGCAAAAAATCCTTATATCGAAGGATGGACCCCACACCACAGTTGTCCCCACCTCAAACTTGTGCTGCCCTGATAGACCCAAGGGAGCCCTACAAACTGACATCAGGAACCTGGACTGCTGAGTTTTCTTTCCCAGGGGAAATGGAAAAAGGATGTGCCCAGGGGCCCCTGGCCCTGACTGCAAAAAATCCTTATATCGAAGGATGGACCCCACACCAAAGTTGTCCCCACCTCAAACTTGTGCTGCCCTGATAGACCCAAGGGAGCCCTACAAACTGACATCAGGAACCTGGACTGCTGAGTTTTCTTTCCCAGGGAAAATGGAAAAAGGATGTGCCCAGGGGCCCCTGGCCCTGACTGCAAAGAATCCTTATATCGAAGGATGGACCCCACACCAAAGTTGTCCCCACCTCAAACTTGTGCTGCCCTGATAGACCCAAGGGAACCCTACAAACTGACATCAGGAACCTGGACTGCTGAGTTTTCTTTCCCAGGGGAAATGGAAAAAGGATGTGCCCAGGGGCCCCTGGCCCTGACTGCAAAAAATCCTTATATCGAAGGATGGACCCCACACCAAAGTTGTCCCCACCTCAAACTTGTGCTGCCCTGATAGACCCAAGGGAGCCCTACAAACTGACATCAGGAACCTGGACTGCTGAGTTTTCTTTCCCAGGGAAAATGGAAAAAGGATGTGCCCAGGGGCCCCTGGCCCTGGGCTGGGGCCTCACTGCAAAGAATCCCTATATAGAAGGATGGACCCCACACCGAAGTTGTCCCCACCTCAAACTTGTGCTGCCCTGATAGACCCAAGGGAGCCCTACAAACTGACATCAGGAACCTGGACTGCTGAGTTTTCTTTCCCAGGGAAAATGGAAAAAGGATGTGCCCAGGGGCCCCTGGCCCTGGGCTGGGGCCTCACTGCAAAGAATCCCTATATAGAAGGATGGACCCCACACCGAAGTTGTCCCCACCTCAAACTTGTGCTGCCCTGATAGACCCAAGGGAGCCCTACAAACTGACATCAGGAACCTGGACTGCTGAGTTTTCTTTCCCAGGGAAAATGGAAAAAGGATATGCCCACGGGCCCCTGACCCTGACTGCAAAAAATCCTTATATCGAAAGATGGAGCCCACACCGAAGTTGTCCCCACCTCAAACTTGTGCTGCCCTGATAGACCCAAGGGAGCCCTACAAACTGACATCAGGAACCTGGACTGCTGAGTTTTCTTTCCCAGGGAAAATGGAAAAAGGATATGCCCACGGGCCCCTGGCCCTGACTGCAAAAAATCCTTATATCGAAGGATGGACCCCACACCGAAGTTGTCCCCACCTCAAACTTGTGCTGCCCTGATAGACCCAAGGGAGCCCTACAAACTGACATCAGGAACCTGGACTGCTGAGTTTTCTTTCCCAGGGAAAATAGGAAATGGAGGTGCCCAGGGGCCCCTGGCTCTGACTGCAAAAAATCCTTATATCGAAGGATGGACCCCACACCGAAGTTGTCCCCACCTCAAACTTGTGCTGCCCTGATACACCCAGGGGAGCCCTACAAACTGACATCAGGAACCTGGACTGCTGAGTTTTCTTTCCCAGGGAAAATGGCCAAAGGATGTGCCCAGGGGCCCCTGGCCCTGGGCTGGGGCCTCACTACAAAAAATCCTTATATCGAAGGATGGACCCCACACCGAAGTTGTCCCCACCTCAAACTTGTGCTGCCCTGATACACCCAAGGGAGCCCTACAAACTGACATCAGGAACCTGGACTGCTTAGTTTTCTTTCCCAGGGGTAATGGAAAAAGGATGTGCCCAGGGGTCCCTGGCCCTGACTGCAAAGAATCCTTATATCGAAGGATGGACCCCCCACCAAAGTTGTCCCCACCTCAAACTTGTGCTGCCCTGATAGACCCAAGGGAGCCCTACAAACTGACATCAGGAACCTGGACTGCTTAGTTTTCTTTCCCAGGGAAAATGGAAAAAGGATGTGCCCAGGGGCCCCTGGCCCTGGGCTGGGGCCTCACTGCAAAAAATCCTTATATCGAAGGATGGACCCCACACCGAAGTTGTCCCCACCTCAAACTTGTGCTGCCCTGATAGACCCAAGGGAGCCCTACAAACTGACATCAGGAACCTGGACTGCTGAGTTTTCTTTCCCAGGGAAAATGGAAAAAGGATGTGCCCAGGGGCCCCTTGCCCTGACTGCAAAAAATCCTTATATCGAAGGATGGACCCTACACCGAAGTTGTCCCCACCTCAAACTTGTGCTGCCCTGATAGACCCAAGGGAGCCCTACAAACTGACATCAGGAACCTGGACTGCTGAGTTTTCTTTCCCAGGGAAAATGGAAAAAGGATGTGCCCAGGGGCCCCTGGCCCCGGGCTGGGGACTCACTACAAAAAATCCTTATATCGAAGGATGGAGCCCACACCGAAGTTGTCCCCACCTCAAACTTGTGCTGCCCTGATAGACCCAAGGGAGCCCTACAAACTGACATCAGGAACCTGGACTGCTGAGTTTTCTTTCCCAGGGAAAATGGAAAAAGGATGTGCCCAGGGGCCCCTGGCCCTGGGCTGGGGCCTCACTACAAAAAATCCTTATATCGAAGGATGGACCCCACACCGAAGTTGTCCCCACCTCAAACTTGTGCTGCCCTGATAGACCCAAGGGAGCCCTACAAACTGACATCAGGAACCTGGACTGCTGAGTTTTCTTTCCCAGGGGAAATGGAAAAAGGATGTGCCCAGGGGCCCCTGGCCCTGGACTCGGGACTCACTACAAATAATCCTTATATCGAAGGATGGAGCCCACACCAAAGTTGTCCCCACCTCAAACTTGTGCTGCCCTGATAGACCCAAGGGAGCCCTACAAACTGACATCAGGAACCTGGACTGCTGAGTTTTCTTTCCCAGGGAAAATGGAAAAAGGATGGGACCAGGGGCCCCTGGCCCTGACTGCAAAAAATCCTTATATCGAAGGATGGACCCCACACCGAAGTTGTCCCCACCTCAAACTTGTGCTGCCCTGATAGACCCAAGGGAGCCCTACAAACTGACATCAGGAACCTGGACTGCTGAGTTTTCTTTCCCAGGGAAAATGGAAAAAGGATGTGCCCAGGGGCCCCTGGCCCTGACTGCGAAAAATCCTTATATCGAAGGATGGACCCCACACCGAAGTTGTCCCCACCTCAAACTTGTGCTGCCCTGATAGACCCAAGGGAGCCCTACAAACTGACATCAGGAACCTGGACTGCTGAGTTTTCTTTCCCAGGGAAAATGGAAAAAGGATGTGCCCAGGGGCCCCGGCCCTGGGCTAGGGCCTCACTACAAAAAATCCTTATATCGAAGGATGGACCCCACACCGAAGTTGTCCCCACCTCAAACTTGTGCTGCCCTGATAGACCCAAGGGAGCCCTACAAACTGACATCAGGAACCTGGACTGCTGAGTTTTCTTTCCCAGGGAAAATGGAAAAAGGATGTGCCCAGGGGCCCCTGGACCTGACTGCAAAAAATCCTTATATCGAAGGATGGACCCCACACCGAAGTTGTCCCCACCTCAAACTTGTGCTGCCCTGATACACCCAAGGGAGCCCTACAAACTGACATCAGGAACCTGGACTGCTGAGTTTTCTTTCCCAGGGAAAATGGAAAAAGGATGTGCCCAGGGGCCCCTGGCCCTGGGCTGGGGCCTCACTGCAAAGAATCCTTATATCGAAGGATGGACCCCACACCGAAGTTGTCCCTACCTCAAACTTGTGCTGCCCTGATAGACCCAAGGGAGCCCTACAAACTGACATCAGGAACCTGGACTGCTGAGTTTTCTTTCCCAGGGAAAATGGAAAAAGGATGTGCCCAGGGGCCCCTGGCCCTGGGCTGGGTCCTCACTGCAAAGAATCCTTATATCGAAGGATGGACCCCACACCAAAGTTGTCCCCACCTCAAACTTGTGCTGCCCTGATAGACCCAAGGGAGCCCTACAAACTGACATCGGGAACCTGGACTGCTGAGTTTTCTTTCCCAGGGAAAATGGCCAAAGCATGTGCCCAGGGGCCCCTGGCCATGGGCTGGGGCCTCACTGCAAAAAATCCTTATATCGAAGGATGGACCCCACACCGAAGTTGTCCCCACCTCAAACTTGTGCTGCCCTGATAGACCCAAGGGAGCCCTACAAACTGACATCAGGAACCTGGACTGCTGAGTTTTCTTTCCCAGGGAAAATGGCCAAAGGATGTGCCCAGGGGCCCCTGGCCCTGGGCTCGGGCCTCACTACAAATAATCCTTATATCGAAGGATGGACCCCACACCGAAGTTGTCCCCACCTCAAACTTGTGCTGCCCTGATAGACCCAAGGGAGCCCTACAAACTGACATCAGGAACCTGGACTGCTGAGTTTTCTTTCCCAGGGAAAATGGAAAAAGGATGGGACCAGGGGCCCCAGGCCCTGACTGCAAAAAATCCTTATATCGAAGGATGGACCCCACACCAAAGTTGTCCCCACCTCAAACTTGTGCTGCCCTGATACACCCAAGGGAGCCCTACAAACTGACATCAGGAACCTGGACTGCTGAGTTTTCTTTCCCAGGGAAAATGGAAAAAGGATGTGCCCAGGGGCCCCTGGCCCTGACTGCAAAAAATCCTTATATCGAAGGATGGACCCCACACCGAAGTTGTCCCCACCTCAAACTTGTGCTGCCCTGATAGACCCAAGGGAGCCCTACAAACTGACATCAGGAACCTGGACTGCTGAGTTTTCTTTCCCAGGGAAAATGGAAAAAGGATGGGACCAGGGGCCCCAGGCCCTGACTGCAAAAAATCCTTATATCGAAGGATGGACCCCACACCAAAGTTGTCCCCACCTCAAACTTGTGCTGCCCTGATACACCCAAGGGAGCCCTACAAACTGACATCAGGAACCTGGACTGCTGAGTTTTCTTTCCCAGGGAAAATGGAAAAAGGATGTGCCCAGGGGCCCCTGGCCCTGACTGCAAAAAATCCTTATATCGAAGGATGGACCCCACACCGAAGTTGTCCCCACCTCAAACTTGTGCTGCCCTGATAGACCCAAGGGAGCCCTACAAACTGACATCAGGAACCTGGACTGCTGAGTTTTCTTTCCCAGGGAAAATGGCCAAAGGTTGTGCCAAGGGGCACCTATCCCTGACTGCAAAAAATCCTTATATCGAAGGATGGACCCCACACCGAAGTTGTCCCCACCTCAAACTTGTGCTGCCCTGATAGACCCAAGGGAGCCCTACAAACTGACATCAGGAACCTGGACTGCTGAGTTTTCTTTCCCAGGGAAAATGGAAAAAGGATGTGCCCAGGGGCCCCTGGCCCTGGGCTGCGGCCTCACTTCAAAGAATCCTTATATCGAAGGATGGAGCCCACACCGAAGTTGTCCCCACCTCAAACTTGTACTGACCTGATAGACCCAAGGGAGCCCTACAAACTGACATCAGGAACCTGGACTGCTGAGTTTTCTTTCCCAGGGAAAATGGAAAAAGGATGTGCCCAGGGGCCCCTGGCCCCGGGCTGGGGACTCACTACAAAAAATCCTTATATCGAAGGATGGACCCCACACCGAAGTTGTCCCCACCTCAAACTTGTGCTGCCCTGATAGACCAAAGGGAGCCCTACAAACTGACATCAGGAACCTGGACTGCTGAGTTTTCTTTCCCAGGGCAAATGGAAAAAGGATGTGCCCAGGGTCCCCTGGCCCTGGGCTGGGGCCTCACTACAAAAAATCCTTATATCGAAGGATGGAGCCCACACCAAAGTTGTCCCCACCTCAAACTTGTGCTGCCCTGATAGACCCAAGGGAGCCCTACAAACTGACATCAGGAACCTGGACTGCTGAGTTTTCTTTCCCAGGGAAAATGGAAAAAGGATGTGCCCAGGGGCCCCTGGCCCTGACTGCAAAAAATCCTTATATCGAAGGATGGACCCCACACCGAAGTTGTCCCCACCTCAAACTTGTGCTGCCCTGATAGACCCAAGGGAGCCCTACAAACTGACATCAGGAACCTGTACTGCTTAGTTTTCTTTCCCAGGGAAAATGGAAAAAGGATGTGCCCAGGGGCCCCTGGCCCTGGGCTGGGTCCTCACTGCAAAGAATCCTTATATCGAAGGATGGACCCCACACCGAAGTTGTCCCCACCTCAAACTTGTGCTGCCCTGATAGACCCAAGGGAGCCCTACAAACTGACATCGGGAACCTGGACTGCTGAGTTTTCTTTCCCAGGGAAAATGGAAAAAGGATGTGCCCAGGGGCCCCTGGCCATGGGCTGGGGCCTCACTACATAAAATCCTTATATCGAAGGATGGACCCCACACCAAAGATGTTCCCACCTCAAACTTGTGCTGCCCTGATAGACCCAAGGGAGCCCTAAAAACTGACATCAGGAACCTGGACTGCTGAGTTTTCTTTCCCAGGGAAAATGGAAAAAGGACGTGCCCAGGGGCCCCTGGCCCTGGGCAGGGTCCTCACTGCAAAAAATCCTTATATCGAAGGATGGACCCCACACCGAAGTTGTCCCCACCTCAAACTTGTGCTGCCCTGATAGACCCAAGGGAGCCCTACAAACTGACATCAGGAACCTGGACTGCTGAGTTTTCTTTCCCAGGGAAAATGGAAAAAGGATGTGCCCAGGGGCCCCTGGCCCTGACTACAAAGAAATCCTTATATCGAAGGATGGAGCCCATACCGAAGTTATCCCCACCTCAAACTTGTGCTGCCCTGATAGACCCAAGGGAGCCCTACAAACTGACATCAGGAACCTGGACTGCTGAGTTTTCTTTCCCAGGGAAAATGGAAAAAGGATGTGCCCAGGGGCCCCTGGCCCTGGGCTGTGGCCTCAATACAAAAAATCCTTATTTCGAAGGATGGACCCCACACCAAAGATGTTCCCACCTCAAACTTGTGCTGCCCTGATAGACCCAAGGGAGCCCTACAAACTGACATCAGGAACCTGGACTGCTTAGTTTTCTTTCCCAGGGAAAATGGAAAAAGGATGTGCCCAGGGGCCCCTGGCCCTGACTGCAAAAAATCCTTATATCGAAGGATGGACCCCACACCAAAGTTGTCCCCACCTCAAACTTGTGCTGCCCTGATACACCCAAGGGAGCCGTACAAACTGACATCAGGAACCTGGACTGCTGAGTTTTCTTTCCCAGGGAAAATGGAAAAAGGATGTGCCCAGGGTCCCCTGGCCCTGACTGCAAAAAATCCTTATATCGAAGGATGGACCCCACACCAAAGTTGTCCCCACCTCAAACTTGTGCTGCCCTGATAAACCCAAGGGAGCCCTACAAACTGACATCAGGAACCTGGACTGCTGAGTTTTCTTTCCCAGGGAAAATGGAAAAAGGATGTGCCCAGGGGCCCCTGGCCCTGGGCTGGGGCCTCACTGCAAAAAATCCTTATATCGAAGGATGGACCCCACACCGAAGTTGTCCCCACCTCAAACTTGTGCTGCCCTGATAAACCCAAGGGAGCCCTACAAACTGACATCAGGAACCTGGACTGCTGAGTTTTCTTTCCCAGGGAAAATGGCCAAAGGATGTGCCCAGGGGCCCGTAGCCCTGAGCTGGGGCCTCACTACAAAAAATCCTTATATCGAAGGATGGACCCCACACCGAAGTTGTCCCCACCTCAAACTTGTGCTGCCCTGATAGACCCAAGGGAGCCCTACAAACGGACATCAGGAACCTGGACTGCTGAGTTTTCTTTCCCAGGGGAAATGGAAAAAGAATGTGCCCAGGGGCCCCTGGCCCTGACTGCAAAGAATCCTTATATCGAAGGATGGACCCCACACCAAAGTTGTCCCCACCTCAAACTTGTGCTGCCCTGATAGACCCAAGGGAACCCTACAAACTGACATCAGGAACCTGGACTGCTGAGTTTTCTTTCCCAGGGGAAATGGAAAAAGGATGTGCCCAGGGGCCCCTGGCCCTGACTGCAAAAAATCCTTATATCGAAGGATGGACCCCACACCAAAGTTGTCCCCACCTCAAACTTGTGCTGCCCTGATAGACCCAAGGGAGCCCTACAAACTGACATCGGGAACCTGGACTGCTGAGTTTTCTTTCCCAGGGAAAATGGAAAAAGGATGTGCCCAGGGGCCCCTGGCCCTGACTGCAAAGAATCCTTATATCGAAGGATGGACCCCACACCAAAGTTGTCCCCACCTCAAACTTGTGCTGCCCTGATAGACCCAAGGGAACCCTACAAACTGACATCAGGAACCTGGACTGCTGAGTTTTCTTTCCCAGGGGAAATGGAAAAAGGATGTGCCCAGGGGCCCCTGGCCCTGACTGCAAAAAATCCTTATATCGAAGGATGGACCCCCCACCAAAGTTGTCCCCACCTCAAACTTGTGCTGCCCTGATAGACCCAAGGGAGCCCTACAAACTGACATCAGGAACCTGGACTGCTGAGTTTTCTTTCCCAGGGAAAATGGAAAAAGGATGTGCCCAGGGGCCCCTGGCCCTGGGCTGGGGCCTCACTGCAAAGAATCCCTATATAGAAGGATGGACCCCACACCGAAGTTGTCCCCACCTCAAACTTGTGCTGCCCTGATAGACCCAAGGGAGCCCTACAAACTGACATCAGGAACCTGGACTGCTGAGTTTTCTTTCCCAGGGAAAATGGAAAAAGGATGTGCCCAGGGGCCCCTGGCCCTGGGCTGGGGCCTCACTGCAAAGAATCCCTATATAGAAGGATGGACCCCACACCGAAGTTGTCCCCACCTCAAACTTGTGCTGCCCTGATAGACCCAAGGGAGCCCTACAAACTGACATCAGGAACCTGGACTGCTCAGTTTTCTTTCCCAGGGAAAATGGAAAAAGGATGTGCCCAGCGTCCCCTGGCCCTGACTGCAAAAAATCCTTATATCGAAGGATGGACCCCACACCAAAGTTGTCCCCACCTCAAACTTGTGCTGCCCTGATAGACCCAAGGGAGCCCTACAAACTGACATCAGGAACCTGGACTGCTGAGTTTTCTTTCCAAGGGGAAATGGAAAAAGTATGTGCCCAGGGGCCCCTGGCCCTGACTGCAAAAAATCCTTATATCGAAGGATGGACCCCACACCAAAGTTGTCCCCACCTCAAACTTGTGCTGACCTGATAGACCCAAGGGAGCCCTACAAACTGACATCAGGAACCTGGACTGCTGAGTTTTCTTTCCCAGGGAAAATGGCCAAAGGATGTGCCCAGGGGCCCCTGGCCCTGGGCTGGTGCCTCACTACAAAAAATCCTTATATCGAAGGATGGACCCCACACCAAAGTTGTCCCCACCTCAAACTTGTGCTGCCCTGATACACCCAAGGGAGCCCTACAAACTGACATCAGGAACCTGGACTGCTGAGTTTTCTTTCCCAGGGAAAATGGAAAAAGGATGTGCCCAGGGTCCCCTGTCCCTGGGCTGGTGCCTCACTACAAAAAATCCTTATATCGAAGGATGGACCCCACACCAAAGTTGTCCCCACCTCAAACTTGTGCTGCCCTGATAGACCCAAGGGAGCCCTACAAACTGACATCAGGAACCTGGACTGCTGAGTTTTCTTTCCCAAGGAAAATGGAAAAAGGATGTGCCCAGGGGCCCCTGGCCCTGGGCTGGGTCCTCACTGCAAAGAATCCCTATATAGAAGGATGAACCCCACACCAAAGATGTTCCCACCTCAAACTTGTGCTGCCCTGATAGACCCAAGGGAGCCCTACAAACTGACATCAGGAACCTGGACTGCTGAGTTTTCTTTCCCAGGGAAAATGGAAAAAGGATGTGCCCAGGGGCCCCTGGCCCTGACTGCAAAAAATCCTTATATCGAAGGATGGACCCCACACCGAAGTTGTCCCCACCTCAAACTTGTGCTGCCCTGATACACCCAAGGGAACCCTACAAACTGACATCAGGAACCTGGACTGCTGAGTTTTCTTTCCCAGGGAAAATGGAAAAAGGATGTGCCCAGGGGCCCCTGGCCCTGGGCTGGGGCCTCATTACAAAAAATCATTATATCGAAGGATGGACCCCACACCGAAGTTGTCCCCACCTCAAAATAGTGCTGCCCTGGTAGACCCAAGGGAGCCCTACAAACTGACATCAGGAACCTGGACTGCTCAGTTTTCTTTCCCAGGGAAAATGGAAAAAGGATGTGCCCAGGGTCCCCTGGCCCTGACTGCAAAAAATCCTTATATCGAAGGATGGACCCCACACCGAAGTTGTCCCCACCTCAAACTTGTGCTGCCCTGATAGACCCAAGGGAACCCTACAAACTGACATCAGGAACCTGGACTGCTGAGTTTTCTTTCCCAGGGAAAATGGAAAAAGGATGTGCCCAGGGGCCCCTGGCCCTGGGCTGGGGCCTCACTACAAAAAATCCTTATATCGAAGGATGGACCCCACACCGAAGTTGTCCCCACCTCAAAATTGTGCTGCCCTGATAGACCCAAGGGAGCCCTACAAACTGACATCAGGAACCTGGACTGCTGAGTTTTCTTTCCCAGGGAAAATGGAAA
Organism: Lonchura striata; assembly: GCF_046129695.1. NCBI lineage: Eukaryota > Metazoa > Chordata > Aves > Passeriformes > Estrildidae > Lonchura > Lonchura striata. The sequence continues at coordinate 9,264,584 of NC_134627.1, read as the reverse complement.
AAGGATGTGCCCAGGGTCCCCTGGCCCTGACTGCAAAAAATCCTTATATCGAAGGATGGACCCCACACCGAAGTTGTCCCCACCTCAAACTTGTGCTGCCCTGATACACCCAAGGGAGCCCTACAAACTGACATCAGGAACCTGGACTGCTGAGTTTTCTTTCCCAGGGAAAATGGAAAAAGGATGTGCCCAGGGGCCCCTGGCCCTGGGCTGGGGCCTCATTACAAAAAATCCTTATATCGAAGGATGGAGCCCACACCGAAGTTGTCCCCACCTCAAACTTGTGCTGCCCTGATAGACCCAAGGGAGCCCTACAAACTGACATCAGGAACCTGGACTGCTGAGTTTTCTTTCCCAGGGGAAATGGAAAAAGGATGTGCCCAGGGGCCCCTGGCCCTGACTGCAAAAAAACCTTATATCGAAGGATGGAGCCCACACCGAAGTTGTCCCCACCTCAAACTTGTGCTGCCCTGATAGACCCAAGGGAGCCCTACAAACTGACATCAGGAACCTGGACTGCTGAGTTTTCTTTCCCAGGGAAAATGGAAAAAGGATGTGCCCAGGGGCCCCTGGCCCTGGGCTGGGGCCTCACTGCAAAGAATCCTTATATCGAAGGATGGACCCCACACCGATGTTGTCCCCACCTCAAACTTGTGCTGCCCTGATACACCCAAGGGAGCCCTACAAACTGACATCAGGAACCTGGACTGCTGAGTTTTCTTTCCCAGGGAAAATGGCCAAAGCATGTGCCCAGGGGCCCCTGGCCCTGGGCTGGGTCCTCACTGCAAAGAATCCTTATATCGAAGGATGGACCCCACACCGAAGTTGACCCCACCTCAAACTTGTGCTGCCCTGATAGACCCAAGGGAGCCCTACAAACTGACATCGGGAACCTGGACTGCTGAGTTTTCTTTCCCAGGGAAAATGGCCAAAGGATGTGCCCAGGGGCCCCTGGCCCTGGGCTGGAGCCTCACTACAAAAAATCCTTATATCGAAGGATGGACCCCACACCGAAGTTGTCCCCACCTCAAACTTGTGCTGCCCTGATAGACCCAAGGGAGCCCTACAAACTGACATCAGGAACCTGGACTGCTGAGTTTTCTTTCCCAGGGAAAATGGAAAAAGGATGTGCCCAGGGGCCCCTGGCCCTGGGCAGGTTCCTCACTGCAAAAAATCCTTATATCGAAGGATGGACCCCACACCGAAGTTGTCCCCACCTCAAACTTGTGCTGCCCTGATAGACCCAAGGGAGCCCTACAAACTGACATCAGGAACCTGGACTGCTGAGTTTTCTTTCCCAGGGAAAATGGAAAAAGGATGTGCCCAGGGTCCCCTGGCCCTGACTACAAAAAAATCCTTATATCGAAGGATGGAGCCCATACCGAAGTTATCCCCACCTCAAACTTGTGCTGCCCTGATAGACCCAAGGGAGCCCTACAAACTGACATCAGGAACCTGGACTGCTGAGTTTTCTTTCCCAGGGAAAATGGAAAAAGGATGTGCCCAGGGGCCCCTGGCCCTGGGCTGGGGCCTCACTGCAAAAAATCCTTATATCGAAGGATGGAGCCCACACCGAAGTTGTCCCCACCTCAAACTTGTGCTGCCCTGATAGACCCAAGGGAGCCCTACAAACTGACATCAGGAACCTGGACTGCTGAGTTTTCTTTCCCAGGGAAAATGGAAAAAGGATGTGCCCAGGGGCCCCTGGCCCTGGGCTGGGGCCTCACTACAAAAAATCCTTATATCGAAGGATGGACCCCACACCAAAGTTGTTCCCACCTCAAACTTGTGCTGCCCTGATAGACCCAAGGGAGCCCTACAAACTGACATCAGGAACCTGGACTGCTGAGTTTTCTTTCCCAGGGAAAATGGAAAAAGGATGTGCCCAGGGGCCCCTGGCCCTGGGCAGGGTCCTCACTGGAAAAAATCCTTATATCGAAGGATGGACCCCACACCGAAGTTGTCCCCACCTCAAACTTGTGCTGCCCTGATACACCCAAGGGAGCCCTACAAACTGACATCAGGAACCTGGACTGCTGAGTTTTCTTTCCCAGGGAAAATGGAAAAAGGATGTGCCCAGGGGCCCCTGGCCCTGGGCTGGGTCCTCACTGCAAAGAATCCTTATATCAAAGGATGGACCCCACACCGAAGTTTTCCCCACCTCAAACTTGTGCTGCCCTGATACACCCAAGGGAGCCCTACAAACTGATGCCAGGAATCTGGGCTTCTGAATTTGCTTTGACTATGTAGATATCCCTCATTCATTGGCAGGGCCCTGCGATCCCCTTGGTTTTCAGTTCCCACGTTTCCTTTTGCCTCCTCAATGTCAAAACCTCAATGGATTTCCCTCATCTTGCATCGCCGACCCGCAAGTACTCAGGGGTTTTTTTTCATGCCGTATACCTGTTGTAATCTGACAGTACAAAGCTTCGGCTTGATTTTTTCTGTGCTGGATTTCTCCTTGGGAAATCTGCCACCATATAACCCTAACCACAACCACTTTGCTTTGCTCAGAATTCACAACCTTCAGACCATCATCATGGCACCTTACCCACTGGCCCTCCACTGGCACCTTCCCAAAGCATTCCAGTAATACTCCACATTTTCAGTGGGCATCCTGTCTCACCCTCATCCTGACCCTAAAAATACACCAAGGAATTCTAAAATAGCCATTAGGAAGGTATAACAATTCTCTAAAAGATGCCAGAGAAAGCCTCCAAAAATCCCCTAAATATTCCTAATAGCCTTGCAAAAAAAAACACTCAAGGAAGCCTGCTCTGCCTCCAAACCCCTTCCTGTTGCCCTCTAGCCCACAGATGTCATCCCTACCTTTTCACAGCGGGTCCTGTTGTCCTCTGAGGGTTCTGGTGTTGTCCTGGTGCGAGGGTCGCTGCCCTGTCCCACTGGGAGGCTTCCGGTGTGGTCTCGCTGTCAGGCTTGCTGTGCTGTGCTGCTGTTGTTAGGGGTGAAAAGGGAAAAGGCTGCTTAGGGTGAGGTACGGGTGGCATGAGGGGTGCCGCACCTGTACCCTAACTTGCCTCCTAAGCTGTACCCTGTAGCCCTGATCTCCACTGGACTGTCCAGCCCTCAGACCCTCTCCCTTCACCCCTGACCCCTCCCTCAGGCTCTGGCTGTCACCCTCGAACCCCCCTTTGCCCCTCAAGCCCCCTCTCAGCTGCCCCTCAGCTCCTGTGTGCCACCCTTAATCCCTCTCCTCTGCCCCTCAGCCCCCAGCTTCTCTGTGTCACCCTCCAGCTGCCCCTGCCCCCCTCAGCATCTCTCTGTGTCACCCACTGTCCCCTCCCCTGTTCCCCCCTCAGCTCCCAGCCTCTGTCACCCTCAAGCTGTCCCTCAGCCTCTATGCCATGAAAAGACCCTAAAAAACCCACAAAAATGCCCTAAAAAACCCCTCATCTTCAAAATGTCTTAAAACCCCGACAAAAACATGAAAATAGCCTCAGAATGCCCTTAAAATACAATAAAAATACTCTACTTTAAAAAGCCCCTAAAACACCCCTAAAAACCCCCAAAGAACCTTTAAAAAAAATCTCTAAATATTCCTAGAAGAGCTCTAAAAATAGCCCCAAAATCCTTAAAACACATTGATGAGACCCTAAAGAAACACCGCAGCGAGGAAGGCTGGAGAACGCGAAGCCGCGCTCCCGGCCCCGGGCGCAGCGCGGCTCCAGCAGGAAAGCGGCTCCTCCGGCAGGCAGAGGCGGCGCCGCGCCGGCAGACCCCCGCCCGCTGCCCCCGGCCCGGCGGGGCCGGCACCGGGCCCGGGGGGCCCCGGCGGCGCCCGAGCCCCGCGCCCGGAGCGGACGGAGCGGCGGCACCGGCCCCGCCCGCGCCGCCTCCCCCGCCCGCCGGCCCGGCCAAAGCTCCGCTCGGCTCCGCACGGCTCGCACCGGCGCGGCTCCGGCGGGCCCGCGGCAGCCCAGCCGCGCCCAGCTCCCCTTCCGCCCCGGCCAGCCCCGGCACTGCTGGCAGGGCTCCGCGTCGGACCCTTTGCTGCCGGGCCGGGGGCAGAAGAAGCGCCCCGAATGCAGCGGCACAGCGCGATCCCCGCCCTGCCAGCGCTGCCACGGCTGCAGCTCCCTTCCTCTGAAGCCCCGACATTGACGCCACGCTCCGGCGCTCACCTCACCCCAACAAGGGAAAAGAAATGTGGGCTTCCCTTCAATCGTGTCCCCTAAAAGAGAAGAAAAGAAGCGGCTTGCCTCAAATGATGGCAAAAGGGGACTTTTTACCTCAGTCCAAACCCCTTAAAAGGGGGGACAACAGGACTGCCCCCTCCAATTCAACCTCAGGATGACGAAATTTCAAAGGAAAAGGGGAAAAGTCCCCGTTATAAAAGCGCACCGGCTCACCTGCTTGGCTGCTGCTTCTCGGCACAAAGGTTTGTCCCTCAGCTCCTCCTTTGAGCAGTGTTCCACATATCCAAGTGTGTATCCAGGGGATTCCCCAGACCCTGTCCAAAGCGCCCACCGTCCTTCCAGGAGACAGCCCCGGGAGCCCCCCATAAACTCCTCTTCTCCAGCAGCGGCAAACCCTCGCCCTTAAATAACCTCCCCCCGGCAGGACACGCCCCTCCTCATCATGCTAACAGCTCACACCTGTGGCTGCTCTGAGCCTTCATCAACTTAACAGCTCGCACCTGTGGCTGCTCTGAGCCCTCCTCATCATCCTCACAGCTCACACCTGGGGCTGCTCTGAGCCCTCATCATCTTAACAACTCACACCTGTGGCTGCTCTGAGCCCTCATCATCTTAACAACTCACACCTGTGGCTGCTCTGAGCCCTCATCATCTTAACAACTCACACCTGCCACTGTTGCCACTCTCCAACAGCGTCTCTCTGTCTCCAGCACACAGCCCACTTCTCACAGACACTGATCCAACACAAATCTGCTACAGGTGTCGGCTTTTCTTAATCCACCTGGGTACATGATTAAAACACGTACCTGCATTGATGGTCATTGAAAGAAAGCTTTCCCCTGGAGAAAACAGTCCTTTTGCTGGCACACTTTGATACACCATGGCAAAAAGCAGAATCTGCACCAACTCCTAAGACCCCTGCCGAGGAACCCAGCCCTGCTTGGGACACCCAAAGCAGCAGACCTCGAAAAAGGAGGGGAAAAGTCAAGCTTGGAGGGGAAAAAAGAGGACAGAAGTACAGCAGCCTTTAAAAATGCCTGCACGGAGCAATAGTGGGAACAAGTCACATTTCTTCCTTCCTTGCTTTCTGTGATGACATAAATAGGAAGTAAGAACACGTTAAACAAAAGGCAGAGCTAGGATTTTACAGGTCTTTATTTTGGCAGGCTGCATGACAAACGTCTCTTCAGGGACTGCGACGCCTTTTGGGGAATGGCAGAGAAAGGAGGCAAAAGGTGCCGGGAGCCCTTTCTGTTCCCTTCAGCCCCTGCAGCCCCTCCGGTGCTTTCAGGGCACTTGCTTGGTTCGTTCCTAGAGAAAAAGGCTAGGGCATGATTTTCAGAACTACTGCCCGTCCCCAGTCAGAGTTTCCTACATTCCTGGGTACAAATGAGTAGATGGAGAGAGTGGATGGATGCTGTCCAGCAGTGTCCCCAGGGGCATCTGGAGTGTTCACACTGCTGAGCTGAGAAAAACTCACCAAACCCAGCCCAGGGGCCTGTGATCCTCCACCCACCCGGGGGAACTCCGGGCACTGTAAACAGAGGCCACAGCGCACACCAGGCTCTGCTGTGCCCGGTGAGGAGTCTCTGTATGAGCCCTGAGCCCTGGCATCGCCTCCCAAACACCACAGAGACCTCTTGTGTCATCAGAGAAAAGCCCTGGAGCAAACGTGTGTCCCCAGCACGATCAACAAGAGATGCAGAATTACCTCCTCAATAAAAACGCTGTTTCTGATGGAAATGTTACCTCTGTCGACTGCGAGGATTTTATAGGAATACTGGCTCAAGAATTCAGTGACTTCAGGGATTCCATACCACAGGTTCCTGGGACTGCTTGGGCATCCAGAGTCTATAGTATTGGTTAAACTGGTAGAGCTGAGGATACTTAGCAGCTTTGTCACAGAGCTGGAACGTCACGCAGGGAGCAAGGGGTTCTCTCAGAGAGTGCAGGAGGCCAGTGAAAACAGCACCAAGGTCCTCCACGACATCTGCTCATAGAAAAGCCAAATAAATTAAACTATTGACATGAGCACGGACACTGGGGCAACCTTACTTACTTTGGGCCTTGCCAGCAGCCCACAGAGCCTCACGCAGAAAAGAACTGAACGAGATCAAAAAGTGTTCCTAGTGACCTAGACAGGTGCTCCTGGCCGCTGAGGTACCTGAAAAACCCTCCAGACATCATCAGCTCTTGCTGAAGCAAATAATCCACCTTCACCGTGTTGTGCCAAAAACACGCCCGGCCCTTAACAGGGAGAGACCCTGCCAGGCACCGCCTCAGAGAAGAACCGAGCTGTACTGGGGGGACACACCCAGCCAACGTGTACGAGTTAAACAGAATTTTCTCTCAGAACTGGGACTTTCAGCACCCCCCAGGTGCTACTCGACTGCCACATACACACAGAGGGCTTTGTGAGGTGCTCTGGGGCTGGCCAGTCCTGCTCCAAGCCCTGCTGATGCCCCTGTGGTTTTAAGGATGTCCTCAAGGAGGTGGTAGAACCTCACAGTGTTTGCCCCTGGAGCTCAATTTCTGAAGTTTTCCTTGGGAAACGCACCCACTTCCTACTTAACAAGGCAGTCCCCTCTCCCTGCTCTCGGGAAGAGCTGCCCACAGGCACGGGAACCACCTTCCTCTCCTGATCGCCACGCTCTGCCCTTAAAACGCTGTTACTGAGGCCAGCTACTTCCAGACCAAGACTGTCCATGCAGGGACAGTGTCCCTTCTCTTCAGGGTCAGGGAAAAAGGGCAGAAGCACCTACAGAGCTTCAATGCCCCTCCTGAGCACAAAGCACCGTGAATCTGCACCTCCTGCTGCTTGCAGGGAAGATAAAAAAATACCTCAAGGTAAAAAATGATAAATGGTAAAAAATTATTACAAGAGGGTAGAAATGATGCCGCTTTCACTCCACTGCTAGAAATGACACATAAAACATAAAAAAACCCCTGTACCTGTTCCATTTCCAGACTGAAACAACAGCATATTCCTGGCTGCTCATGCAGCAGGGACAACAGCACTGAAGGGAAATGTTTGGATAATCACGTCTTCATTGAAAGAGAACACAATTCCTTCATCTAAGCCATCACTGCCCTCCATCAGAACAGCCAGCACATCCACGACATCTAATAAGTGAAGGAAAAAATGTAAGCAGAGGATCCAGACTGACTGGGAAAACAACAGAGGTAGAATGCAACATTCCAGGAACACAAGGTAGCTTTTTAGTCACAAAAATTAAAACAAAAAAACCACCCAAAAAAACTAAAAAAAAAAAACCAAAAACCCCCAAAGGCACATTTGCCAGGCAATACAATGATAGGGGCAGCACAAAAATCCCAGCTGTACTTCACTCTGCCTTTCAAAGCTGCTGTCCAGCACAGGCTGCCCACAGAAGCTGTGGCTGCCCCCGGATCCCTGGAAGTGTCCAAGGCCAGGCTGGACAGGGCTTGGAGCACCCTGGCATGGTGGAAGGTGTCCCTGCCCATGGCAGGGGTGGAACGGGACGAGCTTTAAATAAAGGTGCCTTCCCATCCAAACCCTTCTGGGATTCCACGATTCTGTGAGCAGCCCCAGGCAGAAGGGCTAAATTTCCATTGTGGTTCGGAAATGCTGCTGCAAGAGCACAAACAGATTTCAAATACTGTTCAAGTGGCACAACCACATCAAAAATTATGTCTGGGGGTAAAGCGGCAACTCTGCAATTCCAGCCTCTGATACCAAGGACACATGGAGGGCTGAATCCGGGGGGCGTTCGGGGTCCGAGTCGGGGTCGTCCTCATGAGCCACCAGCCTGGGGACCTAAAAATCGGGGGGAACCCCGAATTGGGGGGGGGACCCAAAATTGGGGGGGTCCTGGGAGGCTCTGGAAGGTCTTTGCAGCATCCCAGGAGGAATTTTGGGGTGTCAGGGGGTTTTTGGGGAGTCATGAAGGGAATTTAGGGGGTCTCAGGGAGTTTTTGGGGGGTCCCAGGAGGAATTTTGGGGACCCTGATGGGAATTTTGGGGGTCCCAGGGGGTGTTTTGAGGTCCTGGAGAGGTTTTTGGGGGGTCTTAGGGAGTTTTTGGGGTCCCAGGAGGAATTTTAGGGGTCCTAAAGGGAAATCTGGGGGTCCCAGGGGGTGTTTTGGGGTCCCGAAGGGAATTTTGGGCGTCCCAGGGGGGGTTTTGGAGTCCTGGGGAAAATTTTGGGGGTCTCAGGGGGTTTTTGGGAGGTATTTTGGGGGTCCCGGGAGGAATTTTGGGGGTCCTGGGGGGGGTTTTGAGGTTCTGGAGAGGTTTTTGGGGGGTTTCAGGGAGTTTTTGGGGTCCCAGGAGGAATTTCAGTGGTCCTAAAGGGAAATTTGGGGGTGCCAGGGGGGGGGTTTGGGGTCCCGAAGTGAATTTTGGGGGTCTCAGGGAGTTTTTGGAAGGAATTTTGGGAGTCCTGAGTAGAATTTTGGGGGTCCTGGGGGGGGGGGGGTTGGGGTCCTGAAGGGAATTTTGGGGGTCTCAAGCATTTTTGGGGGGTCCCAGGAGGAATTTCGGGGACTCTGATGGGAATTTTGGGGGTCCCAGGGGGTTTTTTGGGGTCCCAAAGGGAATTTTGGGCATCCCAGGGGGGCTTGTGGTGTCCTGGGGAGAATTTTGAGGGTCTCAGGGGGGTTTTGGGAGGAATTTTGGGGGTCCTGAGTAGAATTCTGGGGGTCCTGGGGGAGGTTTTGGAGTCCTGAAGAGAATTTTGGGGTCTCAGGGAGTTTTTGGGGGGTCCCAGAAGGAATTTTGGGGTTTCAGGGAGTTTTGGGGGGGGCCCGGAAGGAATTTCGGGGATCGTGATGGGAATTTTGGGGGTCCCGCGGGGGTTTTTGGGGTCCCGAAGGGAATTTTGGGGGTCTCAGGGGGTTTTTGGGAGGAATTTATGGGTTCCTGAGTAGAATGTTGTGGGTCCTGGCGGGTGGGGGGTGTTATCCTGAAGGGAATTTTGGGGTCTCAAGGAGTTTTTGGGGGGTCCCAGGAGGAATTTCCGTGACCCTGATGGGAAATTTGGGGGTCCCGGGGGGGGGTTGGAGTCATGGGAAGAATTTTGAGGGTCCCAGGGTGTTTTTGGGAGGAATTTCGGGGGTCCCGAGTAGAATTTTGGGGGTCCTGGGGGGGGGGGGGGGTTGGGGTCCTGAAGGGAATTTTGGGGGTCTCAAGCAGTTTTGGGAGGTCCCAGGAGGAATTTCGGGGACTCTGATGGGAATTTTGGGGATCCCAGGGGGGGTTTTGGGGTCTCAAAGGGAATTTTTGGGGTCCCAGAGGGGTTTTTGGGGTCCCAAAGGGAATTTTGGGCATCCCGGGGGGCTTTTGGAGTCCTGGGGAGAATTTTGGGGGTCTCAGGGGGTTTTTGGGAGGAATTTTGGGGGTCCTGAGAATAATTTTGTGGGTCCTGGGGGTAGGTTGGGGTCCTGAAGGGAATTTTAGGGGTCTCAGGGAGTTTTTGGGGGGTCCCAGGAGGAATTTTGGGGGTCCCGGGGCCGTCTCGGTGGTTTTGGGGTCTCGCTGGCTGCGGGGCTGCAGTACCGCCCTGTGTCCACAAGGCGGCAGCACTTGTCAAGCGAGTCCGCGACAAGATGGCGGTCCGTGGGGACCGTGATGGTGACAGGCGTTTCTGCTGATGCCTGTCGGCTCCCGCCAAAAACCCGCACGCTCGCGGCGCTCCTGACCCCACAGCCCGTGTGCACGGCATCGTAACCGCCGCGGAAAATCCCGTCGCGGGGCGCCGGCGGTGCGGGCAATTCAGGCAGTGTAAAAAACAGACACGGGTCCTCGAATTTCAACGTCCTCGCCACTCCTAAGATGGCGGCCGCGGGCGGCGGGCTGCAGTGCCGCTCTCTGCCCACACGGCGGCAGCACTGCGCCGTCAGCAGCGAATGCCCCAAAGATCCGCGCGGGAAAGAACGGAACAAAAACCCTGCCTCTGACCCGATAGGAACCGAAAGAAAAAACCTTTCCTCTTAAACTGCATTTCAATAGAGTTTATTTTTACATTTTTCATATTTATATTCACATTCGGATGTGTATTTATTTATAATTATATTTTTATAATTTCTTACATTTATTCCTATTATATTTTATTACAATTTATATTTTTATACATTGCTTAATACATTGCTGACATATTTCTATAGTTAGATTTCTATTTCTAAAAGGTTTATATTGTTTAAAATAAACCCCTGAGCCTCTATCCAAGTGAAAATCTTTTAAAAACCCCTTTTCTTTCAAACTGTGTTTAAATTTATCTCTATTTTTCGCATTTATATTTAAATTTCGATTTCAAATGTAGTTTGATGTATGTTGTTATTTATATTCTATCTCTTCCGAATACTTCTTTTCATTTCTATTTTATATTTTTATATATCTCTGTATACATTGAATATATATTTCTATATTTAGAGTGATATCAAAATAAAAGGTATATTCATTTTTTCTATTAAAACCCTGCCTCTAATCAAATAAAAACCAAAAACAATAAACAATACTTGAATATTTAAATATTTTTTCATTATTATAGTCACATTTGCATTTCTACTTTGTAGTGATGTATTTATAAATATGTATTATATAAATAACAAGGTAGCAAGGTAGAAAAAATATTATTTCTATTATATTTCATACATACTGGTAATATTTATATTTACTTACCCTTGAATTTTTATATAGATCTTAATGTATTAGGATATATTTCTATACATAGATGTCTAATTTTATTTTATTTATATTTATAGATTTTATAAAAAAAACCCTACCTACTACCAAATAGAAAATAAAAATCCTGTTTATTTTAAGCTATATTTAAATATTTCTATATTTCTATTTTTTATTTTTATAAGTTCTTATATATTCTATCACAATATATTGAGGTACTATATTTCAATATATAATATTTAGGACATATAATGTGTTATAATAAGACATATACAGTAAAATATGCATTATGTACTATATTGATTCCTATTATTTTGTAATTTTTATATTTATATATCCACATGTATTAATTATACATTTCTATATGGATATTTATATTTATAATCTATATTTAGATGTATTTATATAAACAAATAAAATACTCTATATCAAACAATATAATATCTAATTGTAATGGATAACATTATTTATGTTACATGTTTTATTTATATGTATTCCGTTTTATTTAAAATTGAAGGTTTTTGTTCCCATTTTCATATTTATGCATTTGTTTTGTTTCATTAGTTATAGTTAAAACTTTGCAGTTATAATCCAATTCCTAAAAATAAAATGCCAAAACAAACAGCATCAAATTCCCAACAATACTGTCAAAAAATTCAGAAAGGCTCCACCAGCCAACCAACTACCAGCAAAAAAACCTGCACTACACTCCTTTCAGTAACAGTTCTTATCACATCACAAAAATGAAACATTAATTTAAAAAAACAGCTATTAAAACCCACACAGCAAATCACAAAAACCACTAACAGGAAAGAAAAACCCTCCAACTAACTTCCTATACTCCAAACCATACAACAGATCCCAAACGTTTCTAAAAGAAAAAAAAAAAAAACAAACAAACCAAAAAAAAAAAAAAAAAAAAAAAACCAAAACTCTACCACTACACTAACTCATAAAGAGAACCCAATACTCTATAAAATGAACTAAAAAATCCCACCAAGGACTCGGGCTGCCCTTGCTGGGCCCTCTCTCACAAAATGTTGCATGTATTGGCAACCCGGTAACTGGGGTGAGAGCACCGACAAAGTTCTCCCTTCCCCTGGCATGGCACCTTCCTGTTCCAAGTCACTGAGCATCATTTCCTCAAAAATATTGGGACTTAGCCCTCCTACATATTGAAGGATGGATTGGCAGACTTTCCTGGGGAAAAGAATGGTCTCTAACCATTTTTTCCTGTCCCAAGTTAGGTGTTAAATATGTTGGGAGAAACTTATCAGGAACTTGGAGGTGGCATTTTTCAGAGATGGAAAACGGTGCTGGTCATTTCACTGGTAGTGTTTGAGTTTTTTGGGAAAAGCAGGGCATTCCTGTTGCTGTTTGAATTCAATGTTAAGACAGGAACTACTGCTCTTCAGTGAACATAGAATCATAGAATCACAGAAAGTTTTGAGTTGGAAGGGACCTTATAGAACATCCAGTTCCCTTCCCTGCCATGAGAAGGGACACTTTCCACTATCCCACTTAGCTCCAAGCCCCATCCAACCTGGAGGGTTCCCACAGCTGTTCTGGGTAACCTGTTGCAATGCTTTCCTCTTGGAATGCTGCAGGACCTGATTTTGCACTGACTTTACTGTCTACCATTCAGGATCTGTCCTTTGATGCCTTTTGGGCCAATGCCAACAATTGCCAATTTTTTTTTCCCTGCTGAAGCACATATTTTCGTAGTATGTGATGGGTAGAAAATATTGATGAGCCTTTAGTACAATCTGTACACTCAGTGAGGCCAGTTGGGAACTGGAGAGTTAACTACTCAACACATCCCACTTTTCACCTTTACATGCACACCTTTGTGTATAAACACAAGTGCTGTACACACAGTGTACACCAAAGCCTCAATTCCATGCCTTTGACCTTCTGAATGCAGTAATTGCTGGAGTGTGTTTTACTTAGCCAAGGCCAGGAGCTCTGTGCCTCAGCACAGAAACTATTGGGACATCAGCATTTAACAAAGGATTTTATGCAGAGTGGAAATAAGAGAAGAAAAGACAGTGCTGTAGTCAAGGTCTTAACAATTGTAGGGATATAATTCCCCATGGAGAGGATCTGGGGACCAGTCATCAATTGTATATCCCACCCTGGGGCAGGGGTGCCTCCAGGTTAGTGAAGGGACTGAATTAAATGGTTTTGCATGGGAGGCCTTCATTAATCAAGTCTGTCTGTAATGCACAAAAGGTTTTATCCAGAATGTGGTAAAATACTTGGAAAAAAATCCTTGGCATCAATCTTTGCAGAATAAATGTTCTTGTTTGCATTGTACCCATTGAGGCTCTTTCTCTCATTTTTGTTCTGCTTAGTAGATGTTCTTGTAGTGAAGATTATGACAGCTGAAGCCGAATTTTAGCTTGAACCTAATTCCAGCAGTTCCTTCATAAAGCTATGCAGAGGAGACAAAGCCACATAGCAAAAAAAACCCATTTGAAACTAATCCTGTATGACAATGCATAAATCTAAATGCCAGTGCTACTGTTTTTATTTTGACATGCCATTTGATAGCACAGCTTTAAGCTCCAGATTCACCGGTGGGCCTCTAAATGAACAGTGAAGAATCTACCGGCTGTGTCAGGGCTCACTTCCCCTTGTTTAAAATGTCTTGTGCTGCTGTGTTCAGTAGGTTCAGGTTCTTGATCCATTCCATTCCACAAGCCAGCTCATCAAGGTGCTGTTGAGAGCTCTCTTCTGATGCATATCAATATTGCCTTTGGCATCGTGAGTCCTACACAGTTCATGATCCTTCTCTCCCTCCCTCTTTTCTCACTGTTACTGACTTTGTGCTTTTCCCTTTGTTCTAATCCAGAGTTCACAAAGACCCATTTTTTATAAAAATGGTTCTTAAAACTGACCTTATTCTATGGCACTTTCCCACTCAAAATGCTGCCCTGCATCCCAGTGTTTTGTGTTGATTTTTGAGCTGCTTTGGTGCGTACATTTTTGGAGCTGCCTCTTGTTTGTACAGTGCATTGTACCTAGTCCACATTGCTGTGCTCAGCTCCAGCTCTCTATAAATAATGAAAACACGCAGGGCTTGCTGGCACAAGTCAGCGCAGCATTTCCTGAGGCTCGGCTGCGTTTCCGGGAGCTCAACTTTGCTTTTGAGTTTGCTGTGTGAGTATTTTCTATAAATCTTCACGAGAGTGTCCGTTCTGCAGTTCCTCTGTAATGGGACACATGGCCCTGTATTACACCAGTGCACGCAGAATACAAAAAGGGCTCAGTCGGCTTCCTGTCCCCTCCCATTGTTTTCCCAAATGCAGAAATAAATCAGAGCCCTGCCTGGAGCATAGGAGGAAATATTGATATCCCAAATGATGGGGGAGGAAGGTGAGTTGTCAGGTCACAGACTAGCTGGGGTTGGCTAACAGACAAACTGTGTGCCTGAGCTCTCAACAAATACCTGTGTGGAGTGGCTGGAGTTGTAAGTTTAGGATACAAAGCAAATGCGGGTAGAAAAAGCCAGCCTTAAGGAATCTGTCTTCCATACAAGCAGCATCTGTAGTCATGGGCAACAGCAGCAGCCACCCTCCTGGACGTTTGCCAAGTGGAGTTAATTTTGCATTGTCAAGTGCCTTCAGATAATTCTTCTGAAGGGTGCTACGTAAATAAAACAACTGCCTGATTGATTTAAAGTTAATATCTTGAATTTTGGCTCCCTCATTCTACAAATTACATGTATAAATTTCCCTGCTTCCAAAATTAAATCATATCTATCATGTGTGAAATTAGATTAATTTTATTAAACACAATCGTTCATTAGTGAAGAGCAAGAAATTTTGTGTATTTATGCATAGTCTGCACAGAATATTTTACTTTAGCTCTTTCAGATGTAAATAAAATATAATGCTCATTGAATTGCTTTTTTAGCCAGCATAGAGTGATAGAGAGACGTTGCGTGCTGTGCTCTAGGTTACCTTTTGGAATTCCTAGGGAACATAAGGCGGAAATTGGCCCTGGGGACCACACCCATACATTCAGGGGCTGGTTAGTGTCGGAAGCACCTGAAAGATGATGGAGGTGGTCTGATGATGCTGCTTGATGTGATGCTGAGACAGAGGGTTGGATCATTGCATCCGGTTGATGAAGAGCACAACTTGTCCTTTGGAGAGAGAACAAGCTCAGTCCTGGAGCCCCAGGAATTCAAACAGTGACTGAGCCTGTGCAGACACCACCTTGTCCAAGTACCCTGGGGTTTTCTCCAGCTCAAACCAGAGCAGACCCTGCACTGATGCTGAGGAGGTGAATGAGCGTTGGATGAATTCTCAAGGAGTGGCAGCCATCTGTTGGTGGCTGCTCACTGAAATTCCTCTTGTTCAATCTCACAACGCTTGTGTGCCTGCATCTTTTTATGTTGAGTAGGGACCTTTTGTGAATATGTTTGGTGTTCTTCTGACACCACAAGTGTCAGAAGAAAGATTTTGTAGCCTGTTTTTTTCCTGTGTATATCAGAGCAGCTGGGTGAGACCACTAGACCTATTAATGTCAATCCCGAGTCAGACAGCAGGATCAATGTTTTGAGGCAGTTTCCATCTCTCAGGTGGCTGATCACAGGAGGTCCACAAGGATTTCTTCTTCTGGAACTAAATTCTTTGTGATTATGTGGTAGCGTTGTGTTGAGGCACAGTTAGAGGAGCTCTTCCTAATCCTTCCTGCCTTTGCTATTATTTTCAAATCTCTGTTTACTCAGTAATAAATACATAGCCTCTTGGAAGACACACAAATGGTGACCATGAAATAGTATATTTTTCAGCTAATTACAACATAAACCTGTGCAGCTTTGTTTGGTGCAAGTCTCATTCTTTTCTACCCAGTGCTGTCAAGGCTCTGCAAGGTGACTTTCTGCCCTGGAGCACTGTGCTGATGCCACTGAACATCCACGTCTGGGCCATGGAATAAATAAATCCGCCTGTCCAGGTATCATTGCTGGTCCTGTTTAGCCCTTTGGACTCACTTGACCACTTTATAGAGCCTTATAAACTTGATTTTTTTTCCCTTAAAAAATAATAAGCCTACCTATACTTAAGGCATGAAGTGAATATTATCTTCCTAAAAGATACAGCCAGGGAATGGTTAAGCCTTTCAATATCCTCAGGTAGGAATTAGGGAGCAAGAATGGATGCTTTGTAAGGACTTACTGGTTATTATTACAGACCTCTGAAAAACAGACATGAAATTAGCAGTTGTGTGTCATTTCACTACTGCTTTGGCAGTCTGCTTTCTTTTCCTTTAAGGCTAAGATGGTTGCTAGGGCTTTTTAGTGAATAACCTTTTTGTGTTCAGCTCAAGGCGGAGCATAATTATTTTATAATTTTGGTTTGTGGGGCCATTTTAGAGGTTTTCAGAGAAAAATAATTCAGCTTTTGTTAACCCCCTTCATACTCGGCTGCCAGTCACTGGCATGTCGCAGCACACACAGAGGAGCTCTGTGTCTGTGCTCATCATTTGCACTTTGTACTTGCCTGAGGATCTGGCACCATCCGTGAGACGAACACGGACTTGACATTGTTATACACTGGCACTGACTGACTTTGAAAAGTGAAGCTCACTGTCCAAGTAAGTGTCTGGTTTAGTGGCAGGATGTCTGTGTGACGGAGAGGTCATGGACAGCAGCTGCTGGAGCCAAGGAAGTGCACTTTGGGTTAAGGCTGACATGCTGCAAAGTGACTGAACTCTTTCACTTCAGGGCAAAGACTTCTGGGAGTCAATAAACTTACTCTTCTACATGGCTGTAGTAAAGTTTTCCCCCATCAGACTGGTTTTTTAGGATGTGGCAGCTCTTTAGTTAGCTTTTATGATCAAGAGGGCTGGTACACCTCTGTTATGGAGAGAGAGAGAGAGCTGGAAGTGTTCAGCCTGGAGCAGAAAAGGCTTTGAAAGACCTTAGAGGCCCCTCCCGTAGCTACCAGGGGCTCTGGGAGGGCAGAAGAGGGACTTTTGACAAGGGCCTGGAGTGACAGGACAAGAGGGAATGGTTTTCCACTGCCAGAGGGGAGGGTTAGATGGGATATTGTGAGGGTGGTGAGGCCCTGGCACAGGTTGCCCAGAGAAGCTGTGGCTCCCCCACCCCTGGAAGTGCCCCAGGCCAGGCTGGATGGGGCTTGGAGCAGCCTGGTCTCATGGAAGGTGGAATGAGATGGGCTCTAAGGTCCTTCTAACTCAAACCATTCCATGATTCTATATAACTTTGTTACAGCTGCGCACAAAGAGAGCAGCAGGACAGGTTCTCATATCAAAGTGGGTGTCTTGTACACAGGTATGTGCATCTGAGCTGTTTATCCTGTGTCACTCAGGGGTCCTGAAGAGCAAATTCATGGTCAATTATCCAGAGGTGTGATTTCACCCCCTGCAAAATAGGTCCTCCCTGCTTGGTCAATTGTTTCAGGCTTCACCTCTAGCCCATGAGGACTCTACCAATGGGCCGAGGCAGCAGACATCTGGTCTGCTGCAGATATCTCTTGTGGGCCAAAGATGCCACCTGTGTGAGGAACAGGTGGACCTGCACCTGTGAGGTGTGGTCCTTCTCTGCTGAGCTCCTGAAGGGTTTTCTAAGATGCAGCCCCACTGCCACATGGTCCCTGCTGCAGCCTCAGCGCAGCTCACACCTACAGGGAGAAACCTCTCCTCTGTTCCTGAATGCCCTGTGTGGCTGCAGTGACATGGCTGCTGTGCAAGCACCTCAGTGTTTGATGAAGTACTGCAATCCAGGGCTGCAGACATCATGGTTTGTTTTTTTTCCCCCTTGCAAATTGCTTTCCTACACATACAAATTCTCAACTGATGCGAATGCTGACAAAGCCCCTGGGAGACAGCCTTACTGGGAGCTGCTCAGAATGGCAGACACCACATATTTATGGGTTGGAAAGTGTTTAAAATGACAGGAAACATCTTTTGCTTAAGGTGTGTCTCTAACTTGGGATCCATCACTTGTGCATGTTGCTGTAGCAACACTGCAATGGCATGGGAGCTGCTTTTAAGGCTGATTTCTGAGCAGATCGTGGCAGGGGCTGTTACCAAGCAACCCACTCTTATGCTCCCATAACTGGGAAATGCAGCCAGTGCTTTTTAATATTGCCCAGGAATTTGAGTATATGTTCATTTTGCCAACTTTGGTCTTTCTGATGCAAAATAATTGCTGTGGAGTACTACAGCAAGATCCCTGTTTTGTGGGGACCTCCAACCTCCCCATCCATGGTTTCTGTCACATGAATTTTCAGTATGGGAACATTCATAAGGAAGGCAATGACAACAGCCCATTTCTTTACCAAAAAAAAAAAAAAAAAAGAAAAGAAAAAAAAAAAAGAAGAAGAAGTTGTATTGTATTCAAAACATGCTGTTGAAGAATAATTAAAAGCAGACCATCTGCCCAGGTGGAAAGAGCTGTATCCTTTGCTTCCCAGGTCTGCACCTGATTTAATGTCATGTTCCAGGACAAGCCTCCCAAAATGCAGGTGTTGAAATCCTCTTTGGAAGTTTCTCTTAGTTTCTGCTCTGATTCTCATTCCTTCTGTTTTATCTCTCCAGTACTTAGAGGGATTTTGATAACAATCTACTTGTGGAGAAGGATGTGAATTAGTAAAGCATAGGAAATCATGATGATGGTGATGATCCAATTAATGGGTGTTCTGAACTCAAGGGCAAGCCCTTAACTTTGATCAGGGAATTCATGTATGCCAAAGCCTGAGATTAATTTGTGCTTGTGCTTCTTGAGGCAGATGTAAACACTGTATTTGGTTGCACAGCTTTTATATTGAGTTTGGAGGATTTTTTTACCAGCATGTGAGTATTTGTTTGGCTAAAGCAAGAAGGT
Organism: Lonchura striata; assembly: GCF_046129695.1. Classification (NCBI taxonomy): domain Eukaryota; kingdom Metazoa; phylum Chordata; class Aves; order Passeriformes; family Estrildidae; genus Lonchura; species Lonchura striata. The sequence goes on along the minus strand of NC_134627.1, from coordinate 9,245,908 downwards.
ACCTGGATTGATTTGAGTGACCTGATCTACTGGAAGGTGTCCCTGCCCATGTAGGGCATTGAAACAAAATTGTCTTTAAGGTCACTTCCAACCCATGGTGATTCTATGATTTCATTTGGGATCATTCTGCCTTCCTGAAAGAGGCAGTACAAGCTTGTTACACCAACTATAGACATGATCCTTCATATCTGGTATCAATTTTCTTTCAAATAACAATTGTACCTGCCCACAGTGATCTTTAACATCACTCAATCCTTGTAAAAATGACAAACTTAACATCAACTCTAAAGGGACTGTGATTAGTCCCATATGTCAGCACCAAGAAATGGTGACACTTAATAATGCCTTGTGCGCTCTTATTTAAAATTTCCCATTCAGTTGTGCTGTGTGTGTACTGTCCCCCCAGAATGCTCATTGTCAGGAGAACTGATTTAACATTCCACCTATTTAGCAAACAGATTGTGAAAGTTGATCTTTGCTGTTTTGAGAGAATAGATTTTTATCACCTTCACAAAAATGGAACCATTGTTATTTTAATGAAGTGTGTCACAGCCTCACTGAAGCAGAGCAGATTCCTGTACCTGCACAGCTTCAATCCTGTCTGTTGTCAGCTGTAACTGGCTCTTTTAATCTTCTGCAGCAAATGCTAGTGATGAACGGACAGCTCCCCTTTATCCACAATCTGTGTATATGTGAGTGGATTCTGACTGCCTGCAAATGACCAGCACTGTAAATCCGATTTAAAATCTGGTTTGTTTTATACTACTGGAGGGATTCTGCCTGAATAGTTTTAGAATTATAAAGGGTAACATTACAATGATTTGTTGCCCAGAGAAGCTACAGCTGCCCCATCCCTGGAAATATCCAAGGCCAGGCTGGATGCGTCTTGGATCGACCTGGTCTAGTAGAAGGTGACGCTGCCTGTGTATGTCAGTATATTATTTTCATTTTAAATATTCTATCACAGTGAGGCTAAAGATGCAACACCAACGTGATGAGATATGAATATGCTTTACAAATTGCTGTAATATTTAGAAAGAATGAATTGCAAAAAATCTGTACATTTGTGGGAAAATGGCAACTGCATGTACACTGCAGTTCAGGCCTGGATATCACACATTGTTTACAATGGAAGTGCTTGAATAATGTGAGGATGTGGCACCTGAGGAGATGGTTTAGTGCTGAACATGGTGGTGTTTAGTTGATGACCTCAAAGATCTTTTCCAACCTTAATGATTCCATAATTCTTTCTAGGAAAGAATATCAGCTCCAGATGTGAAAGAGAAGAGAAAGATTAAGATCAGTGGCTGAGGAGCTGTGCTGGCACATGTTCTACAGGGCTGTCCTTTCCCATGTGCTATGGGATGTGGTGGCACTAAATTCACCTCTTACAGCAACAAAACTACAACTCTGGATTGCTCTTGTGTTTTAAGCTGTTGGGGGTGGCCTTCAGCTACTTGACAGAATGCTGCATTTAATACTCAATTTCCCTCCATTTGCCTCTTTCTTTTTGGGAGTCCTGTGCAGGGCCAGGAGTTGGACTTGATGACCCCTGTGGGTTCCTTCCAACTTAGGATATGCTGCGATTCTAGGAAGAAACAAAGCTGGAACAAGGGTGTGGGAAAGTGTCCTATCTGTATAAAGCAGGTTGTACCTTTATTTACTGTAGAACTTTCAGATTGTTTATGCAGTGAGTTAATGCTGCTTCAAATGGGACAAGACCTTATGTCTGTATGAGCATATCTGCTCTGCAGTGCTGGGTTCCTTGTGACTCCTCTGCCAGCAATCCCTCTGAAGAGTCAGAATCAGATTTCAAAATGATGCGAAACATCTGGTAAATCAGGACCCTCTGAGTTTATTTTGAGATATTTGTTCAGGAGTAACACGGCTATGCCACGTGGTGATTGCTGTGAAAAATCTTTTCCTACTTCAGGCTGTATATTATGCCATTAGATTAAAAGGATCCACCTGTAGGTCAGCATCTTCCCCTCTCTGGGTTATCAGACATACACCTGTGACTGAATTATATTTACATTCTGTGTTCTCTGTATGTGCAGATTTGCTGCACCCCCTGCCCCCCCTCCCCCCCCTCCCCCCCCCCCAACCATCTGAACACATTCCAGGTTATTTGGGAATATCTTTATGGCAAAATGTTGATTTAATGAATTCTGAGAAAGAGGAAAAAAAAAACATCAAAAGCTAGGACACATGGGGAATAAGTGACTGGAAATTGAGTGCTTAATCCAAGGGGAAAAAAAAAAAAAAAAAAAAAAGGAAAAGAAAAAGAAAAACAGGACTAATATTTATCTGCCATATTTTAAAGGATTTATTTTCTTCTCAGACATGAAGCAGTTGGTGTAAGACAAACATGCTAGCAGCTACTACCCATGTTAGCTCCCTGGTGTGCTCAGGATGGCAAGGAAAGGAAACAAAACCTGTATGAATCATTGTTTTCCAAAGATGTTGCTTCCCCTGCAGATATTTACAGGTTGTTTTTTAGGAAAACTTTGAGTTCACACACTGCCCACTGATTTTCCATTTTTATGGCAGGGTCATAATACTACTGCATAATTCATCATGTAATCACTTAGATCTGCACTTGATTTGATTAAAGAAAAAAATGCATCAGCTGTTCTTAAATTATTATGTCTTTTAGAACAGTGCTTTAAGAAAATCCAAGAATCATTGCAGATGGAATGACTGAGTTCATTGAGTCCAGCCTGTGACTGATTCCCACCTTGTCAAGCAGACCAGAGCACTGAGTGCCATGTCCAGTCTTTCCTTTGACACCTCCAGGGATGGGAACTCCATTACCTCCCTGGGCAGTTCATTCCAGTGGCTGACAACACTTTTCTCCAAAGAAATTGCTCCTGATGTCCAGCCTGAACCTCCACTGGTTGAGCAATACAACCCATATCTATGTTTGCAGAGGTGGGTGTTCTCCAACTCTGTGGTCCAGCTGACGCTGGAAGGTGTTGATGTCCCCTCCTGTAAATGGCCTCTTTTCGATTTCTAGAAATGTGGCTGTTTGTCTTGAAGAGCTCTGGAGCTTCTTTGGAGCAGGCCTCTGACATTTTGTACCCAAATAGCCTAAAAACCACCTTGGGGTTATGCAGTCAACCATTTTAAAAATGAACCCATCAAACACTTAACACCTGGTAAGTGTTACTTTCAAAACTGGAAGTTATGTTAATTGGAAAAGTGTTCCATAGCTTGACAGCATTTCCCACATATTTCTACTGTCTTCCAACTGGAAAAATTTGGAAAATAGTAGAGAAGTGTGCATGTAGGTCAGGAGGAAAAGCTCACTCTGCAAAAGCTTGGAAACATGTTTAGAAGCAACCTTTTTCCAAGTACTGTTGAAATAAAATAAAATTAAACTAATGGAAATTTTACTTATCAAAAAAAAAGTTGCAATTAAATTAAATCTTATTATCCTAATAATAATAATACTTTTGTAAAAATTTTCTGACCCATTTAAATTCTCCTATAGGGGATGGAGCATTTCATTTTCCTATTCCTCTAAAAATAACAAACCAAGAGACTCTAGGAGATAATATTAAGCATTAAATGAAAATGATGTTAGAATTGCAAAGCCAAGGATTTAAGCTTAAGAAATTAGTCTCCTGCTTGATTTCATTCATTATTTAGTCTTGAGTTGTCCTTGCTACACCCTTCATTTTGTTTTCCATTACCTGTTGGGTTGTTATTGACATAGGGCCAAATATGCACCAACCACCTCCATGTTACTGCTGTAGGAATTCCATAGCCTGACTACATAGGAATAACTTAGTGTGTAAAGCAGAGGTAATGCTGCACTGGACTCAGGTCTCCAGCTGTTCTCTGTTCATTATTCTTTTAACCTGCATACCTGCAATTGTGTGTTTACATTGAGCTGTCAAAGTCCCAGCATGAAGCTGGGATATTTCCAGTGGAGCTGTGGCAGGCGTGGCTCAATGGTTGGCGTAAAAACCTTTGGCTTTTTACAGCTCTGAACACATCTGTGGCAAACACTCAGCCAAATAGCATCTGGAAAGCCAGTGGGAAGCAATGAAAAAGGGGAAAACCTTTACTGCATGTGAATAAAAGTGTTGGCTGAAAGGCAAATATCTCCTAGATTGGCAGCTCCTGCCTTCAGCTGTCCCGACAGCTCAGCACTCTGATCCAGAATCCAAGATTTTTAGCTGTGTTGCTGCTGCTGAGGTCAATGTGTCACTCATGGTATTGCAGAATCAGAATGGCTTGAGTAGGAAGGGACCTTAAAGATCATCCAGTCCCACCCCCTGCCATGGGCAGGGACACCTTCCATGAGACCAGGCTGGTCCAAGCCCCAGTGTCCAACCTGGCCTTGGACACTTCTGGGGATGGGCAGCCACAGCTGCTCTGGGCAACCTGTGCCAGGCCTCACCACCCTTAGAGGGAACAATTTCTTCCCAGTATCCCGTCTCACCCTGCCCTCTGGCAGTTTAAAACCCTTCCCCCTTGTCTTTGTACTCCAGGCCCTTGTAAATGATCTCTCTCCATATTTCTTGTAGGCTCCCTTCAGGTACTGGAAGGTGGCAATTAGGTCACCCTTGGTCTCTTCTCCAGGATGAACAATCCCAATTCTTTCAGTCTTTCCACATAGCAGAGATGCTCCATCCTTCTGAACATCTTGGTGCCTTCTCTGGATTCATTCCAACAAGTCCCTGTCCTTCCTATGCTGGGATCTCGGGGCCGGATGCAGCTCTCCAAGTATTAATGGCAAGTGAGCTCCCAAAGCTTCCTCAGAAGGTTTAACTTTTGTTGTCTAAACAGAGAAAAAAACAAAAGGAATGCTGCTAAAATTACCACTTGTTTTATAACCAAGTGGGAATGGCTGGGGAAGCCATGACAGGCAGTAGGATCTCCTGCTGGTGGTGAATATGCCCCCTCTCCCCTGTCACTGTGGTGGATTAAACAGCCTACAAGAAAAGTTAGCAGTAACTGAATAAACAATCTGTGTTTGAATAGTGTTGGCTGAATAAATGACTGGTTTGATGGCAGCCACTGGAGAAGGGCTCCGTCAATAACAGTAGCACTCAGGTATGTAAATATGGAGATTTGGGATTGTACTATCAGCATTTGTCAGGTTATGGATTTTTCCTATATTAAAAGGGAATATAGAAGAGGCAGTGTGGATGTAGGACAATTTGAGCATGGTCAGCACAACTGGGGGCACGTGATGAGGAGCAGGTCACATGGGGTTGCCTTTACTGGGTGCCTCACCTTGGTGCACGTAATCTCTGTCTTGAGAAAATAATCCTTCTGCTTTGGCAAATGACTGTTTTTCAGCTGAGTTTTTTTGAATCTGAGATGTTTTTTACATTTACTTATGTTTGCTATTCTAAGAAGTCTAACCTTGATCAAATAATCTTGCCAGGAGTCTCTATGTATTACCTGTATGTAGCAGACATATTGCTCCACCACAATACACTGAAATCATAGCCTATTCCCAACAGGCATTTTTGTAGTTCCTGCTCAAACAGTGCTTAAGTACTATTTCAGGTTTCTTCCTTTCCAGACCACCTTAACTTTGAGTACTTTAGTGATTGGAATTTGTAATTTTTTTTTCTTCAAGTTAAGTTTTATAACTTTGATTTAACTTTTAATTTACTGCACCCAAATTTTTCTAGGGCACAAGACCTGAAGTTCTAGCTCGGAGAGATGGAGGACAAGATTACTTTTGCCCCTCAGGTCACACTATTTGGCAGATTTATTATTATTGTGACCTGAGGAATACTTCAAAAAGTCAATCATTAACTGAGTATTAGAAGGTGAGGCACTTCCATGAAAATGAGTGTCCGGGGTTAGGACAATTCAAGAAGTGGCATAGAGACCAGCTGCAGGCACTGCCCACAGCAGGATATTAACAATCCAGAGGGTTGTGCTCCTGGGTCTCCGATGTAAGGACTCATCCTGACCTGCTCAGGGTGCCATTTGTAGCACCCTGGGCCCTACATCTGCTGCTCTGCAGCACAAAGTCCTCTCAGCCTTTCACTAACAGCAGGAGTTTATAAATTTCCTGTTTGGTTTTGCCTTGCTCTTGCCTTCCCCCCTGTTCCAGACTTTGCCTTTGAGCTGGGCATGTTATCATGGAATTCTTTGTTTTGGTACAGTCAGCGTTCCCTGCATACTAATCAAGAGTGCTGGTAAGGACAGCCAGGGCAGCTCCTATCCCAGAGCTGGAGTGCTGGAGTGAGAATGATCTCCACCCCTGGTAAAAGTGAGTACAACAACCAAAACCATTCCAGGATTCTGTAACTGTGCCCATTCTCACTAGAACAGAAATTTTTGGAACTCTTTATAATGACTTCAGAAACACTCCCATGGTGATGCTGGTCATGCCAGGGAATTGCCATATGAGCAGAAGGCTGCATGGACTTGTCTGTAGAGGCTGGTGCTGGGGTTGCCAAATATCTTCACTCAACAGCTGAAGCTGCTGCAGCTCCTTTCCCAGCTGCATCCAGTGCACTGGCAAGCGGGGCTGGGGACCTTGTTTCCCTCATTAGGTCCCTGGGGCTCTACCTGTCCATCTCACTCTGCACCTCTCAGTGTGTGTGAGATGAGTGTTCTATAATTCTCATCTTTATAATAAGGATTAAGTGCCTTTGACAGGATGAGAGGCAATTGTCTCAAGTTGTGCCAGGAGAGATTTAGGTTAGTTATTAGGGAATATATTTTCATAGAAAGGGTTGTAAAACATTGGTACAGGTTGCCCAGGACAGTCAAGGACTCATATCCCTGGAATTGCTCAAAAAACACGTGGACGTGGCACTTGACACGGTTTAGTGATAAATGTGGTGGTGATGCTGGGCTGACAGTTGGATTCAATAATCCTAGAACCATTAAAGTTGGAAAAGACCTCCAGGATCATCAATTGATCTGAGAGGTCTTTTCCCGCCTTAATGATTCTCTGGCTCTGCGATTTTATCACCTAACCAAACAGTGTCTGTGCAAAAACACAAAGCTGTTTGTGTAAGTGAAAAGCACTTGTTCAGTCCATCCCCTGCTGTATCAGGGTATCTGTGGTCAGGAGTGCGACAATAAATTCCTGGCTGGAATTGCATTGCCCAAAGAATTATGAACCTCTGGACTTTTTCAGCTGTTCAAGTCACTTTATAACTTCCAGAAGCTCTTGCTGCCTCTCTGCTTAGAGTGATCCAATCACTTATTGAAAAGGTTTGGTGAAAATCTAGTCAAGAGTTTTGTGATCGCTGCACATACACCAAAATCTTTCATGGTAAGGGACTGTGGAAGTTCAAGCTATGCCAGGAGTACCAAGGACCCAAAGCTGAACAAATGTTTTCTGTGCTTTTCTTGCTGTGCTTGGCTTGAGTAATCAGGACTATTCTCTGTTAGGCGTAAAATGAAAGTGAATGATTAGAATAAAGATGTGCGGAGCTACTTGACAAGGCTTGAGTACAGGGTACAGAATCTGTGGGTGTTTGGCACAGCCCCAGCACTGCAGATATTTTAGCTCCTGCTTATTTTTGATTCTGTTCAAATATGATTTACCTTAAAAAAATTAGATGCAAAGTAACTACTGTTACACAACAGATATTCATGATTAAAAAAAAAAATGGCATGGCAAAGCTCTAGGCATGAGCCGAAAGATTCCAGTGGTTGTCTGAATTATTCTAGTTTGAACTCCTTCTAGAGTGCCAGGCGGTCCCAGTTTATGTACAGAGTGGTTTGGTCTATCACATCACCCTCTTTCAGGGAAGAAGCACTGCAAAAGGATCTGGAGTGGCACAAGCCACACAGCCACACTGGCACCAGTTCCTGTCACTTACTGTCCGCTGTGGACTTCAAAAGCAACGAGCATAGGATGCTGAGGAAAGCAATACTATTCCCATAGGGATCAAGGGAGGCAGGAGGGTATAGACTAAGAGGAAAATATTCCTGGAAGATTTCCGTACTGTAATTTGTTGTTTAAGTGCTTGTTGCACCGTTTCCTGTGATGTTGCTCTCCTGTGAAGGCAAAACCCAGCAAATGCACTGACAGATAATGTGGATGACAAGTCTACATTCCCTCTGATCCCAGCTTCATTCCAGAAGCTTGGCATCTTGTTCATCAGTTCTGCTACAAATAGCATAAAACCCAAACCAGAGCACTCTCTGTGTTTCATTAACACCTTCTAGGTAGGAGTCCTTCTATTGCAGTTTATTTCTTGTACAAGTCATTTTCTTGACTCACAACCGAAAATTACCCTGTTGCTTCATTTATTTGGTGATTAATTTGGCACTGTGGGTAGATGTGATGTAAAGCTCTTAGCCATTCCAGGGTGAGATGGAGGCAAGCAATCTGCACCCAGGAGGTTTAATGAGGCATCCATCCCAAGGGAGTAGAGATAATTTAATTAAAGGGAACATTTTGTACTGGACTAAAAAGATTATTTTTTTGACTTAAGATATAAATATTAGTTTTCTTAAAGGGAAATAGCCAGTGAAAACCCAATAGTTTGTTTACCATCTACTTTTATTGTGCAAAAATAATGTTTTTCAGGTTGACAAGAACCTCAGATTTCCATGTTAGTTACATTTCATTCACATGGGCAATTAAGCAATGCCAAGATGCTGATTGCATTGTTGGTTTCACTGGCTACCTCACACTATTTAGGTAATTTAAATAAATGTTTATATTAGCTTTAACAGGTAATACACCATTTCCTGTGTGCTCCTTGTGCTTTTGGTCTTCAATTGTATGGGATGATCAATAAAACATTTAGGTTTCCAGGTATTATTCCCAGAAGTCTCATTTGTTAAGAAGAACCAGTGGAAGTCAGTGAGATTGTTGCTATACATGCAGGAGGACCTGGACGAGCACACAGGCACCGGGGTCATCATGTTACATCACATCATGATGTGTCAGTGTCCAAACATCCCTCCAGCAGTCCTGCCCGAGCAGTACCTGCAGGAACAGGTTCAACCCTCAGAGGTGGCTTTGGTGCCTTGGCCCTGTACAGGCCCTGACAGAGCCTGGAGCTCTGATCCTGGCCCGTGGAGCTGCCCTGGAAAGTGTTTTCTGTTCCCTCCCTTGTGGGCGACCCTCCCTGCAGCTCACAGGTCATACAATGGTTTGGATTGGACGGGACCGTGAAGACCATCCAGTTTGAAGCCATTCCCCCTTGTCCTGTCACTCCAGGCCCTTGTAAATAGTCTCTCTCTCCATCTTTCTAGTAGGTTGCCTTCTGGTAGTGGAAGGGTCACCCTTGGTTTCTTCTCCAGGCTGGACAATCCCAATTCTCTCAGCCTTTCCTCAGACCAGAACTGCTCCACCCCTCTAATCATCTTGGTGCCTCCTCTGGACTCCCTCCAAGAAGTCCATGTCCTTCCTGGCACCTGCAGCTCTGCAGGTGGGGTCTCACCTAAGCGGGGCAGAGGGGCCCTACACCTGCTGCCCACAGCGGGTGGGGAGGCAACCCAGGATACGATCGGCTTTTCGGGCTGCGAGCGCAGATGGCTTGGGCACGTTCCGTCGCTCAGCCACAGGTCAGAGCAGCCGCCGCCGCGTTCCGCTCTCCTCGGCGGATCCCGCCCCGCACCGGCCGCCGCCGCGGCCCCGGCCCCGCCCCGCGGGACCCCGCCCGCCCCGCCGAAGTTCCCGTCGCCCGCCGAGCGCGGGCGCTGCTCCCCCGCCGCCGGCCGGGGCGAGTACAGGCGGTCAGCGAGGCGCATCCCCGCCGCCTTCCGCAGCCGCGCCAGGTACGGCCGGAGAGGAAGGCGTGGGGAGGAAAAGGAAAGGAAGGAGAGGCAATGCGCGCAGCGCGGAGGCGACAGCAACCGCCCCTAGCGCAGGCTGCGCTCTAGAGGACCGTGGCGCGCCTGTTTTGTATAACCGTGCCCTCGTCATGAATCCGCGCTGGGCCGCGCCCCTCCGTGCCCTCTTGCTGGGTGGTGGGTAGGGAGCCCCGGGAGCGCGCGCGCCCGTGCGGCGCTTGCCTTCCCCGCCCTCCGCGGGCTCCCGTGGGGCGGCGGCGAGCTCGGTGCGACCGAAGGAACCGGGGAAGGGAAGAGGAAAGGAGCAGGGGAGGAGCGGCGGCTCCCCGGGGAGGCCGCGGCGGGCACGGACGAGCGGGCGGAGGGGGCGCTGTAGCGGGCGGGCGGTGAAGGAGCCGCCGAGGAGGGGCGAGACCGGCCGCCCCCCGTCCCCTCCCATTCGGGCGCGCGCTCGCCGCGGCGGCGGCGGCGGCTCCCGGCGATGCGGTGAGCGGGAGGCGCAGCCGCGCTCTTCAAGGGGCCGCCGGGACTCTCCCGCGCCAGGTAAGGACCGGTGCCAGTGAACCCCCGCGGCCGCAGATGAGGGTGGGACACGAAGGGGACACACCGTGAGGGGGCAACGCCCGGCGTTGTGTCGGGGGGGGGGAAGAGATCGCGATCCCCGCCACGCCCCTCCCGCGGGCGGGGGACGGAGCCGAGGGGACCGCGACAACAGGGCTGGGGTGGGGGGGTTCCTCCTCGCCATTCCCGGGCACGGGAAGCCGGCGCCGTCGGTGCCTCGCTAATTCGACTGGGATGCGGCGGCGGGCGAGCGCCGGGAAAGGCGGGGTCGGCGCGAGCAGCGAGTTCTCCAAAATTCTATTTCTTCAAGGAGAAATGTAATATTTTGTTTAAAAAGAGATCGGCTGCTTTGTTTTTAAAAAAAGCGGCGTGCAGGGGTAGGTGGTCGGTGTTTTTTCCACCCTGCGGAATGCCGATCCATCCCCTCGGGCCCGGCGGAGGCTGTAGGGGGCCGTTTTTCTCGCGCCGTGTTTAGCGGGAGGTGCCGCAGGTACCGCACACGTGATGCGAACACACATCGCCCTCGCCCCCGCTGCTGCGGGCACCGGGAGGGTTAAACCCCCTCCCTCTGCGCCCTCGGAGGGGTGAGTAAGGCGTGTGGAGTCTAATGACACACACTGTATCTCTCCCTTGCAGGCGTGGGTTGCTTGGTGGGGGCTACAATGCAAAAAAGCAATACGAGATGATGAGGCAGACGGCGCTCAGATGGGTGTTATGGAAGAAAAAGGCAGATTCTCATCCCCGTTTGTGTTGGGAAGTTCCGGAGCTAGTGTCGGTTAGCTGATTTCGACAATGGTGGACCACTGTGGGTTTTAGGCTTTTATAAAGGTGAAAATAGTGCAAGGAAAATGAAATAGCTGGAGAACTTAAATAAATTATGGAGGCTAATTAGCGCTGCTGGGGAGTGCAACATAGCTACGGTAGAGAAGCGAAGGCAAATCAATGTTGGATTGGGAGAAGAAGAAATACTGCAAGCGTGCTGTGGAGAGCAACAACATGGCCAGGAGACCCTTCCAGCAGCATTGCTCAGGCTGGAGCGTGGAATGATTCCTGCAAAATGCTAAAGGCTGGGTGTTTTTTATTTTCCTTATTTAATCTTCAGAATTTAAATTCCAAACCTGCGCCTGGGAACATCCATTCCTAAGGCATGAATTAAAAGGAAAAAGGAGCTGGCGTAATAAGTACCTTTTGGTGAGAATGTTTTGAAGAGGATTTGCTGGCTACAGTCACATGAGGCTGTGCGGTGAGAAACACCTTAGATTATGGGCAGTTGGTGTGGAGGAATGTTTACCTAGGAAATGCATGATAGACCTGTGGTTGAATGAAGAAAATACAATATATTGACATTTGCCATAATCAACATCTCATTTACATCCAGACAAGCAAATGGCTTTGAGTGTTGTTTCTTGATGAGGTTAGGCAGATTTTAGAAAGCGTTGCTCAATCGGTATCCTGTTCTCTCACCTGCAGTGTTGCGGACCCTCTGTCATGGGCTGCGTTGAACTTTTGAGCAGCTGTTGTGTGAATGACAGCTATTTATTTTGTGGAGTTCATTTCTTGCTGGATCAACAAACTGAACTTCACCTGTGGAGCCTGAAAGTGGCAGGAGTAGGAAATAGAGTGGCTGGGTTATCCTTTATGAGCTCTCTGAATGGTTGATGACAGTTGGGTACTTGTGTCTGAAGTATTGCACAAGGCCTTAAAATGGCACCTTTTGGTGTACAGAAAGTGAATGGTTTGTGTTTAGTACTCCACAAATACTCATAGTCTTGCAGCCTTTGTTACGTCATTGGTTATAACCCTCACAGTCAGCTTGATCAGTAATTTCAGATTGTTTTGTCTTGTGCTTTGTTTCAAATGTGATATGTGCCCACCTCTAGGAATTCTTTCAACATCCATAGGACATGTGGAGCTCTGTGGTGTCACAGGACATGGTGACATGCCAGTAAGGGCTTTGGGAGGTCAGTGTGGTCATCAGTGGTAACAGAACAGGGCCCACTAGTTGTTTTTGACTCTATAGTTCAAATTTTCAATGAAAACATGGTCCTGTGTGAGCTACTGCGAAGAAAATTGGTGTCAGCCAACCCAGAATGGCACCTTTATTTTAACTTGAAGGTGGAGCACATGCCTGTTGCACTCACTGGAGATAAATTTGTGTTTGGAGCTCACTGCACCTGCAAGTACTTGATCCAGTGAACTGGGTCATTTGTCTCTGGTTTATTTGCCAGCTGGATTTTATGAGCTTGGAAAAACCAAATCCTAGTTATGTTCCTTAGAATGGTTCCGGTCCCATTATTGTATGGGGCTAAAATGCAGTTGTTTGTTTTACATTAATTTAAAATGTAATTGCTTTAAATACAAACTGCATTATGTCGAGGAAATAGCTCTTGTTTTGTGGACTTGAATTAGAAAGGAAGAAGCTGGGAATTTAGAGCCCAGCCTTGGAGTTATCCCTTGTGAAGCTGTCCCATCCAAGGGTTCCTCAAGTTTCTACTTCAGCAGCATGTGATTAAAGGATCTAGTTTAACAAGGATGCTGGACACATTGGAGAGGAATTTAGCATGAATTGCCTGTGGGATTCCGATGAGAGAGCAGAAGTTACTTTACTAGGTTGTGAATAAAAATGTTGTATGTTCTGGGTGCTATGGTGGTGGGACTGTGGTGTTTCAGCTCCTCAGGAAGAGAAATCATTGAATAATCTGTTGAGTCCCCTGAGCAGTCTGGCTTTCTTTCTGGGTAGCATTTATTCCCTATCTTTCCAAAATTCATCAAATAACAGAATTTATACTGTGGCGTGAAAAACACTATCTTGAAAAATACTCTGTAAGAAAACGTTAATTAGTAACAATAAAACATAAAAAGTACCATGTGCTTATTTGTCGTGTCTTTGGGTTTGTGCCATGTTGCATCCTTATTTGATTTTGAAGGAATCATTACTTATTCATGGCTTTTATAAAATTATGTAATAGTTGGGTTTCTATGTATTCTACATAAAGCAAACTTTGGTCAAAGTTTTGCTTCCTCAGTAATTTTTATAACACTTTGGGCAAAGTTTTTTCCTGCTCTGAGTGTAGGGCTTATTTACTAAAAATGTTGCTTTTTTTGAACTTAAAATTTTGGTAGCTTTTTTTTCCCCGCTTCCTCTCCCATCCATCCTGTTGCATTGTAAAGATGAGGATTATTTAGGTTTGCTGAAAAAGTAACCTGAGGTAGGAATCCTTAAGAGCCAATCTGACAGAGGCACATGCCGATACTTGAGGAACATACAGAATCCTGGTGAGTTCATGTTACTATTCCTATTCAGGCAGGTCTCTGCACGCCGCTGGGGCCCTGGTGCTGCTGAGGAGTGATGTTGTGTGAGCTAATGGCAGGGAAGTAATCTGGGAGAGTGGTGCTGTCTCTTGAACTGGCATCATTAATGAAGAGAGTGATGAATCATGCATGTTGACATTTCAGCTCTTACCAGTGTTTGTTATTTATTTGTCCTTTATGAAAAGAACATATTTGTGACCGAAAGAGCATCTTCCCTGAGCAGACTGGGAGCTCTGCAGGATGAGGGCAGGCTTGCTGTTAATTTTGCTGTTTGGCTGCAGAGGGATTTGTTGTGAGAGGTTTTTCAGACATGTAATTTCAGAATGTTGGAGCAACTTTGTTGCTCATTAGTTGTTCACTTGTACTTAATGAGAAAGAATCGAGTGGTATGTCCGGAGTGGAGGACCTGGGGCAGATGAATGATCCTTTCTTGCACCACAAGCAGTTCTATTCATGGTGCCCCATTTCTCAGAAGTTACTGAAAAGTCATCTGATGAGCATTTGTGACCTTACTGTGCCGATCAAAGTGGAGCGGGCTGAAAGCTGTGTTTGTTCCTCGCTGTGCTGCAAGCGTATGCAAATACCAAAAGTGTGTCTGCCATTATTCTGGCCTTCCCAGAGCTTGGAAGAATGGAGACAAGCCTTCTTTTTGCTCTTTCCTTGAGTTTTTATTTTGTAAATTTCTGACAATTTCTTTTAGAGTAGGTTGCATGTGAGACAGCAGAGGTCTGCTTGTCATTTGAAATTATTTGTCTTTACATCCAGATTTCCATATGTTCTGGTTTTCTGCCATTAGAATTAGCTGACTTGGTTTTCAGAGATCAGAATTGCACATTTCTAGTGTGTAATAATTGAAGCTCATATCACACCACTAATGAAATTCAGCTGACTGGCTGAACGGCATCTTTTACTCTCATCTGCAGGGAATATATTTAGGATTAAAATATAGAATAGCTTGACAGCTGAGGAAAAATTCCAAAATAACAATTCAGAGTCTAAATGCATCGCTTTTCTCTGAGCTCCTCACTTTATTGGTGAGCATTCGGTTGTCTTTTTTTTACTTGCATCAACTGTAATTGCTAATTATGGTTGAATTGTAGTGATCTCAAATTTAAGATATGTAATGATTTTATTAATGAAAGAAGTATTTTTGATAGGTGAATTGTTATTTGCAGTACAAGTCACACTGAGTATTTGTTATTAATTAAAAAGTGTGAGAAACGAGATGATTAATAGGTATTTTATGATGGGAAGCTTCTTGTTTACTTACTTTCTAAGTATTTTAGGTATTTATTTGATTTTCCCCTTCATGTCTGTACTATTTTCATGACAGGTACGATAATATTTGAGAGATTGCTGCTATTTTTCTGTATTCAGATTATTTAAGCAAAATGCTTTTACCAAGCAATCATTAGGAAACACCTTTGCTGAAATTTATATTTTTTGTATGCCTTAATGAGTAAGGCTTGTATATGGGTGAAAGTGGTTTCCTCCTTTTTTGTGTTCTCTTCAGGTGTCTTTCTTAAAAATTTGTGTTTCCTTCATAGTTTGGATGAGAACCTTGAGGAGCGCATATGAAACAGAGAAACTATCAGTGTGTATGAAAAATACCAAAATTAAGACAGAGTATAATATTTTTGGAATGGGAATTTGACTATTTGTAGTGTTGGTGGTTCAGAAAGCAGTTGTGCATTGCCTCTAAGAGGCTAAAAAATTAACTGATATTCTTGAAAGTGCCTCAATGTCTTTAACGTGGAAATAATTATGGTCTCTTCTGTTCCTACCAGTCATCTTGTTGGTAATCGGGACTTCCCTGGAGGTGAGTTTTCTGTCCTTGAACTGTGGAGTGTGCTTATTGAGTTGGATCCTGTGGTCAGTGTTTGAACAGATGGCTTGAAAATTGGTTATAATATAAATACTGTATTGATGGGCTCTCTTGCCATGCTTAGCACTTCCAACGGGCTGCCTCTAGCTGAGGTTATGAAATACTATTTCCAGTGAAGTCAAGGAGAAAATACAAGGAAAACTGGGAGAAGACATTGGAGAGAAATAAATGTGAATTGATCCCTGGTCCTGTATCTGGAGGTATAAATGTTGGAGGATTTAGATTCTGTCTGCATTTGTTAGATGGAATATTGCTTATTGGCTTTATTATTTTAGAGAAGCAACACAAAAGAAAATAGGGCTTATCTTTTATTGCTCTTTGAGGAAGTTTTGCCTGGCCTGTCCCATCATCCAGCTGGTGATCCCTGCTGAAAGCTGCTGGTTTCTCAGCTGTGCTGAACCAGATGTCTCGGTGTAAGGTAAAAAGAATAATCAATGTTTTACTGCCTTTCTTCTGGTGTTCTTGCCCTGAAATTGTTCATTGATAGAGCTGGTCAAGTGGATTTAAGAGTCCTGTTTTGTCCCACCAGTCTGGCACAGGAGATTCTGGTGCAGCCTTTTTCCATCAATAAAAAGTGAGCTTCTGCTATTTTGACTTCTTAGGATGGATCTCCTAAAGTTGGCATTTTTAATGAAGAAATATAAGAAAGTGAAGAAACAATGTGCAACCAGAGTGTGCTGAACAGCGAAGCATGCATATCCCTGTGGTCAGTCCTTTTATTTACATTTAGTAACAAATTACTTTCCCTTTTACCTTATCTTCCATTATCTTGTGTAGGATTACTCTCTGTCTAGAAATTATTTTTGATAGTCAGGTGCCCTTAATGTTCCAGATTGTGGTGTGAAGAGTCCTACTAACAAGAAGATAAAAGTACAAAGTACTTTTGCAGAAATGAGTTCCATGTTTTTAATGCTGAGAGGTGTCAGTGGGAAAGCCTGTATGTTCTGTAGCTCACCAGGACTGGGAGATGGCAGCATTTATTCATTTATTTGTTTAGGGTGCTTAGAATTTGAAATTGGTCAAAAAGGGTTGTCTTTTCAGGCCTAAGACCCCTGAGCTACTCCTGTTTCGCCAGCTCCTTCAGAGCAGGCACGTTCCTGGTTCCCTGTCTTGGCTCTGCTTAGTGTCTGAGCAGAAGTTCTGAGCGCAGAAGGGGTCAGTGACTGAGTAGATAATTGGAATGGGCTTGGTCAGGCTGTTCCTGCAAATGCTCTAGAGGAAAGTCTTAAGCAAAGGGCAGTTTAGCAGGCAAACAGATAAACAACTTTCTATCCTTCAGGGATTTTATGGAATAGAGTATGGAAGGGTTCTGAGAGAGGGAAAACCAAAGTAAAATAGTAGGATGGATTTTTAGAAATCAGAGGTGCTTGCAGAAGAGAGACAAAAGGATGTGTGTGTAACTTTCATGAAAGTTATTGAACTGAACCTGTGAAGAGGTGCAAATGCAAGTGGATAGTGGGATTTGAATGATCAAAATAAATGCTTGTATCTGCAGATTTTGCTGGTTTATCCCAGCTTGCAGGCTCTGGTGTTCTTCATGTGATTTAGCTTTAAGGATATTTGCAAAATGATCTGGGTTGTGGCAGGTATTCTGTGTGTGTAGCTGTGTGCTGCTTAATCTGTTACTTTCTGTAAAAGTTCAAGTCTAATGCTGATTATCTTTCCCAGCAGCTTTTGCAATTCCACATAATCTTAGTTTAATAAATAATTTATGTTTTATGGAGGGACAAACTCCCTATTTTCTTTCTTAATGGGTTTTTCTCCTCTTACACAAATGATTTTCCTGTTTAATTTTCAGATTTGATTTGAAGACCCCAGCTCAGTTTCTTGCTGCTTCACACAGTTCTTAGTATGAGATACTCAGCTTCACAGTTAAAACATCTGTGCTTGATTGAAATCTTTCTGAGCAGCTTTTCATTGACACCAGTCTTTGATTAATACCTGCATGGGGGCCATGACATCCCTTGTTTTCTTGTATCTGGGATTGGGGATTTGGTGTAAACAGGCACCATGAAAGAAAGGACTATTTTTCTTTGGAGGCTGAAACTGTAATGGAGCTACAAGTGCCCACCCGCTTTCTCTTCAGACTGGTAATATCATCTCTGTCTTGATTTAGAGAAAATGAAGAAGCTCTAATGTTGACAGCAGGCAGTGCTGCTCCACCTCCTCAGCAGAGGTGGAAAGGACCATCTGGCACTATGTGGGTAGCAGTTATCCCAAAAAGTAATAACAGTGGGAGTTCTTGCCAGTTACAAGTTGTGATCACAGGCCAAATGGTGTCATTCTAAATCGGTGTACGTTTTCAAAGAGAAAGAGATGCAAGTATTTATTTTTGCCAACCTGAGAAGTATTTTCAGTCATGGGGGTCTCTGCTGGGGTTTTAGTTGCTGGCATTTGAGAGAAAGTGTGAGGGGAGTAAGTTAGATGAGTATGGCTGTGATGCCTGCTAGACCAGCTCCTAGGCACTAAAAAAAAAAGGTGGGGTTTTTTTGGGGTTTTTTTGGGGTTTTTTTGTATTATGTAAGCCTCAAATTGATGAATCCATCAAGGAACTGATGGATTGAAGCTGAGGAATTTTTTTAAAGGCTATATAATGGAGTGGTCTGTTGATTTGATTTAGACTTTACCCAATGGGAGCTGAAGATCTCAGTCTTTACCTTTGGCACTATTAACTAGTCTTGAACAAATTGCTGCTCTAAAATAAAAGAAGCTTTGTAATGAGGTGCAAAACTCTCTGTCTTGCTTTTAGAATAATTTCAGTGTGGTGGCCTGTAGTATTTTTGTCTGAAAAGTTGGATGTGGCATAATCAGAAGTGCTGTACAGTGGCTGTAGAGCTGGTTACGAGGTTGCTAAGTAACCTGGATGGAGGAATTGAGAGTGTACTGGTAAAAGCTGTGGATGACATTGGCTTTCAAGATGCTGCAGGGATAGGAGGAAAGGATTAGATTCAAATGTGTCTTTAAAAATTGGAAGCTTAGAGTATGAGCAAGTTAATTTCTCAGTGTTTATTCTGAGTAAAAATGGTCAGCACTATAAATAGAAGAACAGGAGCAGCACAAAGCAGTGTAAAACGTCTGAAATGAAAATTGAAAAATATAATTTGCATGTACACAGAGCAAGGGAAATTTAGGGGGAGTTGTGAATTTGTGCCCTTTTTTAGACTTGGGTTCTTGTAGACTTGCTCAGACTCTGTCAATACTGTGGATCAGTGTGGAGAAAAATTCTGCAACGACACAGACAGGCTTTCAAAGAGGGCTTTGGTCTTCATCAGCTTTTGTGGGTAGATGTAGCTGCTTTCCTATCAGATGCAAATAAACATTCTTCATAAATGGAGGACATTATAAAAGTCAGATGCAAATAAATATTCTTCATAAATGAAGGCAAATGGAAAACCTTTCCGAGCTTGGATAAAACAATCTTTAAAGGAAGACTAAATCATGTAACATAAGCTTATTTAGCTGTTCATCATTATCTGGAAACTGAGCAACCATACAGACCTTCCAAGTGATGATGAGTCTGTCTTTATGTACCTTGTGCTCTGGGTTGGTTTTCCACAATTTAAGAGTAATGTAATATGCAGAATAATCTTGTAGTATTAATGATTAGCTGTTTAGCTGTGGATGCAGTAGAGCTGAGTGTGGATGTGGAGATTTATTTACCCTTCTCACATTCTGCCACCTGTGCTCTTGTGTCTGATGGACGTGAGTGCTGGCTGCAATGTGCAGTTCTGGAATTTGGGCAGCTTAAACATCTCCTGCCAACCATCGATACCATAAATCCCTA
This sequence comes from Lonchura striata, assembly GCF_046129695.1. Classification (NCBI taxonomy): domain Eukaryota; kingdom Metazoa; phylum Chordata; class Aves; order Passeriformes; family Estrildidae; genus Lonchura; species Lonchura striata. The sequence goes on along the minus strand of NC_134627.1, from coordinate 9,226,625 downwards.
GATTTATATCTGCTGGCGCTTTGCTCATAGTCTATACACTTGTGCTGAACTTCTGTGCAAAGGCAATCCTGCCTGCTTACATTCAAGTCTTTCTGTATTGTATTAAGAGCTTATCCATATGCTTCAGGCTTGGAGCACAGGAAGTCTGCTGGCAGCAGGCCTGCTATTCCATATTCTGAGCTCAGGCTCTGTGAATAGTCAGGACAAAAAAAAAAATCACCACCAACCATAAATCACAACAAGTTGTTGACTGACTGATTTCTAGATAAGTTTTTCAAGAAAATTTGAATAAATATTAATATTATGTGTAAGAAAGGATGTGGTGTGGCTGGTTGTGGTGTAAACTGCAGGATGTGATTAAAAATGAGATTGAGCAGTGTATAGGGGCTGATTTGGGGAAGAACAGTCTCCACTTGGGCCTCATTCACTGTGGGTTAGGAGCAAATGCAATGTCTCTTAACTGGTACAGGTTTCACTGCTATGTATGTATTTCCTTTTGACACTGAGTATGCTTGGTAGTTTATGATTTATCATTAGAAAGATGTTCTTCTCTTGATTTTTACAAGGATTAATTAGGATCAAGAACTATTTTTTATATATTGCTCTATTTTGGAACTTTTAATGTACAATAGGTAGTGCTTTTTAAAAAAAGATTCAAACTTTTTTTGACCTCCCAGACTCTTCCAGAGAAAACAATAATTTTGGTTCCACGTAAATTGTGTATAGTGACTTTTGAGTTCTCTATAAGAAAGAAAACCCCAAATCTCCTTGAAACTGAGGCTGACCAAGCAAGCCATGGCTACAACAAAGCACTTGTTTCATGACTGTCAAGGCTAGTTTTGTTTCTGAGATTTCCAAACCTGGGCTGAACTTTTAAATGGTTTTGGTTTTCTGAGAATTTTCATGACACACCAGCAAATAGAATATCCAAAAACATATCCTGAATTTCATTAACAGCAACAACAAAGGGAATAAATTCTGGAGCCTTTTCGAACTCTCTGCAAGGGCAAAGTCTGGCTCTGTCACTTCAGTGTATAATAGACATGACTAGACCAAGCTCAGAAGAAGTTAAAAAATAAGCTCATAGTAATATACAGAATTTTATATATAAATTAATCTTTATGTTTTTTGGGGAGAAATAGCTTTTTGTTTGATACAGTCCATGCTTGTGTATGTTAGGGCAAGTAGTATCTTTTCAAATGTTCTGGAGGGCCTGTATAGAAAGGGAAGTTCCGTCTCAGCCTGGAATTATTTTGGACAACTGAAAGGAACTACAAAATTGTTGTGTAGGATGCCTGCTTTTATTTTAAAGATGCTCTGTAACACATAATTCACATCAAATATAACTAGAGAGAGCCCAGGAAAAAGCACTCTGTGTCCCTCTTGATAAATTCTGAGTTTCCATTCCTGTTGTCAAGTTGTTCTATCTGAAGTGGGACTTGATATGATTTTTTAAAAAAATATTAAACAGAAACTGTAAACTATTATTGAAAGTGTAAATACTTCATAAAATTGAATTTTATTATTTTCTTCCAAATTAACCACTTAAAACATTAGTCTCTTCACTTACGTGTTTAATGTGCCTAATTTGATGAGAAGATGCAATATTTATAGATGTTTGCCTTTTAGATAAAGGAAAGAGGTCTCCAGATTTCATATTGTGTTACTTGTGTACCTCTGGGAATTCTAGCGTTTCCTTGAGGAGGTGGATTTTATCTGTGTGCAGCTTGCTAGCAGTGTTCTGCTAAATAATATGTAGAAATACTGTAGGCAAAAATGTGAAGTAGCCTGGAAATTCTGTAAGAAAGCTCCAGAAAGAACTTGTTATTTTTTCAACTGTGTTTTGTTTGTTTTCCTCCATAAGTTGTTTTTACCCAGTATAGATATCAGATGGTGAGCTTTTGTACATTACTCATTAGAGGAACATCAGCTTGGTTTTCCTTCCTTTATTTGTGCTCTTCCTCGTCCCTCCCCCTTCTCATCCTGTTGTTGTTTGGTCTTTGTGGTGTTGCTGAATTGGGGTAGCAGGGCTGGAATTGATCTCTGTCCCTCAGGTGCAGATTGAGTTGGGGTTGGCAGCAGAGCCTTGGGCAGGACCTGCTGCACAAATACCATTGATTTCCCTTCTGCTCATGTGTGCTCAGATCTTCTGAAACAAAACCATTTGTATGTAGTCTTCCACTTCCTCATGCTGAGGTGGTTTTTTTCATTCTGCTCGTTAGTAATGGGAAAGATTTAAGTAAATAATGATGCACAGAGAAGCTCTTCCCCATTTCCCTCATGCATCAACATGCAAACTTTTAAACCATTAAAAGCAGCCATGGGGAAGTGTTTCTACCTGGCCTCGAGAGAATTACATGTGTGTGACAATAAAGTGTACGAGAAATTATTCTTCCAAAGGGCACCAGTCTGTGCTGGTGTGTAGGACTGAGAGGCCTTGAGTGGTGTGTCTGCTACTTGCAGTGTCACCTTCAAAACACCCTTGGGCTGAAGTCTACTTGTCCTTCATCTTGTGAGCTCTCCCAAAAACATGTCAGGTTGTCATCCCTATTCTCCTAGAGTCTATTTTCTGGGAACTCAGGCTTCTGCTCTGTGCCTTTCAGTAGGCTGAAAGGAAATCTTTTCTAGGATGGCAATCCCTGCATTTTCCCAGCATTCCTGGATAACCTTTCCCTCCTGAGTTGTCCTGCTCGTCAAGATGACCCAGGAGCTGCCTGTGTGTGACAGTAATGTTATTTTCTTCTGCCTTGCTGTGAGTTGCTCCTGCAGGTGCAGATCTGTCAATACCAGGGCTTACATTTCTGACTATTGTCTTGTGCATCCTGAGGGTGAAGGAAGATGAGCAAATAAATTATTGGAGAACTCAGGTAGTGAAAATGACCTTGAGGGATAGAGCAGCAACAAGATGTTTCTGAATTTGTAAATGTGTTTCCTGAATAGATAATTGCATGTAAATAAATATGTGGATAGGCTGGTAGGAAGAGTAACTGAAAAGTTGTGAACTTAGTAATAATGTATTTTGAGAAGCTTGTTATGAAAAAGGCTCCCAATCTCCTAATGGAGCATTTAGAGAGACCAAAAGCTCATCTGAAGATTAAGACTGACTTGGTTGAGTGATTTAGAAGTCAGACAGGATTTTGACACAGTTATACCTGTGCTACAAATGCCAGTCAACATCCTTCAGAATAGAACAGATCACTGCACTCAGGGTGACTCTCTATCAACGATGGATGAGTGTGCAGCTATTTTTTCTCCTTGAAGGCACATATATTGCCCTTTCATGGCACCTTGGATCAAAGGTTTTAAAAATTATTATTATTTTCAAATAAGTGTGAGGAAAGGAATTTTAAATTTTATTTAATACACTTTTCACAAGAATTTGTTTGCATTATATATGTGGAGCAGTGGTTAAGGGGGTGGGTACTGCTGAGACTGAGCTGTAAGTAATGTAGTTGTGTATTTGTTTCTGATGGAAACTGCCTGGTGTTACAGACACATTTATCTTATCTGCAGGGCAGACAGGCTTGAGACTGAATTGGAATGTGAATCAGCATTATTTTTCTATACACCCTCATAGTAAAGGTTACAGGCCACCTTTTGCTCTAAGCAGCATCTTCTCAGTGGATATTTAGTGGATTTTCACATCTTTAATTATTAGCTGAGTATTGGAAGCTGGTAAATCTTTATGACTTTTTTTTCCCTGAAGTTCTTCTGAATTTACCATGTTGTTTATGTGTATTTGTAATAAGGTCTTTGAGACTTGGTGTCTTGTTGACTACAACCTTTAATAGAGAATTTTATATGGTTTCCCTTTTTCTAACAATTTGATATAGTCCTTAAAAATTTTCTATATGTATGTATTTATAACCGTAATTTATATTCTGCAGTAGTCTGGAAAAATGTAGCAAGAGTACATTTAGCAAGGATTAAGAAGCATTTCTTAGACTCTGGCAGTGGGGAATGGGTTAAATTACTCTTCAGTATTAGGCATTAATCTGTCTAATTGCCTGAGTTTTCTACAGATGTTTTAGAGCAAGCTAATAAAATGTGCCCTGACACAAATGATTTTATACAAACAAATATAATTGAGAATTAAAGAAAAGGGGTGTTGTTAGTAATATTGAAATTCATTCCTTGTCTTCCTCTTTTAGTTACTTTGGGGGTATAGTTAAGTTTGCTTACATAGATTCAACTAAGCATTCCACTTTACCCCCAGTATAGTGTGGGTACTCAAAGCTGGTGGTGTTTGTAGCAGAAACAGCCTGTGAAGAAATTCTTTCCTGAACATGGTGACAGATCTTTTTAATTAACTGCTGCAGTAGTCATATTATAGTAATTTTGTAGCAGTAATAACTTCCTAGAAGGATTTCAAGTTCGGAATCTAATTCTCTACTGTCAAATTACCTAGAACTAACACTGAATCTGTATTATATTTCACATATTGATACATGATTCAAACTGTGTTGTAAAGGGGGAAGCCTCTTTATTCTGGTACAAGTGGAAGAATCCTTGTTTTTCTCAATAGAGCAGCATAGGGACTACAACGAAACCGCACTGTTTGTGCCTGTGTGTATGTGTGTATTAAAAGTAATTATTATACGCAAAGTCGCCCATGAGCAGAGTAACCTTTTAACAGGAGAGACCTTAGCTTGACACGGAAGGAGGAATTTTAGGTTCACTGTTGACTCAGTTGAGATTTTCTTATTTTGGTTTCTTTTTCTGGTCATTGTTGCTCTGTGAATCTCTCCCGCAATGGGCTGCAGGAGCAGCAGAGGAAATGGACTGCCTATACCCGGAAAACCAAAGGCAAACACATTCTATCTGCTCTGCAGAATGAGCTTGCTGGGAGAAGGAAGATTTTTGGTTTTTTTCTGCAGGCTTATTTACTTTAATCTTGATTGCCTGGGCTTTATAGAGGACAGAAATGATTTCTTAGTAATGAGCTTTCCTATGTTTTCCCTCAGTATTTTAATAGTTTAACCTTAAAGGAAATTTTAAGATCTATATCAATTGTTACGTCTTAGCAGCTCAGTGGTTTGGTTAATGGAAATAAACTTGTAAATAAAGTAAACCAATATATTTTCCTAAGAGTCACTTTCATTCCTTTTCAGTTGTTTTGTAGAAGATATTTTAGAGCTGAGGAAGACTTGAAATAGGACATGGCTTAGATAGAAAAGGAATGATAGAGTACAGAGGAAGTGTGTAGCAGAGAAGGAGATGTGTTTTAAAACCAGTTGTTGGAAAAGAGTGAATGAAGCACGGATTTCAAGTGGAATATATGTATGTACATGGTATGTACCATGCTTGTCTCTCAGCATGATGCCCTTTAAATCCTTGCGGGAAGTGAGGTCATGCCGCTTTTCTTTTGTTCTTTAGTATCCCTGTTCATCCTCTTGCCTTGGCTCAGTTCCTGGGAGGTGTTACTGAGCTGGGGAGTTGCTTCGATCATGTATTAAAGAGGGATTTATTCATGGGTCTTGTGATCTTTATAAAGGTTGACAAGTTAAATGACTGTATCACACAGCTGGGCAGTAGGGATTGTGAATATTGCTTTAATAGCAAGAGCCCAAAAGCCGAGAGCAGAGATTTTCCTCCTTTGCTTTCCTTGTGCATGTTTATAGAGCATAAAAGCTCTCTGGTAGCTGTGAAAATATGCCTTTTTTTTGGATTTAGTAACCACTATCCTGAAGTGGTTTCTGCAGTATCGTTTGCATAATTTATCTTCAAAAGGAATAAACTTCAGAAAATGTGCTATCCATACTCAATTTAGATGTAGGATAATCCGATCTAGCTACAAGATTCTGAACATTTATCTATTTTTCATGTTTCAGACTCATTCTTGCTAAAGAAAAAAGCCTTTTTGATATGGGTGGTGATACAGCCAGGCAATCGCTGTATTTGCTGTAATGCATCTTTATGTCAGAAATGTTTTTCTGCAGAACTTCCCTGAGGAAGTTTTAGACCATTGTTTCTTAATAGACATTGTTTCAGAGTATAATAAAGGTGAATCAGGCATTTTAGCTATGTTAGCTACAGCAAAGGAGACAATGGACTGCTGTTTAAGTCTGAGACCAGTGAATTGGGAATGTAACCAAAAGGGTTACTTCAGACAGTGTGTTTAAACTATGAGTTATAAATGAAGCCATTGTATGAGTACATTTGAAATTACAGCACATAGCAGACTTCAAAAGAATTCAGTGTTCTATCCATGAGCTACACTCCACACTGTCCTCCTCAACTAACAACAATCAGGAGTTTATGGTTTCATCCCACAACCAGCAGCAAAAATGGAGATATACAGAGTTACAGTTCTGGCAAAACCTACTGTGGTTCCTCAGTCTGATGCAAGTGAGGACTGAAAGCCCAGTGAGATTTATTTTAAACAGGAGAAAGGAGCTGACCATAAAGCAAGCTCTTAGGGATCCACAAAGGGAATTAAAGTACAAAGTCCACAAAGCTTTGAGGAGATAAACGGTAGCAGACAGGACACATTCATAGTGAGAGAGCCAGAGTAAGCTAAGTACTTCCCAAATCCAAGACTGACTTACTTTCAATGTGATTCCTGAAAACTACATTACCACGGCTTAAGAAGTGGGCTTTGAATACCAAGTACCCTCTTATCTTATCCCGGTTGTAAACCAAAACATTTTACTGGCCTCAGGATCCTTGCCTGTGGCTCAGAAGTGCCTTAGTCACTTCAGCTGGCTGGTACCAGGAGCATTGGACAAACTGGAGATGCAATTTGCTTTGCCCTACCCCTCCTGCCTGCTTTACTGCACAGTCCTTTCCCTGCTTTCACAGAGAGCCACGTGAGCATGGGTGGTGGTGATGCTGCAGTTCCAGTGCTTTTCTGAGTCCCTCCACCACCAGAATGCTTGGGGACACTGTTCTCTTTCATTCTGGGAAAGGAAATGCTCTGTGCTTGACTCGTGGATAAAGTCAGGGAGTATCAGGAAGTATGTATCAAAGTCAATGCTAACACAGCAGAGCTGAATACTGCAGTGTTTTAAAATGGTATCTTATAGTCTGTCCTATGGAGGTAATCTAATGCCTTCTAGAGAGGGAAGGAGAGGGAATGTATTTTCCCGTACATTTGGAATGCAAATGTAGGCATGTATAATCATCAATAACTTACGTCATGATTCACCGAGGCAAATCCCAAATCCATTTCTTGGCATTGAAAAGCATGCACAACCAAGAAAAACAAGAAGAAACAACAAAAATAACTGGCTTGCTTTCCTTTTGGAGCCTACAGTATTGGAATACTTGAAATGAAGACCAGTCAAGAAATAATTAAGACTCACTCACTTGTTCTTTTTCTAAAGCCATTGAGCAGATTTGCTGGTAAGAGTAGCATGACCCAAGACTTAGATGTCCTTATTGCTCCTTTCTGTTGTGTCGCCACCACTAACTCCTACATTATTCTAACAGTCTCTATCTGTCAGTTATCAAACATAAAATGGAAATTAAAGTGTGAAAATATGAGAGAGATGAGGGCTGGGGACCACAAGGTACTGTAAAATAGTAACAGCTCCTGCCTGCAGGTTGCTGGGGAAAAGATGGTAAATTTTGACAAATACGATTAAGATGTTGAAAAATGCGATCCTTCATGAATAGGTTTGAACTGTTTGTGAGCAGAAAATAAAATGGGATCTCCTTATGACTGCAATATAAAAGCAGGAGTCTGAGTTGTGAAGAGCAGAATGTGGATGTCATCTAGATTTAATGCACAGGGTGTTTAAGCAAAAAAATCTTAACTTAAAGCATGGTCAGTTTTCTGATTTTTTTTCATTATTCTATTGAGGTCTGGATTCTTTCCCATAGTTATTTAGAGTGATGATCATGAAGAAACTGTTGCCAACTTAAAATATGGTAGAGTGGATGCTTGTTTAATACTGTTGAAAATCAGCCAAGAGGTATCTAATTCTGGACTGGAGTGTTATCTTGTATGGTTTTATTTGTGGAATTCTTGATTTATCAATGGTCTACTTTCCTGTGTAATGAACTGTGTAAGTGCAGTCATTATGTATGGTAACATATGATTCAAATCCTACTTTTAATTAGAGAATTTGAGGTTAAGAAGACAAACTCTTTGTCAAGATGGAAACACAAGGCTTTTTTTCCAGATTAGTCCCCAGTAAAATCAGGTTAGTCATAGTTAACATGACAATAATTTAAAGAATGCTGTAATTTTCCTGATTTTTGGTTTGTTACATGACAGACATCATTAAAACACACGTTTTGCTTAAAAATGAATGTATTCAAGTTAGAACTGGAATCAAGATTATTTTTAGTCAGCATGTATTTTATTTCCAACATGTATATATGTGCAAAGAATTTAAACTGTGATTTGATGTGATTTTAGAATGCCTTCCAGGCTTACTCAATTTATGCCAGCTGGTGCATCTGACAGCCAAAACTAGAAAAATAACTGCATTTAAAGATTGAAATCCCTATTCATGAGACCATTTTAGAGCCTTTACTTTCCAGCAGGACTGGTTGAGCAGCATGTTCTGATCATTGGGGTAGTTTTGGTTTTCAAAGACAGATGGTCATTGTGTTTAATGTCTGTGTATTAATGTTCTGTTGATAAAAGTATGAATAAGTTGCTAATTTCTCTGGGAAAATATAATTATACTGTTGAGATCAGGATACATGTGACCTGTGTTATGTTTGGTGCAGAGACTTCAGATTCAATTAGCTTTTCAGAATTGCTGTGGATTTTACCTGCTTGCTTGGATTGAGGGGAAAAAAGGTTCTTTTTTTTACTCTGGGATGAATAGAAATTTAGTCTTATTTCAGCCTGTTATTTGGATGTTTCTCAGTACTAATGTTCAATATTTTCAAATATAGGATGGGTGGTATTCAGCTCAAGATATCTCAAGACATTTCTCAAACTTGTTGCTGTGAAATCAAACATTCTGGTGTGATTTCAGACTATGTAGTTAAGTCTCCATGGATGGCAGCTTTTCTGGCTTCTGCTTTGAATCTTAAAGCTTTAATTTTTTTTTTCTTCATGGATTTTAGCCAGACAGGAAAATATTGCAGCTATAATGTGTGTTACTGTACCTGAAAGTATTCATTTCTTGTATCGGCAGTTTTCTCTATTAAGAGTGACAAGAAGGTGCTTAATTCTGACAGCTGAAAGTGTTGACAATATTGGAATTTCTTTTTCATAAACCATTTTTGCCTGTTTCATTAATTCCTACCTTAGGTAGGAGCCCTTCTCTTGGGCAGTCACTCAGCTGGCTTTGATTTTATGGTTTTTTTTGGGTGCATTCATTCACTAGGTTATTAAAAAACTGAGTTAATTTGCATGCCATATACTTAAGGGTTTAACAGAATATAAAAAAAGATCCTTTTAAGAAATATTTCAGTGTGGATGTGAAGGATGTTAGAGGGGTGGCAAATGTGCATGCATCTTTTTGCCAATTTACACTTGAGTTGTTTTTAACACTGTCTTCTGCAGAAGAAGTCAATGGTTATTAACTAACAGAGGTATATAAGCAAGAAATTATTTGGGTCTGCGGGATGACTAGTTTGTGTCTGAGTTACTTAACTACCTCCTCTCCTGAGTGTGTAGTTTTTAAGTGTTTACTTACTTGGCTTTGTGACATTATTACCAACTTGTACTTTTTAAGATCATTTCTTTGTTCTCTTAGTCTGGAAATCACATAATACTCTCTTCATTCAACTGTCTGAGCACCTCTGTCCATGATGGCTTCAGTCAGAAATTGTCTGAAGCAGTGAAAAGGTCCCAAACACAGAGAATTATCAAAAACTGTTTAAATTGGACAATTTCTGTTATAGTGATGGAGGTGAATGAAGTGATGGGTGCACTAGAACAGTAAACATGCTATAAGAAATGTATATTTGAACTGATTCTGTTCTGGGCTGAAGATTGTACAGAAGAAAAGGAATCAGCAGTCGGTTGCAAAGTCAGTGGGCAAAGTGTATTTTCCTGCTACTCTGTGTCACAGGAGGGCTTTGTGACACTCTCAGTGGGTTTTCTTTATGTTGTTCCTGACGTAAATTACCTGACCCTGTTAGCAAAAAGCATTCATATATTATTGTCTTTATGGTGGAACTCAAGAATATTCCTAATCCATGGTCATGTTTTACATTTGCAAACCTGGATGGCAGTTTGGAGTTGATAGCTGGCAATTCCTAGCTGGATTTTATGGGCAAAGGATCCCATTTTGCAGCAATTGGCTTCATGGGCAGAGGCAGAAGGAGCCTGAAGACTGCAGTAGTTCAGCAGTTAGCAGGACAGTGCCTGGCAGGGACTGTGTTACCCAACACCTACCTCGTACCTGGGATGGAAACCAGCAGATAAAAGTGATAACTGGTCAGTTACTGGTTTGGGAGGGAAGACTTAAGATCTCCCTGCCAAGTCTAGCAGCACTTGGAAAACCAATGCTGATATAATAAAAAGAAAAGGAATAATTTTATAATAATGATAATGATAATGATAATAATAATAATAATAACAATAACAATAATAATAATAATAATAAATACTATGACTTGCAGCCAGCCAGAGGTTTTAACCCTCCAAACTTTCCATTATCTTCAGAAACTGTGACAGAATGTTGCTTCTGATTGAAACATGCCATGCCAGTTGGTGATTTGTGTGTTTAATCAAGAGGGAATGATTCTAAAAGTGATTCTCTGCCACCAAAGCTGTTTGTATATTAGTTTTTAAGAGTATTTGTTGTGATACATCGTGTCAGAATTTACAACTTTCTGCTTTTATAGCATATAACATTCTGCTTTTATCACTTTTTATAACATCTGCTTACAGTTCAATAGCGGAATTTACAAATATAATTAGAGGGTTAAAGGCATTTAAAGAATTAAAGCACTTTAATGACATTCAGTTTTTATTGACAACCCACTAATATCTGCTGCATTCACATAAAGATTTCTAATGTAGTCCTGTGAGCAGATAAAAGCTCTGCTGTTTAAAAGCTCAATGCAAAGCAGATTCATTGGATCTGCTCATGGAACGCAGATGGGGAGTTCCTGAGCAAATGATGGGTTGTAAGTGCTTGTCTGCAACTCACACAGCACAAGCCATTTCTGCTCTTTGTTTTACAGGGTATCACATTAAGAGCTGTATTAAGAAGATAGATGGCAGCACACAGAAACATTTATAAGTTCTTTTAATTATTCCATGAATGTTTTCAGTTTTCCAAAAATTGTAATGTTGCTGCTTTTGAAAAAAACTACTCACTCACCTGAGGTGTTTGCAAGTACCCCGATTTGGACCATTTAAAAGAATGTGGAGAAGGCCAAATATTTATTTAAGATCTGTTTTTTCTTTTGTCTATTTAGGATCTAAGGAATAGAGGTATTTATTTAGAATCATAGAATCCCAGAATGGTTTGGGGCATATCAGAGGCAGGGACACCTTCCACTAGACCCAGTTGCTCTGAGCCCTGTCCAACCTGGCCTTGGGTATTTCCAGGGACAGGGCAGCCACAGCTCTTTTGGGCACCCTGTGCTGGGGCCTCACCACCCTCACAGGGAACAATTTCTGCCCAGTATTTGATCTAACCCTGGCCTCCTTTTGCTTGAGGCCATTCTGCCCTTGTCCTGTCACTCCATGCCCTTACAGAAATTCCCCCTATGGGGACTTAAATCCTGTGAAGTAATATCTAATAAAAGTCTTGCTTGATCTGAGCCTGTTTGGGTTTAGGTTCCATGCTGGTCTTGTGCTCTACGTGATTGGACAATGAAAAATTTGTAGCTGAGTCTTTCTGATCAGACATTTTCTGCCAAAGGCTAAATGCTTGGGCATCCAGGTGATTTGGGGCACAGGCAGTTTGTACAAGCCAGGAAGGGAATTTGAAGAAGGAGCATCCTCTGGCAGAGCAGCAGAATGCAGCCAGTGGGACAGAGTCCAGGGCAGGGCTGTCTAGGAGCTGGGGTCTCTGGCAGAGGCTGTGGGACGTTCCTCCCATCACAGGATCCCCATTAGTGGTGCATGATGAGCTGCCTTTGGAAGTGTTTCTTTGCTTGACTGAATGAAACCTCCCTGCTCCCATGGAAAGGCTCTGCTGTTGCTAGCTCTTTGTTTTCCCAGAGAAATGAAAAAATGAAAGCAGGGAGGCAGTTGGCAGTCCTGAGAAATAAAATAGGGTTTTAGATTAATTTATGGAATATCTTTAATTTATAGAATATCTTAGTTTTACATACAAAACTATTACTCTAAGACCATAGGAGAAGTTGCTGTTACGGTTCTGGAAGCACCATGAATCCTAAGTAAAGCTGTCAATGACTTCTCAGTATCCTCTTGCAGGAGAACAAAAAACCCGACTGATGCAGTTGAACACTTGCTCTGCTTTAAACTTGCAAATACAAGGTGGCCTCAATTTACTTTGATTCTTTTTGTTTGTTTGTTGGATGACAAATGAAATGTGTCTCTATTTCCTTCTACTTGCTGGTTCTCAAATGAGATTTCTAAAACAATAGATTGGCGAAGGCTGTAATACAAAATCGTCAGCACAAATAAAACACAAGCTGGGAATAAAATAGCTGCTGTCATCTTTTTCAGTAAGTGGCAGGATATATTTCTTGTGGCTTTTCGTTGATGAACTTCATGTTCTAAGTACGTGATGACAGAGCGAAGGGCCAAGTACTGAACCCTTGATTTAGTGCTGGATCCCTCTTGGGAATTATGTTTATGTAAGGATTGAGTTAAAAAAAAAAAACCACAGTGGGGAGGTTGTAGTCTTTCAGCAGGATAACTTGATAGGATGAAGGGAAATACACTTGTTAAATCATGTACTATATGATGTGTGTCAAAGGGCAGTATATCTGCTTTTTTTCTCTTCCCATTTGAAAAGTGGTGAGAAGGAAGAGGCAAGTAACCAAAGTCAGTATTGGTTATCAGTGATTTAAAAGCAGGAACATTCACTTTTTAAGTGTAAGGATCAAGAGTAGGGTCTGCCTGATGCTTAAACAGTAATCCTCTGGAAAAGTTGTAGGTTTATTCCTGGGATGGGATTATTTCAGCTCTGTGTGTGCATCTGGACAGGGTGGGGCACAGAGGGTGCTGAGAAGATGCTTCTAAATTGTTGCCTTTCTTTGTCTTTCAGGACTTGCAGTGAATGGAGGAGGACACTTCTTGCTAAAGATTTAACTTGTCTAAAGATATCAAGGTAGGAAAAATTTTTCTTCCTACAATCCCATGTGTTCTTTGCAGGCATGATTTAATTGTTTAAATACAGTCACAGTTGTCTTCTATTGTTTCTTTGTAAATGTGTGATCGCTTTCAAGTGGAACAAGGGCACTGTCTTTCTATAACAGTTTTACCAATTCTTAACCTGATTTATTAGAGAAAAAGATGTAAGAGCTTTCACATATTAGTGTTTGGTCATCCTCTATCTTACTGGAGGTAGGAAAGGAGAGAGCATGGATGTAATAAAACAATATGTGGGTTTTCATGTTATTTATTGAGTTCATTCTAACTAACTAAAATGTTGATTCTTTTTTTTTTTTTTTTGGTAACTGTAATGTGTAATAGTGACACTGCATTTTGTAAAAATGTAGGTCGGTGTTTTAATTTTTTAGTTTTTTGGGTTTATTTTAATATAAAATCCAAAATATTCCATGTTCTGAGAAAATCTCCAGTGATTGCCAATGGGTTGAACTCCAGATTCATATAATATATTACTGGGACTTGAGCAAGTTTACAGAACAGGCTTACAGCGCCTCCTTAATTAGGTTTGTATTTTAAGATGTATTTTTGATTATTTAAAAATGAATAAATAATTGCAGTTTCCTTTAATCTCTTGGAATAAACAAGTGCTATAACATTTTCTGACTTTATACATTACCCTGTTGTAATTTTTTTTTTTTTTTTCTGTTGTACCAATTAATCTTTAAAAGTAACTTCAGATTGATAGGAACCTCAAGCAGAACATCCAGTATGGGGCTGGTGTGATTTTGAGTGACAAGCTTTTGGATGCTCCATGTCACAGCCAAAACCTGAAATGCAAGAAATTCTCTGCATTTCAGTCTTTTGGTGATTTGAGGTAGAATCAGGATGGTGGATACTGGCACAGTGCTGTTGATTCAGTGTAGGAAGGATGTGGAACTATTGGAGTGAGTCCAGAGGGGGCACCAATATGATCATAGGGATGGAGCACCTCTGCTGGGAGGAAAGGCTTGGATTGTTCAGAAAACAGAGGACTCCAGGGTGACCTCATAGCAGCCTTCCAACACCTGGAAGGAGCCTGCAGGAAAGATGGAGAGAGACTATTTACAAGGACCTGGAGTGACAGGACAAGGAGGAATGGCTTCAGTGACAGAGAGTAGGTTTGATTACATTGAGAAATTGTTCCCTGTGTGGGGGGTGAAGCTCTGGCACAGGTGCCCAGAGAAGCTGTGGCTGTCCCTGGAACCCTGGAAATGCCTAAGACCAGGCTGGATGGGGCTTGGGGCAGCCTGGAATAATAGGTGTCCCTGCCCATGGCAGGGGGTGGGACCGGGTGAACTCTAAGGTCCATTCCAGTCTTGGCCATTTTATGATTCCAGCTTGTAGGAAGTGCCCTAAAATTTGTTTCAAGACAATTTAGCATGACTCAGCTTGTGCAGAATTGTGCCACATTTTATTTCAAGTTTAGATATCTGTTCACCTGGTTGTTGATGGAGGCAGTTATTAGTAATATTTAAAACCAAAGCAATAATTTTTACTGTTACGAGCAACACAGAAGACACTAAAAGCACCATGGGTGAATTGATGAAAGTGAGATGATGACACTTCTAGTTTTTATTTGGTTGTCATTTTTCTCCAAGGCTGGATAATTATGGCGTTGTATATGGGGAATGGAAGTGTCCTTCGGGAATTCAGTCTGTATCATTAATCTAGAATTAGAAACCAGGTTATGCAAAATGACAAAGCCTGGTTCAAAATTAAATTTCCTGAAATTCAAGGTCATCCCATTTTCATGTTGAGGTGAGAACTGACTTTTGGCTTTCTCCTAGTGAGTGATTGCATTCTTTACTGCAGTGTTTCTGATTTCATTTTAAATAGGTGTTAAATGTTAACACTTAAGTAAGAAGTATTGCTGGAGAAATACCCAGAAAAGTAAATTCAAATGTTGACCAAAAAGTTATGGTTACAAAGTCTATTAGTTGGTATTCTGTGGCTGGCAGGGTTATCTCATGAGGATTGTTGTTGTTTGAGAGTAGTTAGTTTCTCTGGATTCAGAGTGAATCATAAGCTGTCTGTCAGATTCTCCTTTGTCTTTACTTGAAGTATGACTGTGTTCCAGGCTGAAAGAAAAACAATCTCATGTTAGCAGAGAAGGGGAAGCTCAAGCCTGCACAGAGCATGTGTGTGTTGAGGGATTGAGCATTGCATCTTCCTGGTGGTGTCCTTCTGCCTCAGCTCGAGGTACAAACAGCTGCAGTCTCTGGAAGTGCTGTTTTCCAAGCATAGCACCAAAATAAGCTGTTCCTCTGCTAAATTGTGTGGGTTTCCATAATAATACAGTGCTTGTCTCCTTCCTCCCAGGCTGTAACTGTATAAAAATTACCTCAACATAAATGCCACAGGCTTTGAGTGAGCATAATCACCACAGACTCATCAAGAAATTTGTATGGCCACATTCACCTTAGGGCTGTTGTTGGGAACTTCACAAACATGGGAATATTTCTTTGTTACGCTCTCAGAATTGCTTTTTAACTGGAGCATTAATGGCTGCTTATTTTGATAAAATAAAAGCAGGGATTGAGGCCAGCCTCCTGCTTCCTTGTGAAACATTATGTTGACCTGATGCACACGTTTTTCCAGTGGGAATACTGTTAGGTGTTGTATGGGTGTATTTTTATGTATTTCTGTCAAAGATAGTTGGAGAAGCAAAGACAGTGTGGTCATATCAGGAGGACAGGACAGAGCACAAGTGCAGGGGCTCTAGGATTATGGGAGTCTGTGCAGGATCTGTAGGAAAGATCCCAGCATTTGCCAGATCTGGAAAGATCCCAGAAAGTCCAGACATCTCCAAATATTTTGTTTAAGAGTGGATGGGCACATTGGCTTTCATGTCAGGCCCCCAAAATAGTTATTGGTGTTCAGGCTTTTGTGAGGAAACATAACATCAAACAATTAATTCTGTTGTTCTAAAGCCTATTAGAGAACTCTGTTTAATAAACTCTTAATTGCTTAAAGACCTCTAATTGGTAGGGTTTAGTGCATTTAATACCTATGTTGTTTTCGTATTTCCAAATAATCATAGAAGTTCTTGGCAAGCTTGCTAAGTCACAACAGTGCTGTTTTCATTCCTAAAGTTCCTGGAAATATTTAATCTCCAAACTTAATCTCTAAATTCTGCTCCTGTGTGTTTAAATGTGTATGGACCAAACTCATAAATACATATTTCCTTAGACTGCAGTGTTGTATCAGTTATTCCCACCCCTGTGGTGAGGCAGAGTTTAATGGATTTGATCGTCATGGAGTTCATGGAGCTCCTGCCACTTGTCAAGAAATTGGTCTTATTGGAAAAACCACAGAATTCTAATCTTAAGATATACATTTAATAGCTTCTCATGCTGACATGCACGGAATTTGCAATGTTTGTATGACTCATTGGACATCAAACACTCTTTTGAACAAGAGCTTAGCTTTGCTAATCAGCTTTATAAAAAATAAAATTTTATTTTTAGTGGGGCAATCAGAGAGGAGGGGAATACAGGGATCTGGTTGTTCTACTGGTGGTATATAGGCAAAAAAATTTGCTTTGATTTAGTAATTCTGTGTCTGACAGACAATGTCTTTATAAAAAGAAGCAAAAGTTACTTCTGTGGGCTATAATAATGTGTAGCCACTGAAAACATGAGGTGGTTTTTGCATCCTGTCTACAAACTCTGTCTTAGGATCAAGAAAACACTGAATTAGGCCTTAGTCATCCTGAAGGATTTAATGAGATGTCACTGACTTGTTCAAGCTTAGCATTTGGTGTAAGTTTGCAGCTTGCAGAGCTCAGTCTGCCTCTACCCCCTCCACTTTGTGTTTTTTATTCCTCATCATATTTGTACTACTGCCTTCTCATGCTCCCGAAAGTTATTGTTGTTTGTGTATTTCATTTAAATTTAGATTTGTTAGAAGATCAAACAACGTGTCAGAATGTCTGGACATAAACCAGGAGATTCTTGAGTTGTTTTTTCTAAGAATGCTGCATAGAAATTATATATATTTTTATTTATCTGCTGATACCATTTGGAGACTTGCACTCATACAATGTGTTCATTTTGTTTGGTAAACTTAAAAATGACAAGATAAAGGGCAAATCAAGTGTAGTAGCTCTTGGTTGCTCAAATTGTTGCCAGAGGCATCCTGTGTTAGTAGGGGTGTGAAAGATCCCCAACACATTCCTGCAGCTTTTGCTTCTGCTGCCAGAGCTGCTGCTGATTCTGGAGAAAGGCACCTGGGCTGTGAGGTGCATTAAAGAGTTCACAAGGTAGGATGAAAAGTTGTCTGATCCAGCTCTTCCCAATACTGTAATTTTGTTTGCTGTTTAATGCTTCTAATTTCATGGACTAATACAACCAACAGGATTTTTAATTTAGAGTGCTTATTCTTAAATATTACTTCTGGCTTAGTGGTGTTGGCTGAAAAGAGGAAGAGCTGTGACCATGTTTGCTCAAAGATGCAAAGGGATGCAGTTGTGCATGAAAATGAAAACCAGCAGCTGATTTTGGTCACCTGCTCCTCTGTGTTGTGAACACCTTAACTAATCAGAGTGCTTACACTTAGAATACATCAGTATTGCATGTAAGCTACAATGAGGAACCATGTCAGGAATTGCAGCTAAAGTAGATTCCCAGAATCACTGAGTGCTTCGGGCTGAAGGGACCTTAAAGACCACCTAGTTCTAACCCCCTGGCATGTGCAGTCATCTTCCTGTAGTCCAGCAGTCCTTTCAGTGGCTTTAAATATACATATAAAGCTCTTTTGAACTGTGCGTTACTGTATTATTAGACTTGGAAGTGTGGAGAAATGCATGATGGCGTTTACTGAGCATCCTCCAAGAGGAACCAAATATTGTTGCAGGAAAAAAATTCATTATTTTTACAAGGCGAATGTGTTATCTTGTAACAATTGAATATCATGTGTACAATAGAAAGAAAATTGTGGTTTACTGTATGTACCGATCAAAGACTCTTCACGATTCTTTCTGTCTGGTTTGAACTGGTTTTGGTGTAGGTGTTTTCATGCTTTACATGCTTTAATAAATGACTGTTCCCCAGCACAGGCTGTCAGTGTGCCTGGTGATCCCAGACACTCTTTTATCTTCAACAATACTCAAAAACCTTTTTTTTTTTTTTTCTCTTGAGACATATACAGCAAGGAAAATATAGGGATAATGTTTCTGTTTGATTTTTTGCATCAGTTACTCTGAGTTTGAGTGACTTGTCTCCTCATGACAATTTATTCAACTCACAGGAGAGTTTGACAAGTCAACCAGCCCAAGAGCTGCAGAGCATCTGGAGTTGTGGTTGGTGTCAGCAGGATTGATTTTCTGGGCAATGGGAAGGGCAGCAGCTCCTTCTGATGGGTTTGGCTTTAATAGTGATTGGAAATGGAGACAATTTGCTAAATGCTACGTCTTCCCCGTTTCTGTGTGATGATAAATTATTTGGCAAAACAGGTTGGCTCTTCCAGCAGCCCTGGGATTGTGTGTCCTGGAAATAAAGTCTAGATAACTGAAAGCAAACTGAGCGGTAGGGTATATGTGCATGTTGTTGTTAGGAATTTAACTGGCAAAATAGTTTTTCATAATTTTATCTTGGTTTTAGCTCTTCTTTACCTCTTCTCCATAATGGCTTTCAGTGGTCCAAATGGGAGTGTTGATTTTGTGTCTGTTGTTCTGCTTTCCGTAGTGTTTGCAATAAACCAAGTGGAACAGGATCGCCATGTTTCGAAACAGTCTCAAGATGCTTCTTACAGGAGGGAAGTCAAACCGCAAAAACAGGTCCAGTGGTAAGTAATTGTCACCTCCTCGTGCATGTGGAATACTGGCACATCTGAAACCATTCCTTTTATGTGTGTTTTGGTCTTAGCAGGACTTTCTTCTTGTTAATGAACAGATGTACTTAGTTGACAGTCTTGTAGACTCCAAACATCTTATACTTCATTTTAATATCGTGCTTACTTTTAATTTGAAATGATATGTATATTTATTTTTAAACATATGTAAACCATCATCTGGTTTTATTGGGGAGATAAGATGCAGGGAAAACCAAGTAAGAGTTCTATGTAATCTTGTAGTAAACAGGCCTCAGAGTTCATATTTCATTTATGGAAAGTAAGAATTTTTTTTTCTTCTGAAATGTCTTTGATAACTTGTGGCAGTTGAAACCTGCTTAATTACAGCCAAAACTTGTGAAAGCAGCAGCATTTTCTTTTGAGCTTTTATTTTTAAACAGGAGGGAGAGAGAGGAATGGGAATAGTTGAAATTAAAGGAGAAATTGCCCAAAGTTAGGCATCATTTATGTCAATTTTGTTTTTCCACCTTCTCTGGATAGGAGTTTACAGTTAGTATTGGTTCATGTGACTTGGCCTGTTTCATCCATGGCAGAGACTGGGGGAGTTTGTAATTATAAAACAAAACATTACAAAATATTGATAGGCTTTAAAAACATCTTTATTTAACTTTTTTAGTTTTTTTCCAAAAATGGAGTGTTGGCAGGAGAAGAGCTTTTAATTAGATCTTTCATTTTGAATTTTAAAGCTATCTGGCAGCACATTTTAAATATTTTGGGTTACAGTGTTTATTTGTGCTCGTCCGTCTGTGTTAGCGTGGATATTTATGTTGCGGATGTTCAAATGGATGTTCCTTGAGAAACCGGAGGTTGGATGAGGAGATGAGGAGACACCGTGTGGGTAAAGGCAGTGGGAAAACAAGCTATTTTCCTTTGGTGTAAGCAAGTTGTTGTGTGTTTCTTCTCACGCTGCCGGAACTTGGCCATTGTTAATACCTTCCTGACCGTGTTGTATTGGGGAAGGAGAACTGTGGGGCTTTGCTGTGGGGCAGCACTGATGCCTTAGACATCAGTGGTCCCTTATTCCAGTGTCTATTCCAGTTGCGGGATGTTGGTCGGTCCTGAAGGCGCTTGTCCTGGGTAGTTCAAGCATGCACCATGGTGCTGTAGTTGGTGTGGATCTCAAGGCAGGTTAAAGTCTGTTTTGCAAAGGCACCGTAAGAATTTAGGCCCAAGGTGGTGGCCATTCATTGCTTTTATTGGGAAGATTTCCTTCCTGTAGGAGCTCCTCACTCTCTTGTAGCATGAGTGGTTAGTGTGAGGCAGGTACCTGCATGAAAAGGCAGCTTTGTGGAAGACATGTGAGCAGATGGCTCCATCCTCTTGTCATTTGTGTCACGTTTATGGTTTGAATGTACAAGTCCTTTGATGATACCTTTAGAAAACTGTATGTAGACAAATCACCTTAACTTGTGATTTCTGTACAAAGCCTTCTCTTTGTCAGATGTGCTAACAGGCCCTGGTATTCCTTTTGTCTTATCTCCCAGAAGCAATATGAGGGATTTTGTACATGCTAAGCTCTGCAAATACCTGTTTCATGTTTTGTGAATGAAAAAAGTCAGTTCTGAAGTACCGAGATTCGACAGTCTGGTTTTGGGCAAAGCAGAAGGGGATATGGGTTTTCTTATTCATATATTGAAAAATAATATGACAGAATTGAATTGATGAGGTTCTCTCTAATGCCTAGTGACTGGAGTGTATGTTAAATTTACTGCACTTTTTCCCTTGAAATAAGTTGCTTTATTGAGAAGTTCTGTTTGGCATTCTTCAGGGCAAGAGAGGGAATGGGTAAATGAGATGATGAGGTTTGTTTATATTGTTTTTGACTAAGTGGCAAACATCCATGCACTGCATAATAATTTTTCAGATAGTTAATCTTCTAAACTCTTACATGACATTAGATGAATTCATTGCTGCCTAGATTTTTTTTAAGATAAATATATTTAAGTCTGTATTTTTTGCAACACAGTAAAAAAAACAATCAGTAAATCTTCCGTGTACATTTTCCATGTTGCATGCAGTACTGTAAGCCTGAAACTTGCTGTATTTTTTCGCTTTGCAGTTCTGGCAAACTACAAATTTGGTACTTTAAAAGCAGATTAAAAAGGACAGAATTTACCTAATAATATACAAAAGGCATTTAGTCACCCTGTCAATGACAAGATCTTGATGCATCCTCCCAGCCCTTTAAATTAATCATTTGTGGGGGAAGGGAACTTAAATGTCTAGTCCCATCCTCCTGCTGTGGGCAGGGATGCCTTTCACTACACCAGGTTGCTCCAAGCCCCATCCATCCTGGCTCTGAACACTCCAGGAAGGGGCAGCCACAGCTCTGGGCACCCTGTGCCAGGGCCTCACCACCCTCGCAGTAAATGCAACCATCTTTCAACAGCTTGGTGCAGGTGTTTCATTCTCTGGCACGTTTCCACATGGTCAGTGCTGTCCTTCAGGTCCCTCCAACACTCTTGTCTTCACTGGTGGGTTTTGTCTTGGCAGTTTCTATAGGGACATAGGTGGGACACTGCAGATTTTGAATTTTTTTCTCATTCAAGTGTTCTAAAAAGTTTATGTGTTTATTGAAATTTAAAAATTTTCTTTATCGCTAACATGATTTAGAATGCTAATTAGAAGCTGGAAATTTAGCTTCCCTAATGGTTTTGGTGCTCTGATTTGCCCCATCAGAGCTACACGCATTTCTGAGAACTGTGAACAAAATCCTAAACTCCATGTTAGGGAAATCATCTGTTGGAGATTTCAGGTGTGCCGTGCATCGAGTCTGAGTCTTGTGGGTTGGTGACAGCCCACCCAGACGTCTCTGTGAAATTGTACTGTGTCTTCATTTCCTACACTCCAGTCATTCTGCATTCCAGTGTGGGAATAAACCTTTGAAGCAGGGTTAAAGGTATTGTGTTCTTTTCTTGGGGAATCCAAAGGAGCACACTGGCCTTTGAAATTTCTGTGCTTTGCTATGACTTTCATTTGCAGTAGCACTTGACAAACAGGATCAGTGGAGTCAAGCTAACAATTCCTAAATGTGATGTGGTTTTGATAATTCTTCATGATTAAAAGAACTCTGGTAATGATAGCAGCAGCCTTCTTAATTTTCCTCCTTTAGAAACTGCTAAGCAACTTCTCTGAGAGCTGTGGTTAACATTTATTTTACCTCAGCCAGGGTGGGTTTTCCCCTTTGCTGCTTGATGGTGTTGGTGATTCAGAAACATACGAAATATTTATAAAAGAAGAATACAATTACATGCATCTGAATAGACAATTACATACAGTAATGCTAATTAAAATAAATTAATTTCTACTGTAACATCAGCCTGTGTAATCTCCTGTGATTAATTTTGGTTGTCTGGATGTCCTTTTCAGAGTGCTGGAGTTTCACAGTATGTGCTCTGGACACACAGTGCACATGTGTGTGCACATACTTAATGTCTTGTCTTAAGAAAAATTCTCCCACGACTCAGGAGCACTCAAGACGGTTTACAGTAATGCCCTGAGGACACAATATGCCTGCAACAATATTTTGATTAGGTTGGTTTATCCATATATAAATGGATATTCCACAAAGTGGGCAGATAGCATCTGTGGTGCTGAAATCTGATTTCAGTATAGTTGCAGATTACCTTTGTTTATCCAGTGTAAATTAACTTACAGATACACAGACATTATAAGCTTTCTCATTTGTTTATATCCAGAGCTATTATGCAAGATGTGTTTGTTTTAAAGTACAAAAGGACTGTGTTTTTCTCCTGTGTTATTCCTTCTGGATGAAGATCCATCAAGATTGTTGTGGCCAGAGCCCTGTGGTCAGGGCTAGCAGGTGTATTGATCTGCAGATAGGTAAACCTGCTGCTGCTGCTCGTAAGAGATGTTTGTGGCTTCTTCATTTCCTAATTCAGTTCTTCCGGGCAGTTCTGTTTTCTGAATCTGGAGACTCTGAGGTTCTCTGTTGTTTTCATTTGTTTTTATTAAGGACCTGTCTCATTTATATGCCGTTTTCTTGCTTGTATTAATCATTCCTTGGTCTGGGTGTATATTGAAGTAGTGTACATCAAATCAACCCAGTTGTATTCATTCCAGTATCCTGTTAGGGAAATAAGTCCATATAAGGGATTCATCATCCCACCTGTTACAATTATCCTTGTTCTTTTCCAAGCAGATGGAATATTTCTCTCTTACATTATCACATTAAACTAATGCCACTGTAAGAGTTTGGATTTGCTTTAGAACCTGGTAAAATTCAGCTGCAAAACTGCAGGTTTTGTTTTGTATTTCCCTTCACTTTGTGAGGAGTAAGCCCAAGTATTTGTGCGGTTTATTTCTGCCAAAGAACAAGATAAATGTAACATTAAACAAAAGAAAAAACCAGGGGGAAAACAAAATAAAAAAAAAAACAGCAACAAAAGAACAGAAACAACAACAACAAAACAAAGCAAAAAAACCCAAGAAAATAACAATAACAACAAAACAAAACTAAAAAACAAATAAACCCACCCACACACAGAAAAAAAAAAAACAAACAAAAAAACAGATCAAGGCAAGGCAAGTACTCTATAATCTGAGCCATGTAATCCTTAGCCCAAAGGGTCTGCTTTTCTCTTCTGAGTTAGTTAGGAATTACATCTTGCTTGTTCTTGACTATAAAATGCACAGTTTTTATCTGGAGCTTCCCAGCCAGGAGTCTGCCTGTCATGCAAAATATTTTTGGCACAGGGTTTTAAAAAAACCTCTTCTTTCCTGGTTTGCCGAAGACCCAATTACTTCTCACTTCCAATATATTTATAGGGCTTTTTGGAACCTGCTGCTTTATATTTTAATTCCAGGACTGAAAGGGCCCCTGTCAAATGCTCTTCTCCTTCAATTCCTGCCTTTTGAAGATAAAAGGCATTTCCGTGAAGGTCTCATTTCTGCCTGGCCAGATCTCTGTGCAGTTTCTCATCTGTGATCTCTCGTGGAAGTCTGAGGATAACTTTTACCCCAGAAGAGTTTGAGGGTTGCAACCGCTTTTCCAATTTTGTTTCTGAAAGAAATCACTGAGTGATGAGATCCAGTTGGTGGGTCCTATAGATGTCAGCTAACTTAATTTAGTAAAGTGTTAGAAGTGAGTTACTAAAAGACCCATCATATATTGTGGTCCTGAATACTGACTGTATCCACATGTTCAAGGTATTTCACCGAAATAACAATTCAGATCCTCTTCTTCCACAAAAATGGCTGTTTTTTCATAAATCCATTTTAAACAAGGCTTAAGTATGTTGACAAATCCTCTGACCACAGTAAAGTTTGTCCTTGAGTTTGTTTAAGCATGAACTGACCTTTCCTGAAAATTTGTTTTGCATTTATGTAATTCAATGTTTTCCTTCTGAAGAAGGCAATGTATCAGGAAGATGTATATGTACACAGGCATGCTGTTTGGTTCGTAGTATTTGGATTTATTTGATGAAAATATGTCTTGTTCATGTACCAAACTCTCTTCCCAGACAAAAATGTTTGGGCAATGAATCTTCTGCTTCTCTCTTGCACTGCTATCATAGAGGGAATTTTAGTAGCCTGTATTAGAATAATATGTATTTATTTCCTTCTGATTCACAAATATCAGACAAGATGTTTACATGTGTGACTATCACCAGCCCTAAGAACATGTGCAGAGCCAGAAGGTCCCCTCTGAGCTTCCTCTTCTCCAGGCTGAGCCCCTTTCCCAGCTCCATTCCCTTCCCTGGACATGGTCTTTCCTGTAGTGAGGGCCCCAGAGTGCTGGACACAGGACTCGCATTTTGGATACAAGGGGGATTTTGTGGTGTCACTCCCATTTACTGACAGATTTGTGATGAAATATTGAAGCCAGTAGAGGGAGCAGGAGTTTTCCATCAAATCCCTGCAATTCCTGTGCTGATGTGCAAAAGGAGATGAAGTTACATCTTCCCACATCAAATGACCTTGTCTTCTCTTATTCAACATAAAAAAGGTATTCGCATATACAATTCAAAGAGAATATACACGCTACCTTCAAAAGGAAATAATATTGTTGTGAGGGATTTGTTCAGCCAAAGTGTTGGGAAAGTGGAATGTCCTTTCCAGAATATCTGAGGAAACCTTAAGGATTTGCATATCTGAAATAGTTTAAAAATGCAATCAAATATTGTAAGAAAATAATGTGTATTTCAGTGAATTCACTAAGATGTCTTAGAACTTGGGGGTTTTCTGCTGGAAGAGGCCTGGCCTCAGGAACAAACTTGGATCCCTTAAAGCAGGATTTAAACAAAATCTATAATCTGATTTACTAAAATGGATTTTTCGATTTTATACAAGCAACCTAAAAGTAGTGTTTCTCACAATTCTAGAAATTTACTAAGTATTAAATGTTTCTGAGTAAATAAATTGTTTTAGAAATATTCAGCACATGCATGGTAATTTTGCCATTTTACCTCAGTGTGTTGAATATGTTTTCTTGTCATCAGAACTTGACCTGTTACAAAAACAAGCAAAACCTTAATATGCAGGAAAGAGAATTAAAATGGAGAAAAGTTTTAGTTAAATATAGCATCAGAGAATCCCAGAGTGGTGGGAAGGTACCTCAGAGCCCATGCAGTGCCACTCCCTGCCATGGCAGGGGCACGTTCCACTGTCCCAGGCTGCTCCAAACCCATTCAGCCTGGCCTTGGGCACTGCCAGGGACCCGGGGACACCACAGCTGCTCTGGGCACCTGTGCCAGGGTCTCCCACCCTCTCAGGGAACAATTCCCAATTCCCAATCCCCCACCCATCCCTGCCCTCTGGCAGTGGGAGCCATTCCCTGGGTCCTGTCCCTCCATCCTTGTCCCCAGTCCTTCTCCAGCTCTCCTGGAGCCCCTTTGGGCCTGGCAGGGCTCTGAGCTCTCCCTGGAGCTTCTCCTCTCCAGGTGAGCACCTCCAGCTCTGCCAGGCTTGACTTCTATTGCATTTGAAGGAAATAAATCACTAATGAACGAGGTGCTTGTTGAGGAAGGTGAAACAGGAAAACCTTATAAATCTGATTGCCTGGCAAAAGATTTTGAGAATATAGAAACTGTAAGTGAGATTGAAATGAAAGCAAACTTCGAGATACGAAGCCTTGGTTACTCAACAACTGGAAAACAAAGGTATGGCTGGCTGAAGTGATCCCCTTTTGCATTCCCAGTCGAACTGAAACAAACCCTGCTGTACTTCATATCTGTTACCCAGCTCTGCATCACACTTTCCTCAACATAATTCCATCCCTGTTAGTCTTGACGTGCCTTTACTTAAATCTTCACCCAAGATATGAGATTCTTCCATACCGGTTATTTCCTCAGTTCCTAAAGATAAACATTATTTATATTCAGTGTTGCTTATCCCTGGGAAGTGTTAGTGCAGATTCTTGCAGTTGTTTATTATATTGACAGATGTTGAATCCATATTGATCCGTTTTAGGATTATATTCCAGGTATGGCTAATGTTTTTATTTTTGGGGGATTTTTACTATCAACACTGTATATGTGAAGTGACTGCTTTTCCAAGACCCGTGTTCCACTTGGTTCACAGAACACATTTCTTGGCTGCAGGAAGTACCTGTGTGTACAGCCAGGTGTGAGGGATGACTCTGCAATTCCATCATTAAATTCTCTTTTGAGAATTGCAGTTGCCCTTCTTTTTTTTCCTTAAGGAAGAGTCTATACATCTAAATGCCTATAACTTACAAATACTTTTAATGGAAAAATCATCTTTTTTTTGGGAGAGGATTGACTTTTGACCTGCACCTTTGCAGGAGTTTCTCCCATTCAGCCCCTTCTACTGCTCACACAAACTTCTCCTCTCAGCATGTCTGTGAGGACTATTTTTTTTAGTATCAGATATATTTTTAGATAACTCATGGATAATTTTTGCTAGAGCTTCCATCTATAACTGACCTATTTGAAGGAATTGTGGAAATTTTTGCTGCAAGATCTTTCTGAAGTGGGAGGATTTATGTTTCCTTTTATATAATTTTCTTTTTGAGGATGAGATCAGTATAGAAGTCGACCCATATCCTCTTAGCATACAAAAGACCCTCAAAATATAAGCAAGTTATGGACATGGTCTTATTAGAAGCTTTGATAAGGTGTCCAGACCTCGGCAGAACATACTTTTTGTCATCTAAATAGGTTTGAAAATCATCTTTAGGTGAGTTCAGAGTGATTATCAGCCATCACTTCTCTTCAGAGACTCTCTTACTGATTTGCTGGTAGAAAAACTAATCTATTGAACTGGACCTTTGAACCATTCTTAGAATAAGAAATAAAGATCATGAATTATCTCATGATTCCAACATACATATTTAAAAACAAGCTTTTAATTTTTATTTGGGGGGGTTTTTGTTATGATTTCAAGTGACACAATTTAATTTTATATTAAATATAGTCTATTTTTGACTTAGACATTGTTACGGTGGCTTTAAAATTAATGAGTGAAATATACTGTATAATTTCCAAATATTATTAACAACACAGTTTTTTACTCCATATATTTTTGTCATGAAGTCATCTTCCTACATCAAAAAAAAAAAAAAAAAAAAAAAGGAAGAAGAGTTGTTTGGCTTGATTTACATACTCAGTATAGGTGTCTCTGGATAAAAGAGTCACTTGATGTTAATATAAACAAGGATGCTACTTTTTCTGTATGAAGTAGGTGAAATGAATTGTACCTCAGATGAGAAGTTCCTGCTTTTTTCCAATGACAAATAGCAGCCTCTGAGATGATGAAGGTACAGATCTGTGTCACTGATATCTGAACTTACTTAGGATTCATTCTGCTCCAGAATAACTCAGATGTTGGCATATATGATTTCTGATCTCCTCTACATGCTGCAGAAAAACCTCATTTGTATTTGTGTCTGAAATTCCTGGGCAGAAATGCTGGCAATGTCTCTTGTAGGAATAGAACTTAATTTAATAAATGTATTATGACAAGGGTGTTTTCTTGCCGTGTTTTTTGTACAAGCTGCCAACACAGTAGGACCTTAATTTCAGTTCAGGCTTCTAAGTACTGCAGCAATAAAAATAAACACAAATGTACTTGCAGAGGCAAAGAATTTTTTTTTTTTAATCTGTGGCTCCTCTCAGAAGTCTTTTGGCCTCTGATCACTGGATTGGTTTTATTGTTGGGTTTTTTTCTGTGGATTTTCATAACTGATAAGCAACATCAGGAGTTAATGGAGGATATCCCACAAGAAGGCAATGGAGAAGACAATGGAGCTTTACAGTTTGAAGTCCATTTATCATTGGATTGCAGAGTGGTTTGGGTTGGGAAGGGACCTTAAAGCCCATCCAGTGCCACCCCCTGCGGCAGGGACACCTTCCAGTATCCCAGTTTGCTCCAAGCCCTGTTCAGCCCGGCCTGGGACACTTGGAGGGATCCAGGGGCAGCCACAGCTGCTCTGGGAAGCCTGTTAGGAAGTGCCTGTGTTGTCATGCATCGTCCCAGCAAGTGTTCATGCTCTTCTCCTAAAAAGTGCTGAGGCATTTTAGCATCACATTTGCTGGGTGATGCTTTTCTGGATCCATGTTAGAGCTCTCTCGATAAACCAAACAAATCTGTAATTCCTGCTCTGCAAAATGACTTTCCTCAAAGACTAAGGAACTTGGACAATAAATGGATGAACTTACATATGTTTATGAATTGCCAAAGCCTCTTAAGCCAAGTTGCTATTTTATAGCAACAACAGCAACAACAACAATAATAATAATAGAATTAATAGAATATTTTGTAGAATTAATAGAATATATGATAGAATATATAGTTGAATTAATCATACCATTATAAGAATTTGTAATAGGGCTGCATATTGTTTCTGAGGCTGAAAAATACTCACAAACTAAATTATCAGGAAGGACTTTTGATTAAAATAATTGTTTTCAGTACCAGACTGGGCTCCCTCTTCTCTCCTTCTCTGGCTGGGAAACACTTTGCCCCTTTCCAGGCACATCTCACCCTGGGAGAGCAGCAGGCAGATCATGTGGCACGTGTCATTTCTTACCAGGCTGGAATCCATCGGGAATGCTGAGAACAAGATTTGCAGCTCCCTCTCCTACGCCGGCATCGCTGCGGCGGGTTCCAGGGTCAGACTCGGCACTGGCTCCTGCAGCAGCTGTGCCGGCAGCTCCAGGATCCTCCAGTGGGCTCCAGCCCCTGGAGCTGTCTGATTTATTTATTTCAAGGCTTTTTCCCCTGTATCTTTGTTTTGGGAGCACAATGGCAGCTGGGAGCCACGTTTTCAGACGCTGTGCCATGCGTACAGGGATGCTTCTGCAGGGATGCTGGGCTGGGCTGGAATCGGATCCGTCCCTACCAGCTTGACTGGCTTTGTGTGAGTCTTGTACCTTTTCCAGATACAATTTCGATATGATATGGATTTAAACTATTGATTTATCAGCTCTTACAGTGGAGTGTGCTCTGCTGGTTGCTGTGAGGGCAGCAGCACATCCAATGCAGTCGGTTCCTGCCGCAGATTCCCCAGCATGCGTGGAGCAGCCTCACCCACCCTTGGATTCTTCTGACTTAAAAATTGCTTTGTCAGATCAGAGATCTCGAGAAATGTTTAGTCACAGTGTGAGTTTTAAAGGCCTTTTAATTAAATGGGAAACCAGAAATATTGGGCTGCTAGCACTTGATTTTATATGAAACTTGTTATGTTTGCCTTTAATGAGAATGCCTGGCAGGAGGTGCTGACAGAGCTGATGCCAGAGGTGCTGTGGGATTTACTGACATCAGATGTGCTGGTGCAGATGCTGGTGCAGATCTGGCTCCTGTTTGCAGCCCCTCATACTAACTGTGGTGCTTTGTGCAGGGGATTTGTTTAGGAAGGCTGAAATCTTGAGATTTTCTTTCTCTGTCAGAGCAGTCAGTTCAAAGAATCTAGTTGTGTGTATGGGGAGGATTTATTGTGTCATTGGTTTTAATGGAGAACTGGTGGAATGGGGATGGGGGAAGAAGAGGAGGAAGGAGGGTTTCTCATACCTGGCTATAGCAAGAGAGGCTACTCTGCTGATCCTGTGACTAATCGTGATTTTTGAGATCCCTTTATCTCCTTGTAACTGAGAGAAAGAGTTAATAGCCATGACTGTTTACTCTCTTCTTGACTCAGAAGCCTTGTGGGGTTTCTGACCTGTGTCCAGCATCCCAGGTAGACAGATGCTGGACACTGAGGAGACAGCAGCTTTTGGAAACTAGAATGCTGCGTAAGAGTTAATGGATTTTTTTAACACTGAGATTTTTCAAAAGATCACAAAAGTTTTTCTCCTTTTCATAGTGAGATGCAAGGGAATATGAACTACTGAGTCAATAGTTACAATATTATTCGCTTCCCTCATGGCATTTGATTGTTTTCTCTTTTGCTTGACTTCTGTAAAGCTCCTTAAACAGGTTCATCTTAGTCTGTGCTGGTCTTTATTTTAAATTAACACAGATAGCTGTGTTCTCTAGCAATGATTTCACAGCTGATTTACTTCTGGTGACCTATTTTAGCTGTTGCATTGAAGGATTTATCAATAACTTTGGTGTTTCACTACCCTGGCAATCGTTACAGCAACTGAATCAATTGAACTTCAGGAGTGATACTGTCCATAAATGTTGTCTGAATAGTAGGTCATGTCTATAAACAATAGCTATTGCTGAAGCAAATAGTAAAAACTACCTAAAGTCATGCATAAATAAAATATCTAGGAGTGTTGCTGCGATGACAGAGTTCTGATGTGCACACAGAGGTGGATGTAAATACAGGCACTTGAAAGTTCAAAAAATGTGAGAATTAATATTCCCTTAGAAACAGTAATCTCCCCTTTTCTGCATGTACAGTGAGATAACTTCATAATTAAGTGTGGTATTGTTCCCTGCTAACCTTGTTCCTCCACTGCCAGGAGCAAATTATGCTCAACATTTTGATTTGTAGTGAAGAGAAAGAAAATTAAATAGTTCAGTTATTCAGTTTTTAACTGTGGTTGTTCCTTTCCATTCTTGGTTTCCACCAAGCTCCACCTTTGCTGCATCCAAATCAAATGCAACAGCAGTTTTATGCTGACTGAAGATTTCATATTTGCTGAGTCATCTGATTTATTTTTTCCTTTCCCACGCACCAAATGCATTTCAGAAATTAATTTACTATGACCTTTCTTTCCCCCCTTAATATGTTGTATAACTTGCAGGGAGATCCATCCCAGACTCTTGATTCCTGTTCCTCTTCTCCAACCCAGTGGCTTTGGCAGACTGTTGTCACTGTTTTGTGTCCCACCATTGAATGAGGGAGCATTTTGGGGAGCAGGACCCCAGATCTGCTGCCCCCAGCCCCTCCCTTGGCCATGGCTTGTTCTCAAGGCAGGGTTTGATGCACCTAGGTAACTGTACAGCAGAGGAGTTGTCTTGCCACATGATCTCCAAGGAGATTGATTCATAGAATCATCAGAGATCTCGGGGTTGGGTTGGAAGGACCTTAAAGCTCATCCAGTTCCACCCACCAAGCCCCATATAGCTTGGTGTCGAACACTTGCAAGGATGATGAAACTTTCAGGGAGGGTGTTTGTCTTTTGTTGATGATCGTGTGTCTTTGGATAAATACAGGGGCTTACTCCTGATTTTAATACTAGAACTTTCTTGTCTTTTGAAATGTTTAGTCCTTACAGTTATTTTGCATTTGGATTTATGTTCACAACGCAAAAGGATTTTTGTTTCCTCCATGACTAGCCAGGGGCCATTAGGGATGATGATAATGATATTGCAGTTGCAGTTGTATTTGCAGTGTGACATCCTTCTGGTAATCAGAATGGAAAAGGGAACTGGGCAAGTGTCATGGTCTGCAGCCTCTCTGGCACCTGGCAACTGTTGGCTTATTGGGGTGGGTGCGGTTCATTTAAAATCAGGATTCTGGGTTGCTGTGGCCAGGTGACCTTCACATGCAGCTGCTGTGTCAGCAGAGAAAGATGCAAAGGTGACAGAGATGGCCTGGCTGGCATCTGTTTGAGGTGCCTGAGCATTGCTTCAGGAAAACTGAGGGCTGGGAGCATTTCACCAAGGGAAGAGGGAGCAGAAAACCTCTCCTGGCCTGGGGTGTGGTTCCTCTCTTTTTGGGGGTGGGGGTAGATTAACATTTTTAGTCCCCATTTTAGTTCTGCTCTTGCGCTGCAGTTCACAACTTCCCATCAAGCCAGATATACCTCAGATGTAGCCGGAGTTGATAAAGTTAAATTAGGCACAACAGGCCCCTCCACCAAATAACTTCTGTAGAGCTATTCAGAGATACAAATATATCATAATGCAATGGCTTTTAGTATCATCGAAACACATCAGTGGTAAACTGGCTATTGAGTTTTTAAATAGCTGTTTAAGAATTTAGTTATTTCAAAACTGTTTTAAAAGATTTTAAAAGCTTCCCCTTCCCCTGCCATAAGGAAAGAGCTGCTGAAATACAGCCTGCGTTTGAAATCCCTTGGTTTGCTTTTTCCCTGTCTGTGGAGTTGAGCTTCTTTTTGCTCTCAGCTGCCAGAGACTCCATGTACTCAAGCATCTATATCGATGGGTGTATCTGTTGTTTCTAATCTGGTCAGTTGATCAATGAAGAGCAGCCTGTAATTAATTGTATAATATTGTACACAATGTCCCACTCTGCATTTGCACAGATGGATTTGAGATTTGTTAACTGTAGCTGCTTTCCTAAACAGTTTCAAGAGGATTTAATAAGAGGTTTTATTCTTCCCAGCCTTCCTGGTTTTTAGCGGACAAATGATTTTAAAGGGACACAGTTTCATATTCCACATTTCAATTTTTTTTTCTCAATCTCTTTATTCCAATGCTTAATATTTTTATATTTTGATACAACAGTCCAAAGTGAAGGAACTCTTTGAAGATGCACAGTTTGTTTTTTATCCACAGACATTCAGATGTCTGTGGAATCAATAGGAGCAAGTAAAACCTTCCTTCTATCCCCAAGGACCTTGTGGATTTCATTACAGTGAGCTGGGGCAAAGGTGGAAGGAGCAGCAGAGTCAAGCAGCAGTTTCCCCAGTTTCAGTCTGCCAGAGGGACCTTTTGTTCTGCTGTTTCTCCGAGATAGGTGATGTGATTCAAGGAAAAGTTGCATCTGCCTGACCTGTCCACTATGATGTTCTACTTGTGCTGTTTTGGTTCTTGTGCAGATGGAGGGAACGAGGAGCCACCAGACCGAAGACAGGCAAGTGTAGACTCCCGTCAGAGCCGAGCTGGGCAAGGTAAAACCTGAATGTTGTTCTGCCTCGGGGACTCGTCTCATTTGTTCACCTTTGATATTTCCCACACGTTGTGTTTCTCGTCAGACTGTGTGACCTGACAGACTTTACACCCATCGTTATCCGCACAGCTACCAACATACTGAGATTCACAAACCAGACAGACTTTGAGCGGCTGAAGGAGTTTAACTTAACTCCTGGTGCAGCACAGGTGGACCTGCAGAGTACCTGTACTCTGTACTGCAGCCAGAGGGGCAGAGTGCTGCTGGAGCTGGTGGTACTGGAATTCTTCAGCACATACCAGCCCAATCCAGAATTTGGTTTCCAGGTTTCTACTTGTCTTCCCCCTGATATCAAAGAGGGGACCTGGCAGGTTCACCAGAACCAGGTTATCCTTCCCCAAGCCCTGGGATGCAATGCAGAAGGACCTGTCTGGGTGCTGAACAGCCTCATGTTACATCTTTTGCTTTGGTTTGTTTCATCCCACAGGAAGAGGACAAAAGGTTCAAGGAAGGAAGTACTAAAACCAGGCTTTATATTCTTTAAATAACAATCCAACAGACTCTTTTGTTGAGTATCCCTCACTCAGAGTACGTTTGGTGGTTGGTTAACACCACACAGAGTCCTGTAATGGGATTCCTGTCCCTGACAGTAGCTGGTCTTAGATCTGTGCTGGGTTACATGTCCTTTGAAGCAGCTTTACTAAGTTTTAAGCATTTTCTAATTTGTGAGGGTTGTGAAAATGTTGTATTCTCACACAGCTTTAACAATGAGCAGCATTTTTTGGAAGTAAGGGCTCTGGTAGGTTCTATGTGCATTGACTTACTCTGTCTTTGGGATTGCAGCAATAATTTTCCTTTCATTTAGGCTCAAGCCTGTTGTTTTGTCATGGTGTCCTAATGACTTATTATGGGGACATTTTCTCCAGAGAATTGTCCTTTTTTGGCTATATTCCAATGTTGCCTGGGTGAGATGATTTTGAGTCATTGAAGCTGTGATCAGAATCATGCTGCCATTGATTTTAAGTAGATTGATCAACGACACTGGGAACTTACACCATAGTAACCAGTGAAATGCACATAGACTTGTAAGTCTTTCCCAGACTTCTAAGCTGCAGGAGCCCATGGTTTATGGTTCCCTAAAATTTAGCCTGAGACAATTGAAATTATTTTTAAGAATCAAAATCATTGGTAGTAAATCTGTTTTTTCATGCCTGGTGCCAAATGCATTTTAAAAACGCATCATGGGTTGGCTTTTTGGTTGCTAGTTTTGGCAGCGATGGTGGTTTGTCTTCCCTGACACTCCTGGTGAGCCTGGCCGGGCTGGCAGAGCCTGCAGAGAACTCGTGGTAACTGGTGAGTGATGAGCAAGCAGGGAGTGAGTTGTGTTTTGAACTGTCAAAACCAGTGTAGGTGTGAAGGGTGTTAGTGCTTATTTGGCTTTCATGTAAAGAGCATTACAAAACTGATGAGAGACATTCCTGACTGCTGGCACCAGGAATGGATGCATTTCAGCCACTGATGCTGCAGCCCTCTAGAACCCTTCAGGAACCGGTCCAAGATTTTTGACAGTTATTTCAACATGGGTTTTTCTGCCGATCGTAAGCAATATGTTGGGTTGTTCACATTTTACTTTGGATACTGGGAATACAGCTCATCCATCATCTCCTCTGAAGTACCATGCATTTGAGGCTCTTACCCTTCAGTCTTATTTCCACTCTTGACCATTTCCCTTTCTGTCCAGCAAACATTTTCTCTTTTAAAAACACTCTCACAAGCCAACTAGCACAGCTATCCAGTGGAAATCCAGTGAGGAATGTCTTTATGGAGGAAAAACATCGTCATGCAATAAGAGCTAAAATCTATCTTGTAACAGAGTGACACAAGTCTGGCCTTCTCACATTATTGAAAAATTAGTGAAATATTAATGATAACAGCTTGGGTTGGTTTTTGCATATGAATTATTAGTTGTCTGGGTTAGGTTGTTCATCTTACTGACAAGAGTGGAGATCCAGCTGTCGTTGACTCCAAGGTTTCCGTATCTGCTGCTAATAGGAGGAACCTTATAGTTCCTGACTCTTGCTGATCTGAAGCACCTTCCCTTCACTGTTCATTAATATTGATTACAATTGAGTCCTTTAATTGTTCTATTTTCACTTGTTCTCATGCTATTCCATGTATTCCATTGTGGATGTGTAGTGATGCGACCCCCACATGGGCTTTGTGGTCTCTTGGGAGAGTTGGAGCTGGTGGCTGTTTTTAGAGGCCTTTGTTCTTCATTTTATTTGGGGTTTGTGGTTTTTTTTTTTTTAGGCTAAAGGTCCTGCTGTTGAAATTTAATTTAGCTGGGAGGTCTTTTATTAGAAACCAACAATCTAAAAACTATGGTCATTATTTTGAAAACTGGTGACTCTAAGACTCTGAAAGACAAATTAAGAACATTGAAAGAAATTCTTCATGGTTCTGCTGTTCATCATACCGAGAGGGAGACTGAGATGCTCTTTAAAATTTCTTCAAGGGATGTGTCATGAGTGTGCAAAGGGAACAAGCAGTTGGCAAGTCAGCTCTGCACAGGGTTCCCTCCAGCCAGCCCTTGTGGAATGATGGAAGCAGGATTCTTTCCCTTGCATTCTAAGTAACTCATTTTTATTTTCCTCTCCCCATTAGGCACCTCCACAGAGAACGACTGTGCTTTTGAACCTGACTACGCTATTCCGCCACTCCCAGTGACCGAAGGTATGCAGCACATTCGGATAATGGAGGGCATGTCCCGCTCCCTTCCATCCTCCCCCTTACTCACACATCAGTCTATCAGTGTTCGGCTCCAACCTGTGAAGAAGTTAACTGGTAAGGACTTAAATAAAGTTCACTGGGGCTTTTAAGGTCCGTTGGTGCAAAAATCTGTAAGAAAAAGCTTTGAATGGTTTCTGTATGGAAGTCATTCCCTTGTTTATTACAGCATCTGCTTCAGTCAAACCTGGGGATGGATTGGATTTTTGTGTTGACAGAGAAATCTTTCTTTGCTGAAAAAGGCCTTTCCAGTTTACAAATATTCTCTCATTTTTGAGAAATTTCTATCAAGATTGTGTTTCAGTTCTACTTAGTGTTGCTGTTATGCACAGTGGAAGCATTACAGTGATTTTAAAGAAGTTGATGCTTAAATTTTGAATGTCAAGAGAACATCAGAGAAATTATGAACTTCTATAGCAAAGTGATTTTGTTTTTGGTTCATGCATATTTTTAGATATTGCTTTGTTTACCTAACCTTTCGGGACTGTGGTATGAATACCTAGAGGTGATGCTGTAGTGTGATTTTCAAAAGCACTTGGAGTCCATCCATATAAAAGCCTGAAAAAAAGTATTTTGACTGGTAACACTTTTTGAGAAACTCGCTTTTTGCCTAAAGTCTGACCCCCTCTGTGCCCAGCTTTATGGTCAGCCAGGGTCCTGTTTTTGTGCTGAGGGAAATCTTCAAAAAGAGTTTTTATGGAATATAATCTGATCTGTGTGTACATAAGAGAGCTTTGATGCACTTGGTGCCTTTTGTTTCCTCTGGTGAAAGGAGAACTTGGAAAGGGTAGGGGAGAGATTCTGTTCCTGTCATAATTCCATATCTGCAGAGCGGTTGGTGAGAGGATGGGACCCTCAACCTTATGGTACATAAAAATCTTTATATCTTAATTTTTTTAAATAAATTTTTTTGTCCTAGGACCATATACTAGCTTACAGCAGTCTTCCAGTATCTGAAGGAGCCTACAGCCAAAGAGGGATCTTGTGTTGGGAACTGGAGCAACAGGCCAAGGGGGAATGGGTTCAGACTGCAAGAGGGGATATTTAGATTGGATATGCAGGAGGAATTTCTGGCTGTGAGGATGGTCAGGCCCTGGCACAGGTTGCCCAGGACAGCTGTGGCTGCCCTGGATCCCTGGAAGTGTCCAAGGCCAGGTTGAATGGGGCTTGGAGCAGCCTGAGACAGTGGAAGATGTCCCTGCCTGTGGCACGGGATGGGCTTTAATGTCCTTTCCAACCCAAACCATTCCATAATTCTACGATAATATAATCTTTTAAAGTTCTTAATCTGCCTGATTTTAACCAAAGCAGCTTTTCATCCACAGAAAAGTTAAAATGTCCATTTTTGGTAAAAAACCTCAGGAAGACATTCCACAGAGTGAGCGTTTTCTACCCAGAGGAACTAAGGTCACTCACTCACATCTTGGTATCTGAGTTTGCTGGGTATGAAGACTTGGCTGGGTTCAGAGGGTGATAAATATTCCATGTGGGTGCATTTTCCACTCTGCTGAATAGTCTGGTGATTAAGAAAAACTAAGATCATTGTCACTCTAAGGAGTGAAGTAATAGCATAAGTAATCAGTTCTCCCCCTCCTGCTCTTGTTTAACGCTGACTGAAAACATACTTAAATCAGCACATTCAACCTCGGTTTGTGTTATTTAATTTTTTTGGTTTTTTGTAATAGTGGCTTTATTAACAAAAATAATGTGAAAAATGTGTAATAAAGGGAAAGAAAACTCCCCACCCTCCCAGCCCA
The DNA here is from genome assembly GCF_046129695.1 of Lonchura striata. Taxonomy (NCBI): domain Eukaryota; kingdom Metazoa; phylum Chordata; class Aves; order Passeriformes; family Estrildidae; genus Lonchura; species Lonchura striata. The sequence continues at coordinate 9,188,794 of NC_134627.1, read as the reverse complement.
GGTTAAGTAAGGGAAGACACCATTTTGGTTTGTGTCTGCAATAAAATTAGCACTTAAAAGTTACCGTGCTTGCTGTACAAAGAGCAACTGCTGTTGAAACAATGGGCTTAAATATTCTACTATACATGATGGGTGTGTTATTGCTGACTGAAAGCCATAACTGTGAAGAAAAGAATGCAGGTGCTCTGTATACCTGCTTTGTGGACAGCAGTGCTTTCCAGGAGGGTACTTAGGGATGAATGTATGTAAGTGCTTTTGGGAATCGGTGCCAAAAATACATACATTAGGTTAATAAAGGAGATACTGGGCTGAAAGACTCAGCTCATTATATTTTATTCCACTCCTGTGGAACCCACCATGTGCAGAGGGTTTGCACAAAGCCCTATGCTGCATCCCACTCCTCCTCCTCCTCAGGAAGGAGTGTTCATTTAAATATTGTACATTTATATGCGCAGGGATAATTTTATTCATCACTGTACTTGGCTATTGCTATTTTTTCTATTGAATGACAGATTGCAAGCATTGGGATTCTCTTAGAAAGAGCATGTGTGTGAGTGCCTATGCAGAGAGAGAGGAAGGGAGAATATTAGCAGGAAATTTAGGAAAGAAATCATGTTTTTCTAACAAAAGCCTGGCCTGGATCTTTTGGTTTGGATTCTCGGAGGCCTGATCCCGCTGTATCCAGTGTGAATTAGCTGCTTCAGTGTCTTCAAAGACATGGGCCTGGGGAACTGGTTTCATTGCAGATCCTCTCTTTTAGAGCATTCCTCCCTTGTGTTTGTGGAGTGTGGGAACTTTCCCTAAGAATAAAATTCATACAAATCAGTAGGAATATTCCTGTAAATCAGCCTCTTTTTAAAAAAGATGTATATTTTTTCACTAGATCCTTCAGAGAGATGATGAGAGTAGGGCTGAGTGGGTGACTTGATCTTCCCAGTAAGGCCTCACCACTGTGGTTCTCAATGCCCTCCAGGTCCCTCTGGGATGGGGAACCTCAACACATAACATATTTTATGCCACCATCACACGTAATTTGTAGTGCTGGGGTCTTGTCTTCTCCCCATCCCTCATGGGATAGCCTTGGATTTCTTGGGAGTAGCCACAAGGAGTGTCACATCTCCCTTCTCTATCTCTTCAGCAAATGGTTCAGTATTCTTTGGTGTTAACTGTAATTGTGGGACTAAAAAGCTCAGATCTCTCTACTTGAAAACTTTATTGTTTCTTGTTTAGTGATGATAAACCCAGATTAATGATTGCAGCCCCCAGGACCACATGTTCTCTCCAAATTGTTTTACCAGCTCAGATGGGTGGGAGTGTGAAAGATGATGAGGCACAGCTTCAGGGGTGGGAGTGCTGGGGGGAAGCTGTCAGTGCTGGCACATGTGGGAAGTGGTGAAGTCACTATTCCTGGAAGCACTCAAAAAATGTGTGGCTCTGGCACTTGATTACATGGTTTAGTGTGGAATGTCATGGTGTTGCAAGGTTGATGGTTGGATTTGATAATCTTCAAGGTCTTTTCCAACCATAACAATAATTCTGTGATGTGAGTGTGGTGGGGCCCTGGCACAGGCTGCCCAGAGAAGCTGTGGATCCCTGGAAGTGTCCAAGGCCAGGCTGGACGAGGCTTGGAGCAACCTGGGACAGTGGAAAGTGTCCCTGCCCATGGGCACAGCAGGGGCAACTGGATGATCTTTAATGTCCCTTCCAGCTCAGGCCATTGAGGGATTCTGTGTTTAAAAGTAAAATAAATCATCAATGGGAAGGATTTCTAACAAAGTTTCAGTTGCTGAGCTCAGGCTCCAGCTCTGCAGTGTTGTGCTGGGTGCAGCAGTGGCCATTCTCTCCCTCACTGTGTAGTGTTTGTTTGAGCACATGCATTAAGTGAAAAGCAGCTGATTATGGTTCTGGTAAATAATGTGTTTTTCCCAGCTGCACATGGAATACAATCCTTGGCCTTGCTCACAGCTTGTGATGCCAGGTGTGTGTGAGCTGGCTTTCCCTGCTCTGCCATACCTGAAGATTCTTTGGGGGCTCTGCCAGCCTCCTTTGCCCTACAGTGCCTGGGTTATGGGTTAATTTGGAAATGTTCTCCTGTCTTTGGGGAGGCCTGGCAGGATCTGTGTTGGTGTCAGTGCTGCTCAGTCTCTCAGCCACCTGATGGTGCTGCAGTTTGGCTCATCTCAGCCTCACTCTGTAAGGACAGAGCTCCTCACCTGTGTGGGGCTGCACCTACCTGTGGGTATTCTGTTCTCACAGATATTAGTTTGAGTCTTTATTAGTGTCCAGCCATTTCCCTTAATTAATAACTTCAGTTACTGAATTTCCAGTTATTTACACACACTGCAGAATCATGTTGTTTTGCTGTAACTCTCCCAATGCAAACATGTCTGGGCTGGATGTGATCCTGTCAGAAATTCGTGCCGACTGCTTCAATGTGAACAATGAACCATGTCCCCAACCAAGGGGGTGCTGCAGCTTTAAAGTATCCTAGGGCTTAGAGCCTTTTAGTATAAATTGTTCCCAGAATCCATGTCACAACTCCTTATATGGTGCTGCCTTTTTTTTCTTTTCCTCTTGGTTGCCATGACAACAGCAGCACTGCGCCATTCATCAGTTCTGGTCCTGGGCTGCATCACCAGCCCCTCGGCTTACTCCAAAATGTTCGGGAGAGCATCCATGAGTCAGTCACTCTGGTCTCCTGATCCATTATTTCCCTGTTCTTTCAGCAGTTTGCTCTAGGAAGAGAGCAAATAAAGCTGCACCAGAGAAAGAAACGGTAAAAATCCTTCCTTTTCCCCCCAGGGGATGCGTAGAGGCTACATTTGCTGCAGCGTTCTGGTAGGAATTAAAGCAGCTCTGTAAGACTGGGAGGCTTGACGAAGAGGGAAGGCTGTGTGTCCATAAGCTTCTTTGGAATCTTGCTGGAACTGGCTTCCTGGCACCCAGAGGATGTGCAGGTGATGCTTGTAGGAGCAGCAAGCACTGCGGGGAGACGATGCTTGTGATTTTGGGAACAGAGCTTGACATCAGCAGCAGGAGGTGTCACCTGTAACATCACCCTGATGTGGGCAGCAGCAGGATGGAGCCAGCGCTAGGGAGAGGGAGGGATCAGAGGAGGATCTGTGCCAGACTGCTCTCCAGGCAGCGGTATCCCTGAATTCCCAGCCTGGCTGACTGCGCTGCCGGGCTGCACATGCAGGGGATGGGCAGAGCAAGCAAAGCCCTGTGAGTATTTGGACAATTTGTCTTGCACGGTCTTGGGTTGGGATTGTGTTGGGCATTCCTCAGCCTCCTCTAACTGCAAAAAATCAATGTACAATAAGGGATTGTGGGGCTCCTAGTTGGTAAGGAAGCCATTACTAGGAGGGAGTTAGTGTCAGATAGTGATGCTGCTGGTGGTTATTTGTCTTTTAGTTGTTGCAATCGTTTTACATAATCTGAGTTTGTCACCTCCTTCCTCAGATGTGCAGAATTTCTCACATAAAACATCAAATGAATGTGCAATGAAAAAATTTTATTTCTGAGCATTGCTGAAATAGAACTGCTGAGGAGTGACTTGAAAATGCTGGACACCAAGTCATTTGTTTTCAAAATGTTAGAACAATGGGATTGAGATAATGTTTTCCTTTTGTGTTCTGAAATGACCACAAATTCAATTTGAGTGGATTTTAAAACCCCTTTTGCTGAGGGAAAGAAATATTTGCTTTTCACTAAAAGAGTGAGCTTCTAGAAATAAAAGTAAATAAACAATGATTACCAAGGTAGAATTTGAGGAAAAGCTGTTGAAGTGCCTGATGTTGAAGCTAATTTTTGAAGGATATTGTGCTTAAAATTGTTGGTGTCAGGAGAAACTTTGCTCTTTTGAAAGTATTTTTATACCATAGTGTTTACAGTAAGCTTACATTTCTTTTAATCGAATTCTCTTTCATGCTGTCAGCATGACACTGATCTGAAATTCCTGTTCCTGTGTAGGAGTGGAGGTTGGGTGGAAGGCCCACCCCGTGTCTCAGAATGCATAGCAGTGGGAAGGACCCAGTTACCTGGAAAATGCCATTAGATTTCAGTGAATTATTAGATTTCCAGTGATTCCAGGTGTATAATGTATTTTTTCTGGGCATAATTAATTCATCAGTTTCCCTGATTCCTTGCAATCTTTGTCTGCCTAGAGGTTTCATGAGTAGAACACTTGTGTTTTGTCAGAATAACTGAATTGTCCCTTTTTTAAAAAATGACCTAAAATACACACAACTTTTCATTGTGGTTTGGCCATCTGGATTTTTGGTCCTGTTTTATGCTTTTCATGTGGCAAATCTTGATGTCTCAGGAAGAATTTCTTCATGGAGAGGGTGGTCAGGCACTGGAAGGGGCTGCTCAGGGTGGTTATGGAGTCCCCGTCCCTGGAGGTGTCCAAGGAATAACTGGATGTGGCACTCAGTGCTCGGGACTGGTGACAAGATGAGGATCAGGCACAGGCTGGACTCAATGATCTTGGAAGTCTTTTCCAACTTCAGTGATTCTGGGATTCTGTCTCCAGCCATGAAACCTGCTGGAGAAGGAGGATCCTTTTTCAGTTACAATAACATATGCTGAGTATATTTTTCCTGGTGTGTCAGTTCTTACTATCCATTTTTGGGATTCTTCATCCATTATTTTGGGACTTTTGATTTGTTTTGACAGGCACATACTCAAATGAAAACCATTTGGGCTTGCAGAGATGAAACAGGTGGGTGAATGTGTCACTTCTTACTCACAGATGGACTTTTGTCTCTATTAAACCAATGTAATTCTTTGTGTGAAATGGAAACAATTCTGATTTAATTTTTTTGGAGCTCCAAACCTGTTCCTGAAATTTTTGCAGATAAGTAGTTTGTCTGTTTGTAATTTTTGGAAGTAAACCAAATTCTATGTTGAAGGGTTTTTGTTTGTTGGAGACCTGTCAAACTCACGATATTTCTGTATTAATTTCAGGATAGTTTGGATGTAACTTTTATTTTCTTAAATAAAGGGAAGGCAAAAATTGGCATATCATATTTATTGGCTTTCGAAAGACACCAGTTCTAGCATTGATTTTTCTCGGTGCTGTTTTCAAGACAAGCCCTGTCTTACTTTGACACCCAACTGTCTTTCATATTGACAGAGCAGAAATTGCAATAGAGAGATGCAGAAAATGCTATGTTTTTCCCTTAGTGCTGCTGTGAGGTTGTTGCAGAACCTTTAGAATTTGCTCTTCCCAAGGGTTATTTTTATTTGCATCAAGGCTGTTGGACTGCTCAGCCTTGCAGAGGATGTGGTAAACATATCATCACAGCACTGGAGGTGGGAAAAGGTGATAATAGCTCTGCCTTTCAGATACTTGTGTAGATGCTTAAACAGAGGGAAACCCCAAAAGTTTCTCTAGTGTTGATAGTGTTTAAAAGCCAAAAAAATTGCCTTGAAACTCCACGGGTTTTCAGATGAAGAAATTATCCTTATTTCACACTGGAGCTGCACAAAATGGAGCATCTGTCATGATTACACTTCTGGTGTGTGAGAATTTTTAATTTTTAGACATAGCTAAGAGGTTTCTATAGCAAGAGGAGGTGGTGTAGAAAGCCTCCTGTGGAGTTAAATCAGGCCATCACTCTTCCCTTGGCTCTGTCTTTCCTCCTACTCCTGGAACGTGCCTTCAGTGGTATCCTGTGCGCTTGAGAGCAGAAAGACAGTCACAGCATACACTCATGTGGAATAAGCCCTTGCATTCTTCTAGGCTACTTGTTTTCTAAGGAAAAGGCCTCATCTCCAGCTGGGCATGTTCTTTGGTCCTCTCCTACTTCTGTCACAGCAGGACAACCTGTTCTGGAAACTTTTTCCTGTGTGAAGAAGGAATGACAACACAGAGGTGTTGGGTTGAGTCACAAGATTGAGCATTACTTCTGCAGAAGTTAATTTCTGTATTTGATTTGTACCCGGCTGGCTCTAACCATGCAGGAAACCTTGATCAGGTTCAATTAAACTCATGGTCTTATCACCAAGTTTGGGATGATGCCACGCATGAGATGTTCCAGCACAACATGAACAGGGTCCTGCTGGGGTCATTGCAGTGTCACATGCCGAATTTTCATCACAGATCCCCTGACTGATGCTCAAACCATACAGGAGGTTGAGGACTGACCTGGATGTTTGGCTCTGGACCATTGCTTTGGCACATCTCTTTCCGTGCTCTGTGGTGAGTTTCCTAGAGTAGCTGTTGATGCTGAGTAATTCCTAGATAGTGTGGAGCTAGATAAATTTCCCAGATTCCTAGATAGAGGAGCTGCAAAAAAGATTGAGAAGGAGTTTTTACCAGGGCTTGTGGTGGCAGAATAAGGGGGAATGGCTTTAAACTGGCAGAAGGTAGGTTTAGATTGGATATTAGGAAGAAATCCTTCCCTGTAGTGGTTATCAGGCCCTGGCACAGGTTGCCCAGAGCAGCTGTGGCTCCCTCATCCCTGACAATGTCCAAGGCCAGGTTGGACAAGGCTTGGAGCAACCTGGGACAGTGGAAGATGTCCCCACCCCTTTGGTTGCAGTGGAAGGCTAAACTTGAAAATCCTGTAAGTGTTTCCTCTGCAGAGATGAAGGCAGGATTAGCACAATACAGGTTTTATCCCTGTTATGTGTTTCTTTTTATCTTCTCAGCCATGGAAGTGAGTAGGTGTAAGTGAGAAAGTGGTTTTTAGAAAGGAAGCCACCAGATGGGTGCGCTTCTGTCAGTAAATGGTCCTGGCCCTGTTGCATGTCATGGCTGTCGCCCTTTCAGCTTGGAAAGGAGCCCTGTGATCCTGCGAGTGCTGCCTCCCATTATTTACACTTTAATGTCCCCTGGTCCTGGGACATTGGTGATGTCACAGGATTCATGTGCATCAAGCCTCACAGAAGTTTTGGGTCTTAAATCCACTCATGATGAGGAGCATGGCACTCGTGTGTCAGTGACAGTCTGCTTCAACAATCTGTGTTCACACAAATAATCACATGGTTATTAGATATTTCAGTTAAATCCCTGAGGCATGCCATGTGTCCTTGGAGCATTGTCCCTGCTCCTCTGTGGAAGGAAGGGATGATGAGCAGTCATCACTCCTCAAACAGAAAGTTCTAACAGCTCCTTTAATTTTGCAAGAAAATGAAGACTTGGAAAAGCAAATAAATTACTGAAAACTACAGATGGCTGAATTAGCAATTTTCTTAGGTAAAACCCACCTTGTAAGTGCAGCATAATGCAGTTTTTCAAGTGTTAACAAACAAGTTCAGCTAATTCAGGCTTGTGCCTTGCCAGATAAGCAGCTTCATTTTAAGGATAGAATATTCTGTGAAGCTGCTACCATCGGAGCAATAGGGATCCTAAATCAAGTTTCATATGAATGGAACAGTTTTGTATATGTATCAATATAATTACAGCTCTGGTGGTATCAACTAACCCAACTGTATTAGTTTTAGCACCACAAAATTCGAATGTCTTGCACAGAAATAAATAACCTTAGCTGTTCTTAATCTCTTGCCTTTATTTTAAAATGCTGTTATCAAGGAGTGAATTTATATTGGCTTGTAGCTGTGTAGTCCTGGTCATAAACAGTGCTTTATATAGTGAACTGCGTCCAGTCTCACACATGCTCTAACTTGGGATTACTTGGGCTGTGAATGGTCAGATATTTTACAGTTTACTCTTCTCTCTTTTATGGTTACAATATCTTGGTTTGATCTTAAGGATATGGTGTGAGGAAGAATGAGATTTTGTTGACGTGCAGCTTAGGCTTACTGCTGGCCTTTGCCCTGCCACTCCTGTACCAATTTAATTTGCTGGTATAATTTGATAATTCTTGGCTCCTTGCAAAATACTTCAGCAGCACTCTTGCAGTGCTGTCTAGAGTGCATTTGTTAATCTTTTTCAGTTCCTTTCCAAGCCCCTCGTGCAGGGTTTAATTTTTTGCTGCTCTAATTACAGAGTATCAGCAGTGGGCACCCAGTGTGCGGGTACAGGCACTGCAAAGACAGGATGGCAGAGCTTTGTCTGGGATGGCAGCAAAGGTGGAGCAGGTCATGAAAGCAAATGAGGCTAAGCATGAGGAGCAGGAGGTGGTCAAGGGTGCTGAATTACTTCTCTGCTGGATAACTGCTCATTTATAACTCTCTTAGCACCAGGCAGCTGACAGGCGGTGGTTGTGGCATCAAGTGCTAAAAAGGGCTTGGAGGGAGCCCTGGCTGGCTGCAGACCCGTTGGCCTGGTGTGTGTGTGGAAGATGTTAATAGAAGGAGGTCTGAAGGGCAGAGTTAATCGCACAGTCACAGAATGGTTTGGATTAGAAAGGACCTTAACAACAATCCAGTTCCACCCCCTGCCATTGGCAGGGATACCTTCCTGCATACACTTCTCGGTGTAAAGAAAAATGGAGAGAATCCTAGAATGGTTTGGGTGAGTAGGGACCTTAAAGCTGTTCTAGAAGACCTGTGTAAGAGAGTATAACACTAGGGAGATAAACTGCATTTCAGAACTGTTTGTATTTCACTTGCTCTTTTCTTCTGTGGGAAGAATCACCACTTAAATATATTTTCTCTTTGTCTAGTGCCTTGAGCTAAATTAAGCTTTGTCGGTGTCCAGAAAGGATTTGACTTGTATGTTCAGCATAGACCATTTTAAAAAGCCCCATGAGACAGACACAAGCCCCTTGGTGGGGACACAGTGGCACTGGGCAGCTTTCCCTGAGCTTTGTCAGCTTCATGCAAGAGCGAGGGAAATGAGTTTGTTTGCTTCAGTAGATGTTTAATTAGTTTCTGATTTCTGTCAGCTTGGAAGTTTAGTTTGAAATCTGAGCATTGTTAGAAATTGGTGTAACAGGTTTTTTTTAACCAGTGAATTACCAGGGTTGCCTATAATTTGATTGAAGTGACAGAGCTCTTTGCTGCTCTCTATAGACTAAATGTCCTTTACAGTGTACATCCAGGTCGTTTTTTGGACATTTTCCCTCATTTTTAGTGCCAGTGCAATATCTGAGTCACTGAATTACAGAAAGAACTCCAAGATAGTAGGAGATTGAATGGGAATAATGCAATTCAGCACTTGTGTTTTGTAGTATTCTCCTCTCATCTGTTTTAAATTTAACATTTAATGAAATAAAACTGTTGGGGAAAGGAATATGAGGGGTTGAGGAATTATTTCCCCTCCAGCTCTACCATGTTTCTGTCATTTGGGAAGATCTTTGGGGTATTAGAGCAGATCTTATGTAGGCTTAAAATATTGGTGATGTGGTTTCATCCCATAGTCCCGGCTCTCCAGTCACTCTATTTATTTTTTTTTTTTAGTGTAAGCAAAGTCTGAAACTTGAAAACTGACTGCAACAGAAATTTATCACTTGTTTTCATAACAAGATGACTTAGAAAGCTGGAGCAAGTTCTGCTGCCTTCCTTTCTCTGCTTTCATCTGCCTCGTCTCATGCACAGGGTTCAACCTTGAGTCACAGATGAGGAATTTCTGTTAAGAAATTTTAGCAGAAAGCTTGCTAAGAGGCTTCAGAAGATGCTGAAAAGAAGAATTTTTTTATGGGAAATGACATGGAGACGTGTACAGTGTGCCACAGCTCCAAGGAGTCAAAATGACTTGATAAGTTTGGATGGGAAGAGGAATGTCCCATCTCCTCCTCCTGCCATGTCTATATATTAGTTAAATAACTTCTTTCTCCTCAAAGCTATCCCCTACATGCACTAAGACTTGTTGGCAGCCCACATTGGAAAAAAGCCTTATCTAGGGGGAAAGTGAGGGTGCATTTTTCTTTCTGGGATCAACAATAGGAGCAGCTTTCGTCCTGAGGCTTGCCCGAGTATTCCAGGGAGCCTCTGTTCAGGAGATTGACACTGGGATGCTCCGAAACTAAACCCTTTGGGCTGAGATGGGGAGGGGACTTTGCTGGCTGGTGTCCTCAACAGTGGAAAGTTTGATGTCAAAATCACTGTTCCATTTCTCTGAGTGACAGAAAATTGTTCATAATAATCAGCAAAATGGAAATTGACCTTTGGAAGCACAGACTACAGCCAGGTTAATATTTTAGGAGGAATTCTTTTCTCTCTGAAAATATAAATGTATTGTATGCATCATTGTATTGCCATTATTGAACAATTCAGGCAGAAATCTGTATTATTTTATTCTACATATATTTAAAATGCATATAAACCTTTTCAAAACCAGGTGATTTTCTCCCTTGAACATTGATTAGGGATGTCTATTCAGACAGAAGACCATTTTGATCAATTAGTGTGAAGGTTTGTAATAATTTTGGTAAGATAGGTAATAATTTGATTTAATTGTATGTTTTCAGAAGACTCATTCCTTTTTGAGGTCACTGAACATATTCTTGCTGGTATTTTCTGTGCCTTCTTCATCTGGAGAGACACAGAGAGGAGGAAAGACTATTCCAGGAGGTTTCTGTGGTCCCACAGGATTGCAGAATCCATGGCTTTGGAGAAGTATGGAACTTTGGAGAGTTTTGGAACAAGTATGTTTCCAAACAACACGTTGTTCTCATCACTTTTCTGTGCTGCCCTGCCCTCACTGCTGTGATAATGTAGGATGAGAGGAGAAAGGCTGGGGAATGTAATTTAAAAAGCTTTTATAGTCTCAAATAATAGAAGAGGAAAAAACTGTTACACAATGGATTCTATAAAATAATGCTGGATTATGTAAAAAGGATGTTAACCCTCATTGTATGTGTTGTCACTGGTTTAATTTAATTTTTTTTTAATATATACCTAAAAATCCTTATTAATATGGCTGTTATATTATTTTGTCTGATCTCCCAGAGAAGCTGTGGCTGCCCCATCCCTGGAAATGTTCATTGGGTTGGATGGAGCCTGGAGCAAGCTGGTCTAGTGGAAGATGTCCCTGCCCATAACAGGCAGTGGGACTGGATCATTTTTTTAAGGTCTTTTCTAACCAAAACCGTTCTAGGGTTCCAGGATTAGTGCCACAGCAAAAATAATCATGTGGTCTGTAATTTCCTCTTTATGGCTCTTACCTCAGCCAAATAAAAGGTGCTTTGGGCCAGAGGAAGGAGCAAAGCTTCATCACCCATGTGCTGGGTTTTGTGCAGCTGTGCTGAATGTGACAGTTATTTGTTCCAGGAGCTCCATGGATCAATAACTCTGCAGCACTAAAAACATTTTCGTTTGAGGGAGACTTCAATAAAGTCAGCTGCACAGCACTGTGGAGCTGCTGGGATGCTTCCAAACATGAGTCAGGCTCTGGCATGAGTGAAAGATGGGAATGGAGGATGCACTGAGCACCCACTTTTCCTCTCTTTAAGTCTAAGCTTCCATAGTTTGCTCTGAAGAGCAAATCATAACTCTGGCTTTTCCCAAACATAGCGCAGCATGGGCAGGATTTTGTAAACTTTACCACTTTTGAGGATTTGATTCAAATGTCAAATTTATGTTACAAAAGAGGCTCATCCAGACTCTAGAGTGGGAGCCTCAGTGGCAACTAGTATGGGCATGCAGGTTTGAGGGATGTTATGAATGGGGCAGATTGTTTCAGTTTGCCAGGCAAAGCCAGAACTTTTCCTGTGTTCTGAATCCCTGTTTTAAAGAGAGTCTAAAAAGTCAGGCTGCTGACAATTGCAGTTACTAATAAAATACTTTCCCTAGTGTTAGGTTTGGGGTTCTGTGATGGACTGGTTTGGGTAGGAAGGGACCTTAAAGCCTATCTGGTCCCATCTCCTGCCAAGGCAGAGACACTTCCCACTGTCCCAGGCTGCTCCAAGTCCCGTCCAACGTGGCCTGGGACATTTGCAGGGATCCAGGGGCAGGCACATCTGCTTTGGGCACCCTGGGCCAGGGCCTCCCAAATCCCACAAGGGGCATACTTTGTCCCCGCTGGAAGATAGACAACCTGTTGCAGAAAGTGTCATAAACAAGCCAGCTAATTAAATTTTCTGATTGCTGGCACTGCTGTTTTGCATTGCATGGTTAATTCCTACCCAGAATAAGCATCATTTTCCTCGCCCAGGACAAGTTGCTGTCAGAGTCAAATGAGAATTTTATTTGCATCGACAGAAGGATTTTCAGTTTTGCTCTGCTGGCTTGGTCACTAGTGGGGATTAATCTCACTAAGAACTGCAGAACTGGCCCCAAAAATGTGCAGTATTGGTTTGAAAGAACGTCTCAGCCACTGAAATTGAAGTTCCTTCTTCAGTAGTGGCAAGTCAGTTCCTATGTGATGCAAAGAGGACTGGCCTGTGAGATGGACATGGATCACGGGCTGCAGCCATGGGCTCCTGGGCTGTCACAGGGTGGAGGGCGTGGGACCCCAGGAACAAGGGTGTGCCTTTAGGCGCCACGTAACCAATATGCTTTTTTTGAATTAAATGCAAGTTTTGCAGTTCTAGAAAGCCAGTGTTGCCAGTGACTGCCATCTTTACTCAATCCATTATGTTTTTATAACTGGTTATTGCAGACATCCTTTTTCCTGGTGTTCTTGGAAGAGAAATTTTTTTTCTGCTCATAAAAACTCCAGTTGTGTAACATGAAGGGCTATTTTCCTGCTGTTTAACGCCTGGAGTTGGTCCGTTTCATACAGAAAATCCTTATAGGATAAGAGTCCTAAAGGACTGAGCAGGTACAGAATACTTCAAATAATGGTTTCATGCTTTTGTTAGTTTTTATAATTTGTGCCAGAAGCTCATCCCATGACTGTGATTATAAGATTTGCCTTTGCTCTCAGGAAGGGGTTCAGGACCAAGGCAAACCGTTGTGCCTTGAAAAGCCACTTTTATAAAAAGATGAGTGTTCTCCATTAACATTTGGCTGTAGAGTGTCAAGCCAGATTTTAGATTTTATAATATTTCCATTTTTCCAGTAGAAAACTAATGCCCAAATCTGAATCTGTCAGGATAATATTCATTTGAACATGAGTCAGAGGTGCTTAATTCTTGTACATGAAAATCCTCCTTTCCTGTAATCAATTTATGGGTGAGTTAGGAAGAGTTTTTGTCTTTCCCACTCTTAGGGTATTTGTAATAACAGAAACTCTTCCTTCTGTGATTTTTCCCCACCTGTATTTACATGGAGAGGATTGTATTGACTTAAGCCTTTTAAAGTAAACTGTTGTCTGTGAGTCATGGTGACATGGTGTGTCTTGGCTGTTGGAAGTGTGTTTTTAAGGCTCAAGTCATGCTTTTGAGGGAACAAAAACATAATAAAATAGATGCCAGGCCAGGCTGGACAGTGCTCTGAGCTACCTGCTGTAGTGGAAGGTATCCCCTGCCCAGTTCCAGGGAGTGGGACTGAATGAGCTTTTAATTCCCTTCCAACACAACGCAGTCTGTGATTTTGTGATGCTATGAAATGCATTAAAATTATGTATGTGGTTGAACTTGCAGTATATGGAGATTTCACCACATTGGTGATAGGATATTCTTTATTGCCCTCAAAGAGAAAAAAATGGTGGATCAGCTTGTTGGATCCATGAGCTGATCATGTCTGCTGTCATCAGTCAGTCCTGAGGAGAAGGCAGGAATTAGTGGGGCAATAGGCACCTCAGTGAGGAGTAAAAGAGATCCAGAGTAAATGTAGAAATAAAACCCAATGGAATGGGAGATCAGTTCCTTCCTTATAGGTGAACTGTTCAGTGCTGATCTGTCAAAACATGCAGGTCCTGCATCTTCCACAGACCTGTGTGTCCACACAGCAAGTGGTGTGGTGATCACATTGTCCTCTCTATGCTTATTAAAATTCTCCTTCCTCTTTTTAAAAATACTTTTCAGTGCATAACCATCTAGTGACTATCCCATCAGTCATTAACATTTCTTGAACTGTGAAAATTCTGTGAGTATTGTGTTTTAGAACACAGTGAGCACTGCCACATGTGTGTGGGATGATATATGGTTCTGGTGTCAGCCAGAAATGATAAAGAAAAGACAAGCAATTTTTAATATATATTATAGAAATGGCTGTTACTGAGACTGTAGTAAAACTTATTTATTAAAACTGCAATAACAAACTAAACATTAAATTATTGACCTGTGAGGAATTATTATTTTAAACAATTTTTGGGCTATAGCAATAATCTTTTCAATATTAAAATGTTTTCATTACATCAGGATCTGGCACAAGATTGTTACTGGGAATGATTTTTCTCGGGTGTTGGCCAGTGTGTGGCTGTGGGGTGTTTGTGTGTGCACATGTGGGACTTTTTCCAGGGGGGATTATATAGAATTGACTGCTGGCTTGTAGTGTTTAGCATCAGATTGTGTGTTTGGGTGGTGCTGCACATCCATGACCACGTGGAATGGCGGGGAGAAGGGGCTCCAAGCTGTCCTTATCTTTCTGAGTTTCTCACATTCCTCCTGCCCTGCAGGGCTCCTGTTACACCAGCCCTGATGGGCTTGCAAGGAATGTGCTGGCAATGTGTCTCATAGTCATCCAGGATTTTTGCGTGCAAAATGGAAGTGTGGTACCTGTTTTCCCTCAGCACATCTCCTGAGATGGATTATGAGGGGGTAGAGAGGAGGGCTTTTAGCACACCTGTTCTGGTGCAGAGATGGGCGGGTTGATTCCTTGCCTTTCTTCTGCTTCACAGGGACCTTCTATTAAAAAATCGTACCTCAATCTGCATCTCTGTTTTGCACACTCCATTAAAAAAAAAAATTGGGATCACTAATGTGTAGCTCAGTTGGAGTGATCTGGTTGTCAGGGTCCCCATCCTTGGACCTTCTCAGCCTTTCCTAGCACCACAGCAGCTCCCTAAAACCAAGAGATTTATTGCTGCCTCAGATATCATTCTCTGACCTGTTGAGCTTTTATTACAGGAGATGGAAAAGAACAGCCTCCCAATCTTTAGCTGCAGATCCCAAATTTAATTTGCAAGACAGGGAACAATAAAGATAAATTATGTAAATGGAGGGGCAGAAGCCACTGACCTCCAGAATCAGTGCTGAGGGGCTTTTCAAATTAGCCTTTCATTGTAATGAGCATGCGAGTTTAACTTGGAATTACAATATGACATTCTCTGCATATAACTTATTCTCTAGTTCTCTTTCTCTGGTCTGGAATATATTTAAAGACTTCTACTAAACCACTTTTATTAATTTTACTCCAAAAAAAAAAAATGTTGTACAGAATTTCATGTCTTTTAGAATTCAGACTTTTAAAACATGGAGAAAATCCCATTTTTCTAGCACTAGTGGTCAGTGATGCTTTGTTACAGACACTATTACCTTTTCCCCATCCTCTGTTAAGTCTCTTGATCTTTTATGGATTTGCAGGGATAAAAGTGGAGTGCTTCTTTTTGGCTTGCACAGTGTTAGCTTTGCTCTGCTTTTTTGTGTTGAACACCAAATCTGTTTGGTCCAAAAATGAGACTGTCCTGAAATTGAAATTTTATGTTCAAGAAAACAATTACTGAACATAGCATTTATGTGTTCAGTTCAGATATTTGCAGTTAAATATCTTAAAACCTGATGGGCTCTGTGTACCTCTCCATGATCTTTGGGTTTCCACAGTTGCTGGATCCAGGCTTATTTGCTTGCTATAAAAACTTTGATAAAGTAGAAGAAAAGAAAATGTTTTAGAGTATCAGGAATGTGCCTCAGTGCTCACACACTTTGAAGTCAGCCTGTGCAGTTTGAAAGTTTAACCAAGAGCCATCTCCTTTGTAAAAAATGTAGATAATTTTTTTTCCTGGGGAAAAAAAAAAAAGGTAACCTGATATGAGTCTGACAGTGTCGTTTAGTTAAGTGCTTCCATCTGTTGCTTGCTATTTCCCTTACTCATGACCTCTCTTTTTCTCTCCCCCTCCTTCTCCTTTAGCCCCTCTGAGGAAAGCAAAGTTTGTTGAGAGCCCTCGAATCCCAGAGTCCGAGCTTGGCTCCCCAACCCTCTCTGCCCAGAAGCTGGATGTTGATGCATTCTGCCCTGGTAAGCTGCATGCAAAGGCTCTGTGTGAACAGGGGCAACAGGCAGAGAGAATTTTTAAATGTAGAATATGGCTCCTTTGGCTAGATGGTTGGTTGGACCTTCCCTAACCAAGTTTCACTGTCTTGGAAATTTGAATAAGCATTAATTTCTGCTAGTTGCCCATTTATGTTTGGTTCTTGCAATTTTGCATGTGGCTGCTCTCTCCTCAGAATAATATAGGAGGCCTAGAGAGTTGCTTTTGAGAAGATAAAAA
This sequence comes from Lonchura striata, assembly GCF_046129695.1. Lineage (NCBI taxonomy): Eukaryota > Metazoa > Chordata > Aves > Passeriformes > Estrildidae > Lonchura > Lonchura striata. The sequence continues at coordinate 9,172,626 of NC_134627.1, read as the reverse complement.
TTAACCAGTAAACATTCCTGCTTTAAATATAATTTTTAATGCTAGTCTGCTGGAATAAAACCACGTCTCAGAAACACCATTAAATCAGCTTAAAGCGAAACTGTGGGGCCTTGTTACCTGCATCCAAGAATATTGGTGTATTTACTTTTATTTTGTTAAGAAATACCTTCTAATTTCTGTATCCTGTAGCAGTTGCTCTGAAATGCATACATGTTGCTTGAGGCCTCTGGTTGAAAAATAAATAAAGTGGGTCATGTCCCTTCCTGGCTCAACCCTGTTCATGTCTGTCAGCTCAGGCAGGCTTTACCTAAATCCTCCAAGCCCTGGCAAACCCAGCACATGTGAGTGCCTGGAATCTGCAGCTCAGTATCGTTTCCCAGATTTTTCCTCACTTGCAAGTGGCAGGCTGGGGAAGGCTAGAGACTGTGGAGGTGCTGGGAGAAGGGTGAAAACAGCAGTAAGTGTTTTAGTGGATTCTGTGCTGAGTTATGCAGATTGTTCCTCTGGCTTTCCTTGATAATGAACCAAAGGGATCCATACTCACAGTAGGCTTTGGATGGAAAAAAGAATGTTTAATATGTTGAAATGATGTGCAAATATGTGACATCTGCCTCTGAAATCTGTAGCTACAGTCACCAAGGTCATATTAATAAATGTCTGTGAAATCAGGGTGTTGTTTATTCCTGTGGCTGATGAACTTGAAGAAGAACTTACAGAGTACTCAAAACTGGAGGAATTAATTGAATGTTGTCCAGATTTTGAATGTGGGTTTTCTTGAATGTATTGTCTGAAAGAGAAGTTGTCTCAGAAAAATCAACAGTTCCTGTGCTTGGCAATACCTAATTTGAGACCACAGTTGCCTTGAAAAGTGCTGCTCCTTTTTCAATCATCATGAATTACAATTAAAATTGTGCTGCTGCAGCCTTTTTTTCTAACAGAATGGCTTCAGCTGTCATGTTTATAATTGTTAATAATTATAAACTTCTTATGATTGCATCCACAGAGAATTATCATTGGATTGTAAGATTAAAAAAAAATAAATTCCACATTCCCACACCCAGACATGTGCCTCCCCTCTTACAGAGCTTTGGAGGGCAGGACTCCTGCCAAGCCCAGGGATGGGCTCTGAGAATGGGATCTGCAATTTCTTAATTTTTTTTTTTTTCTGCTATTTGATCTTTTTCTCTTGCTGATAGTTTAGTGATCTGAAAGGAAAAGTGGTGTTTTGTACTGCCTTGAAGTGTTCTTAAAGGAACATGAAGCGTCATTAAGGATGGAAAAAAGTGACAATGGCAGAGTTGTCACAGTGGAACCAATAAGGTTGGAAAAGCCCTTCAGAGTATCGAGTCCAACTGTAAACCTAGCTCTCCCAAGGCCAACATGAGACTATGTCCCCATGGGCCATCTTGGTGTACTTGGAAAAGAGAAATGAGATAAGAGCGGAACAGTACATGCCAGGGAAGAGCATGGACTTGGAGTCAAGGCAGAAACTGCAGGTTGGGAATCCAGTTTGTTTCAGTTTCCTTAAATGTGATCCCAAGGACCTGTTAGGGAGCTGCTCTCTTCATGTGTGCCCGTGTCCAGGGACTGTGGCCAGATTTATATGGGCAGTTGGGACAGGCAGGGGAAGAGGGGAGGATAGAATCCATTGACAAAGGATTTCTGAAGTTGTTCATGGAAGAAACTGCCCAAATTTATGGATTCTTCTGTGAAAGTGGCAGTAATGTGGGGGATGGAGGCTTTGCTGGTCTGGAAGGCTGGATTCCAAGCTCAAGATATACCACCTTGGAAGAAGTAGGTGGCTGGGGGAGGATCCTTGTGTAAAGAGGTAGAGAAAGAAAGAGCTAAGTTGTGATCAACTCACAGGAACCAAAGGGGACATAGCATCCAGCTCCTGATGGGAAGGTGGAGGAAGAGTCCTACTCTGGATCTTGGCAAAGCTTCAGGCACTGCTTGGAATCAGTTTTCCAAGGAAATACAACTTCTTTCTTCTGTGCTAGGCTTACATTAACTCTCTTCTAAAATGTGTGCATCCTGTGAAGATACAGCACACAGTGCTAAATTCCGAGCATTTCCAAGAATAACGGTATGAGTTGAAAGAAGGAAAAAATTAAGCTGATGATCTGCCATGCAGTGGAGGGGAGGTGGAGTGGTTTTTAATTTGATCCCTGACAAAAAAATGTAATTAATTATACACTTGAAAGCAGTTTAAAACACTAAATAGCAAAGAAAAGAGAACATTAGCTACTCTGCATATATAGGAATACCGATTTCAATTTGAGATGCTGAGAGGTGAACTTTGCTCAGTATCAAAATGTTTATTTTAAGTCTTCAGGCAAATTTCAGCACATTCCAGGGAGGTGGTTTCCTGAGCAACTGCAGTGCCACCGCTCAGCCCCTCATGCTGCTGGGGGTAAGATTTGCTTGTGACATCTTCAGTGTGAGTCAGTGTGGGGGAATTACGTGCTCCCAACTTTCCAATGCCAAGGAAGGACAAAGAAGATCACAATACCGAGTGGTGTTGTGGAGGGCAGTTCTGATACCAAGCACAAATAGTAAACTTTGAAGCTTGGTATAATTTATTTTTTTATTACATTCCTTTTATAGAGAAAAGAACATAGATAACTTTAAAATTATTAAATCTTCTTAAATGAATTTAGAAATTGGCCCATATTTTATAGTTGTTGTAACTAAGATGATGGCAAAAATAAGCTGTTCCATGACTTTGAAAAACTCCTTTCTACCAGAATTATCACAGAATTACAGAATAAGCTGAGTTGAAAGGGACCCACAAGGATCATTGAGTCAAATTATGTTTCTGTAGAAGTTTTTGTAGTTGTAGTTGTTCAGATTTCAGTGTCCCTGGTGGAGGAGTTCTTCCTTGTCTCTTCCCTGTGTGGGTAATGAGGCCCTAGCACAGGTCTCCCATCCCTGGAAATGTTCAAGGCCAGGTTGGACAGGGTGAGCTAAAAGGTCTCCTCCAACCCAGACCACTCTGTGACTCTGTGACTTAGCAGAGACTTTATAAGGAGAGTCTTGGAAGGTTTCTGTTCCCTCTTCCCTCCTTGTCTCTGCTCCAGTCCTGCAGATGCTGTTCAACAGAGGCATTTGTGTTTTCCCTCTTGTCAGCCCTCTGAAGGCAGGGAGGTGGGGGATGATGCCCTCCCATCCATCATTGCTCTTCAAGGAGGATAACGAAGACTAGCAGGAATTGACCTTCAAACCTCTGTTGTTCAACTGTCAAACCTTTTCTGCTGTGATTCTAGTGACTCAGTTTAATATGTAGGGGTTTTCCTCCAGTTTATCACACCTCACTCCTGCCAAGAGGCCCTACTTGTGTGGTAAGCACTGTCCTGGCTTCTTGGTTCTTAGTTGTGTTCACAAGGGCATCTTTCTTTGAGCTGCTTTTTGTTTCCCATGGTAGCTAAAACAGGTTTTGACTTCTAAGTGCTCAGAAAATCTGAGATGGATGGTGCTTTCAGGTAATAGCCTTTTGTCTCAGATTAATGTTTGCAGTTGCATTTTATGTAATTTATTACCTTGCCGTGGTGTTTCAAAAGCTAAGTTATGACATTATCTTTTAATTTGATTAACTCCTTCTTCAGAAATTTTGGGACACAGATCTTGAGTGTCTGGTTTGCTTGTTGCACATTAGGCTGGCAGGCATCTGTTTTCATCCGTGATTGAGTTAGGAATCACTGCAGTGCTCCCGCCACAGACAGGGAGAGGAGTGATTTACCATGGCAGCGGCACTTGTGTTCATCTCCTTTTTCTCTTCCTTTGGCTAAAGAATCATTGAGCTTGACATCTGCTTGCTGCTGCTTCTCTTTTTATCATGTAAAATGTGTATTTTTCATTTTACACTATCCACGTGTTTCTCCTAAACATAACAAAATGCTTCTCAGGTCTTAGAAAAAGCCCTTTAAGAGGGAATGCAGGAACCAGCACTCCTCTCTGATTTTTCATTGTGAAAATACAGGCACTGAGCCAAAAAAATCCTACAAAACCCCAAACAAATTTAGCCAGCAGGATTCTGGTCCAACCTTTGTCATATTGAGCAGTGATGAACTGGGAGGAAGCAGAGGAAATAAACCAACTGTGATCTGACAAATGCTTTTACTGTTGAATCTTGTGGTTGTCCCAGCACTGTCAAGCCCACTGACCTGAAGGGAATGGGAAATCATTGTGATCAGTCCTAATTGCAGAAGAGCCATAATTTGGCACATTGGTTGCTATGGAAGCGATTGACTTTTCTCATGCTGTTCCTGGGAGGATGCTGTTGGTTCCTTCTGCTAGATCAAGAGATGGAACCAGTTTCAGAATAAACTCGTTTATTACAAAACAAACCCCATTCTGGTCTGAAGTTCTGGATCAGAGGGAGGAATATTGAAGGTTTTGCTAGAGTTCCAGGTGTGAATCCATTTGGGATTGGCCACAGACCAGTTGCCATTAGGTGTCATCGAGTTTGCTTGAACTGAAAGTTGCAACTTGGAGAATAGTGGCGTGGTCCGGAGTTTAGGGTTTATTGAATCTTACCAAAATGAGGTTGTTCAAGATAAGAAGTGAAAATAATACAAATTGCATAGATTATTCCCATATGTTTTAACTGTTAAATAACTGGAGACAACATGCTTTTCTTGAAGCTTCCTGGTGCAATCTGTTAATACCCAACCCTTACAGGGATTGGGTGCAATTAACCTGGAGGAGAAAAAAAAAAGAAAGGGAAAAAAGAGGGGAAAAGGCTGTAAATGATCCAAATTATGGTTTTGTGATGAACTACCCAACTTTAAAGTGTTGTGACTGCTTTCAGAGATGTAACCTAGATGACTCTCGAGGTTTGTTTTGCTTCAGATTCTTCAGCAGCAGCAGCAGCCTAGCACCTCTGGCTTCCCATCCAGATGGATCCCAGGGAGTCTAAGGAGTTGTTTTGCCTCAGCAAGCAGCAGTGCTCACTTTCAGCTGATCTGTTGGGAAACAGTAACATTTTTGTGCTAGTACTTTGGCTTTTTGAATATTTATCGCTTTCTGCCAGCGAATAAATATGTACATAAGCAAACCAACCCTGATGTTTTTTCCCTCATGAAACTGTCAGTGTTAGGCCTGCGAGGATCAGTGTAAAACCTTTTCTTCCATATCTGAGCAGGTGGGGCAGATTTCTCACTGACTGACTCTGGCAGAGGAGTTTCCTCTTCTAGCATATTATTTTTTGACAAGAGCAGCCCACACTGATGCCCTTGAATCCCAGCAGGGTTTGGCTGTGATGCCACTTTAAAGATGGTCCAGTTCCACCTCCTTCCATGGGTAGGGACACCTTCTAGAAGTGATTGCTCCAAGCTCCATTCAGCCTAGCCTTGAACACTTGCAGGGATGGAGGCAGCCACAGCTTCTCTGGGCAACCTGTTAGGAAGTGTGTGTGCTGTCAGGCACATCCCAGCAAGTGTCCATGCTCTGCTCTAAAAAAGAGGAATTTTATTTTTGTCATAAAAATGTAGCTGGAGGAGAGGGGAAAGAAAGGCAACTTTCTGCAAAAGCGCTGAGGCATTTTAGCAGTGCAATTAATGGGTAATGCTTCCCTGGATCAATGTTGCACCTCCCTCAGTAAACCAAACAAATCCATAATTGTTCACCTTGTGATGGTTCTGTTCCTACTATGCATCTGTCAGGCTGGATTAGCTGCGTGTTGGCACTCAGTGGGTCCCAGCACAATGACAGCCTGACCTGTTGGTGATAGCACTATCGCAGTTGCGTTTCGGCTCCTGCTTGTAATGCCCTCGATGTCGTTACACAAACTTCATTTTCCTTCTTAGTTCCCTGTTGAGTTCTGTAGGAGTTCTCTAGGTGGGGTTTAATTTGAAGTTAGCCTTTGCCTTGTGTTTATGCCTGTCCTAAGAGGAAATGCAGGGATGCTAAACGAGACAGAAAGGAAGGAGATGAGGGTTGCTAGAGGTCTTGGTCATGGTTGTGCTGATTAGTGACTAGAGTGACTAATCTGTCCTCTCTTTTTCACTCTGGCTCAGATATTTATTCCCAAATGCTTTATGGTCTAGAGGAAGTGGTCACTAATTCTACTTCTTTTTTTCCTACAATGTTTTTGAGATGGTTTTTGTTTGTTTCACCTCTTCATGGAGGCAATCCCCTCAGTATTCATTTTACCATTATGGTTAGCTGTAACAATAGAAGAAGGGGTGGTTGCATTTGTAGGAAACTGGTCATTCTTTTATAAGACTGGTTCCCATGTCCCAGTGCCTACAGATGAAAGTCCTTGAATTTCAGTGATGCTATGGAGAGCTGCCCATAAGTGAAAATATGCAGTGCTCTGAAAGCCACACCATGACTTGTGCTCTCTTGCCAGTTGCTGTGACTTCCTCACCCTCCCCAGGGCTGCAGAACAAGAACTTCTTTATTCTTATCTAGTGTGACTGTTGTTCCCCTGGTGAAATTGGCTTCATTCGTCAGCATTCCCTCTGTCCCATCTGCTCTGTTCTCCAGGGCAGCACAGCTGTCCTTGGACCCTGAAGAAAGGAGATCAACTTGTGCATAACCTCCTGTACCACAGTAGATTTTCCACCTCATTAAGCAGAATTTTTTACGTTTTATGTCACTAATTATTTAACTCCAAATCACTTGAAAATAATTACCTTGAGTCCAAACATGACCATTTTGGTCAGCTGCCAGTTTGAAAGTGCAGCCCTGCTTGGAAGCACTGGTTGTAGCAGCCTGGCTGGTATTTTTTTAGAGAAAGAACAAATTTTAAATTGATCTCATCGACATGGACAGCAGTCCTTCCCTCTCCAATCATTGAAGATACACAATTAGCAACAGCACTAGACGTTGGTTCTGTTAGAAATTAACCCCCAGAATAACAGACTGGGTTGAGCTGGAAGGGACCATTCCACCTTCTGCCAAGGGCAGCAAATCTTCCACTAGACCAGGTTGCTTTCAGCCCTGTCCAGTCTGACTTGTTATTTTAAAAGCTGGCAACACTAAATTAGTCTATTTCTGTAGCAGTTATTACATCCAAACAGAACTTTTGAAGTCTTATTCAGGTATGTAATGGTAGGTTTTCAAGATTGTTGTCAGTGTTGTATTGTAAATGCGTAGACCATAATTTAGTCAGATTTGCTTTTAATAAATTTATCCTGGGAGCATGCTAACAGGTCAGATCAGGTAAGGACAAGGTCTTTGTCCTGTCTTGCCTCTTGCTCCTGACTTCCCTCTTAACAGTGGTCAAAGGTGACAAGTGTCATTTGCCTTGCTAAACGGTTTGGCTCATTTGAATGCTCGTGTTTTGACGTGGCAAAGCTGCCTCGGAAGAAGGAAAGGTGTTTGTCAAAATCCTCTTCTACAGACTCTTCTCCCCAGTAAAATTATGGAAATACTATGTTATATATGTATGTATATATTTCTGAAAGTCTCTTCCAACTTTCTTTGTGCCCGTTAGTTAACCAGGATTGGCCTTACCACAAAGGGAGCAGGTTTTTCAACATTCTTGTCAGACTTCTATCACCTGATCGAAATAAATGATGTGAAAAATAAGTGGAAGGAATGTGAGAGGTTTTGAAAGAGAGTTGTTGGAATTAAAGAGATTATTTGGGCGGTTGTGATGCAACCTGCTGGTGGAAGTTCGGATTTTTTATTTTTTTTTTTCTTGTGAAATTTTGTCCCATTTGTTGCTAAGAGACAATAACTACTGATACTTAAGAGAACAAAAGACGTTGCTGTGAGGAGGAGGAGGGAGCAGGGTACAGCTGGCTACTCTGTTACCTGAGGGGTTTTCTCTTTAAAAGGGCAGAGATGCTGCGGGAGCTTGGCCGGGGGTGAGGGGCTGGGCTCGGCTGCCCTTTGGCTCTCGGCACCGGAGGAGGGGCAGCCGGGCTGCGGTCGCTGCCGGCGGGATTCGCTGCCACCACGGAGCTTTTGACCTCTCACTGCTTCCCTACCGTGGGTGAGCCTTTGCTTGTCAGAGCAGCTGATAACTGGGACCTTATTGCACCCAATCTGACTGGAAAGGACCTTCAGCATCCATTCGGATGCCTCGGAGGAAAACCCGGGACCCCGGCCCCTCGCCTTTCCGAAGGGCGCATCTCCCCGGCTGAGGCGGATGCTACGGGGGAACGCGGCTGCCGCTGCCCCGGGCTTTTTCGCTACTCTCAAACCCAGCCCCCCGTGTGGGTCCGCCGCCCGCGGCTCCCGCCGAGGCTGCGGAGTTGTCTGTTAGGTTTTGTTTGCCAGCCCCGGGGGGTGTGCCCGCCTTTGCCGCTGCAGCCCGCTCGGCGCCCGCCATTCCGTGTGGGGAGAGGGCCGAGCCCGCGGCACAGCGCCCCCTGCAGGCGCGGGGCGATCCCCGCCCCGCCCGGGGGCCGGCAGCGCCCCGGCCGGCTGTGCCCGGAACTGCACGGAGGGGCGGCGCCCGCCCCGCGCCGCGCCGCCGGTGTTCGACAGAGCCGCTGTTTGTTTGGCTGGTGCGCATATCCACACATATACATACATATATACTGTGTATGTACACACATACAGCCTGCTGGGTATATATACACACATAACACTGTGTATGCAATGTTCCACCAGCGCTCCTGTTTGGCTTTTATACATATATACACATATATATATACACATATATACACATATACCCTGCTGTGTGTATATACACATATATACTGTGTATGCGGTGTTTGCCAGAGCTGCTGTCTTAAGATAGTAGTGAATTGATATTCATTAGCTGCTCTGGCTCAGAAGGGTTTGGGATTAAAAATTACTTTCTGACCATCCACTTGAAGGACTATTAAAGAGCATGATCAGGAAAAGTGGTAGAGAGAGAGCAGTATTTATGTGTTGTGCTGAGAAGAATTCCTTTTGTTTTAATTTCTTCTTAGAGGGAAGGTCTTTGGAAGGAGTGCAAGAGACTGATGTAGTGGGATTAATGGTGGGAATTTGTGCAGCTCCTTACAGAAATTATTGGATGGAAAAGGAGGCACTGAGGGAAGCTGTAGGAGCACAGGTTGAATTGGAAGTGCAGATTAACACCTCCACAGTTCAGTGTTGGATTTTGGCTGACAAGAGGGCTCTGATGTCAGTATCTAGGGAGAATATATTTGCTTTGCCACTTCTCTGTAGTGGGATGGACTTTAGTCAGACCATTTTCCATTGCTGACAGAACTACTAATACTTGATTCACAGAAATATTTCTGTTGGAAAAGACCCTTAAGCTAATTAAGTCCAACCATTCCCCCAGCACCACCACTATCTTCACCACTAACTGTATCCCAGGTGCCACATCCACAAGTTTTTTTAACAATTCTGGGGTTGGGCACTGCACCACTGCCCCTGGGCAGTTGCTGGACAACCCTTTCCATGAAGAAATTTTCCCTAATATCCAATCTCAACCTCCCCTGGCCCAGCCTGAGGCTGTTCCCTCTCCTCCTGTCCCTGTTCCCTGGAGCAGAGCCTGACCCCGCGGCTGTCCCCTCCTGTCAGGAGCTGTGCAGAGCCACGAGGTCCCCCCTGAGCCTCCTTTTCTCTCCTGAGCCTTTTTCCAGCTCCCTCAGCTGCTCCTGGGGCTCCAAACCCTTCCCAGCTCCTTTCCCTTCCCTGCTCCAGCCCCTCAATGTGTTCCCCACAATTGACCCCAGGATTGGAGGTGCAGCAGTAGAAAAATGGACATTTTTAGAGATGCATATAGGGCCACCTTCATCTCTTAGTAATTAATTTTTTAAAAAATATCTTCTTGATGTAAACAAGACTAATAAAAACATCTTCCATTAATTGTCAGATTAGGGGGATATGCAGAAATGGTCAAGGATATTTTCCAAAGGCAGCTCAAGTGTATCCAGAATAATTCAAAGCAGATGTACATAATAATGGGACAGATTCAGGTCACATGGAGGTAGGGAAGTTGTTAGATGAAACTCTGCAGTTACATAATTGAACATCAGGATCCTAAATGGTATACTTTATTTCTGCCCTTCCACAGGTGCTCACTTTTTGCACATAGCTATTCTTTTCTTATTGCTAATTCAAGAATTTTTGATTTCCTAAAGGTAAATCAGTCTCATACTCAGGCAAATTCAGGGACAGGTGCCTTTAAGGGAACTGTTACCCAGTTCTTGTTAGACACTCCCTGAAATAGATTTCATCTTGTTTGAAAGTAAAAGTACAGCAATTAAACTGAAAATATTCTGTGGACTACAGATGCATTGTTAATGTCTCCCAGGGGCACTGCCCTCCACCATTTATCTAGAATTAGATGAGGGTGGCTATCAAACCAGTCACAGAATTACCAAATAAATCATGAAGAAATTTCATTTGCTTGTAAGCAATTGCAGCTGAAATATGTGGCAGCTTTCATACAGGAATTGAAAAGAGGTAACAGAAACACTATTTGAAAATGACAATATACAGAAAAACATTGGACATTTTGAATGTTACGGTTTCTTAAAAAGAGTAAACCTAATAACTCTGCTGTAAAATGATATTTTGGTTTTAAATGAATACTCTAAACATTTATGAGCACTTATGAACTCCATCCTGCTTCATGTGATGCCTACAGAGGTGTTAGAGTTGACCCTTTCAGAAATCCAAAGGGTATTTCTGGATAAGACATCTGAGAGATCTGCCAGGCTCTGTAAAATTGCTCCTAAATGGCCTAAATCAGGTAAATTCCAGGGTGAATTGCAAATATCTGCTGACATATTTAAAGTGGGTTGAATTTTTTGAAGGGAGTATCAGAGGTATTAAATTGCTTGACAAGCTCAGGTTGTATTTCTAATTTGCATTTTTGCAGTTCAGTCAAAGAAAAAGTCATTAACTAAAAAAGAAGCAGAAGTAGATGGAAAGTATGGGCGTGTTCACTGCTGGGTTCTGCTAAAATTGTTCACAATAAAGAGAAAAAGGTATCTGTGTGAGCCTTAGGTGGCTCTGGTGTCCTTTCCAGTGCCATTTCACTGCAGAGGGCCTTGACATTAAAACTTGCTGACAGCCAGCCAGGGCTTGCTGGGGTCCACCAGCAGAGGGGCAGGATGGGCTCTGCTTTACTGGGCAACAAGTACTGGGCAGAGCACTTCAGTAGCCCAAGTTCTATCATGCCAACAAAAGAATGGCCTCTTTTTCATCTTCCCTGTAGAATAATTGCTTCTCCTGTTTTCATTAAGAGCTGAATTCAGCCTTCCTTGCCATAGTTAATTTGGTACGTAGTGGCTTTACCAGCAACTGAGGGGTGTATTCGAGACGTGTCTACTCTAAAACACTTGAAGACCCAGCCAGACAAACGTAGCTGACTTGGAGATGTGACAGTGTGCTGGGATACAGCATTTACCTGGCTGTGAATGTTGGGAGATAGTTCCTGAGAGATTCCGTGAGACGTAAATAACAGGAACAGCCAAGTAGAGCTCTCAGCTGGCATGAAAACCCAAGTTACATGGTTTGGTGGCCAAGAAGAAGCTGACCCACCACCCATGTGGCTTGGTGGGTGGCTAGTCACTTTGCAGCACAGCAGCACAGCAGCTCCCAAAAACCCTTTTCATCCTGTTTTGTGTGTGTTTATATAAAAACATAAGCTTCCTGCTGAACATAAAGGGACATCAAGTTACACAGCCCATAGAACTATTTAAAATACTAGTGCACATGCAGTGAGTCAGGGAGGGGTTTTATTCTTCTTTAAAATTCCTGGTGCTAAGCATTTGGTTGTTGCTTTTAGTATTAGTGAGTGTTGATGCAGAAGCACATGAGCTCATGTAGTAAGTGCAGCAGCTTCAGACCATCAGCATTTTGGGATCTCTTTAATCCACTGTTTGGCTTTGGGTTTGCATGTACACAGTTGAGCAGTGTGTTACTGGTTTTTGATATACCACTATTATCGGAGTTAACTGGGGGGTGTGTTAGAGCTATTGTAGCTGGTTATAGCAGTGGTGTCAAAACAGTTAAAAATATCTCAGGCAAGTTGTGTTATCAATTCTCTGCTCAGATTTCCTGGGGAGATGGGAGTGTGCTGAAGTCAGGGTAAAATGTGGTTACAGCACCAACTGGATAACACACAGGAAAAGGGAGAAAAAAACAGTTATGCCCTCTCACTGAACTTAGGAAGAGAGTAGTATTAGGTCTTACTGTCAACCCTGAAAGGCAACATACAGCTTTTTTCCATAATACCCATTCACAGGCACTTCAGAGCTGTTACGTCTGTTTTTTGACATTCAGTTAAATGATTCCACTTATTTTTTAAGACTTTAGGAGGGGATAATCCAGTACAATGGTGCTTTGCTTAAATTCAAAGTTATCTGTACTTTGAAAGCCAGGTTATAATAAAATAATTGATAGTTCTATATGAAATATGGAGGTCTCACAGCTCCACTGCTGCATTTCAGCTGGTGATACCTTGTACCATGACCAGCATCTCACAGGGAATGAGCATGGAGTGACAAGACAAGGCAGAAGAAACTTAAGCTGAAGGAGGTCAGAGTTATATGAGGAAGAAATTATTCCTGTGAGGCTGGTGCCTCAGGAAGAAATTATTCCTGTGACACAGGGTGCCCAGAGCAGCTGTTGCTGCTCCATCCCTGGGAGTGTCCAAGGACAGGTTGGATGGGGCTTGGAGCAGCCTGGGATAGTGCAAGGTGTCTCTGCCCATGTCAGGGGGTGGGAATGGATAGGCTTTAATGCCCTTCCCAGACCAGACCTTTCCATGATTCTGTGAATTGCAATCACAAACTGGTTTGGGTTGAAGGGATCTTGAAGATGTGGTTCCAACACCCTGCCATTGGGATTGTTATCAAAGCACATAATTATTATCCTCTATATCTTCAATGTACCTAGACAATGACTTGGGCCAAGATTGTAGTTTTCTGTATTTACAGGTGAAAGTCTGGTTTGTGCCCCTTGGAGATGTTTTAAGGGTAGTTTAAATGAAGCGGGGAGTTAAGGACAAGGTTAAACTCAACTCCAATGAGTGAATTTTGGTTGGGAGTTGTTCCCAGCATTAAGCCAAAGGAAACTGGCTGTGCCCAGTGCCCTGCAGCTGCCTCACCTGGGCACTACTAAATCGTTCCAGGTGGGCAGCAAAGAGCTGTTTCTTTCTGCCCCAGATGTGTAAGTCAGCATAATTTGATTGTTTTTAACATCATGGTTGTGAAGACAGAATAGGAATGCACAATAAGCTGTGGAGCCATATCCAGGGAATGGCTTTTACCAAAAAATCTACTTTTAGAAAGGTAGTCTAGCTTTTAAAGAAAGAAATAACCTTGGAAATAAAAGTCTCTCTAGTTTTTTTTTTACATAAATGTCTCTCTTCTGGCTTGGGCTCCTAGAGCCAGTAAATGCCCACGGATTGACTGTGGGTGGTCAACAGTTCCATAAATTGGGCCATCCATTTAAATTTGTCTCACTTAAATCTGTCGGATTCACGTCAGCATTGGTTCAAGCAGTACAATGAGGATTCAGTGACTTAGCTTATGTGGACCTACTGTATCATCCATTTTCATAACAGCAGTGGAAGGACAGCTGCAGATGCTCAACTCCCAGAGCTGGTGGTGCTTAGGAATGCAGTCGTGGTTGCATGGGAGATGCTCCCAGGTTTTTAATTTGCAGTAGTGCAGATGAGACATCCAAAAATTGCTGTAAGCTTCTGTGAGCTGTACTCTATGAGATTAAATGTGAATTTCTGGAAGCAGCTGGCTTAAATTTCCTGAGGTTTTGTACATATCCCAGGTTCCATGATTTGTGGGTTTCAGTTACAGTTATCAAAAAGCAATGTTTTATTTAAAGTAGCATCCTTTTACTGTTGTTGCAGGCTGAGTGCTGTAAGAGCCCAAGCCAGGACAGAGCTAGGAATTGGAGATGGGCTCTTTTCCAGATTGTACATTATCAGATGAATAATTAACTGTAGACTAATTGCAAATCCTAATTAGTCTTCTATAACTGCACTAAGCACAGTGTTACTTCAGTGTAAAGTGGTAAGAACTTGACCTTCAGGCTTTAACCCTGCTATTGGTGTGAGCAGGAAGAAACTTGACTTTCAGATCCCAAATTACACGTGTGATACTACAAGTCAAAAACTCCACAGGTTTTTGTTCCTCCTTTTTTGTTATAAATGTGTGCCATGTATACTTGGCACAGAAATGCCAGTATACATGCTGGGCTTTTTCCCAGTGTGCATTGCTAGCTAGAAACTTGTGTGTGCTGCTTTCCCTACAGATGGTGGAAAAAAAAAATAGAAAAAATCATTATGAATGTTAGTTTTGGCCTGTTTTTCAGACTTGATGGGGAATTGGCAGGCAGGCTACTTTGTGGTGTGGGCCATAGGGTCAGTGCAGAAAGTGAGTTGTATTTGGAGAGACTTGATTTCTGTACGACTGTGAGTGTGTTGGGACAGCAGGTAAAAATGGAAGTTGCACACATATTTTCTGTCCTGGTTTTTCCTGTTAACTACTCAGTAGCACAGGTTGGTTGCTCTGCAGTTCATGAAGCACCTTCCAAATGGCTCTCGTAGCCTTGTCTTCTGCGTAACTTCTCTGTGAGAAACAGAGGGAAGAGAGCAAGCACTCTTCTCCAGTGCTGGTCCAGAAAATCTTGTTCCCTTGTAGCTCTGGTGCGTCTGCTGCAGGGACAAGATACCTAGGTGTGCTTCCGTGGGAGCTGCTGAGAAAATAATGAGCAGTGAGAGGAGAAGCAACAGTTAACATTGGAATAAACTTATATCTATGGTACAGGACCTAAAATTAATGACCAGCGTGGAATGGTAAAACAGACTTGAATAACATGAATAACCTGAAAACCCGGATTCTGAGGGTACACAACAGGTGCAGGTGTTGTGTTGGTAAAACCACTGAGCAGCAGCCAAAAGTAAACAATTCCTGTCTGAATCTGGTTTTCTTATGTTTAGGTGATACTGAGCAAGAGCTGGGACCCCCTCCATCCGTAGATGAGGCAGCGAACACACTCATGACTCGCCTGGGCTTCCTCCTCGGAGAGAAAGTCACGGAGGTTCAGCCAGGGCCCCAGTACAGCATGGAGGTGCAGGACGAGAACCAGGTATGGCCCCCGCCCCGATCCCCAGTGGCATGGGTTGGGGATGACTTCGGAATTTGGGAGAGGGTGGCAATTGTCTAATTCCATGGCAACCAGGTGTCTCGTAACAATGAAATAATGGTGCTGAGGTAAAGGTTGTATCTCCTCATCACACGGTGACTCATCCGCACAGAACAGCAGGCCGTGGTTCAGGGATCAGCCATGTGAGACAGCTTCTGTTGTTTTTCTGCTTCTGCAAATGTAGGAGTGGGCAGTGTTTCTAATCAGATTATAGTGACCAAAATAATCTGTACTTGCTTAGCATCTTCTCTGTGATATTTCAGAAGTACTTCAGTAGTGTTACATAAAGACTTACAGTCTCTGCGGAAGGGAGAGGGAAATAGTAATAGCCTCATTTTACAGATAGTCATGGTTCTTGCTCGTATTTGCCCAACAAGGTGATTTCATGCTTGAAAACAGATGAAGAAGGCAAATCATAAAATCTTTATTGTGATGGAGCTTGTTACACCCCTGGCTGGCTGGAAAGCTTTGGGTTATGATACGGATTTTGTAGAAAGTGTCTGAGCCTGAGTTTCTCCTTCCTTTCCCTGATGTATAGACAAATAAAAGTTTTGCTGAGAGTGAAAATAGAAAGCCTTTCCCTCACACACACCCCTTTTTGTATTTAAATTGACAGATGGCTAGTCCAGTATGTAGCAGAAGAGCACAAAACTCATCAGCCACTTCCAATTCTCTGTTCTTTTAATTGTCATTGAGTGACTCTGTATGAGTCACTCAAATATTTAACATAAATGTAATTCAGAGAACCTGAATTCCTTAAAAAGAGAGCCAGTGAAAAGTGGCCTGTCCTCAGCACAGAATAGATGTGGACCTGTTGGAGTATGTCCAGAGGAGGCCACGGAGTTGGTCCAAGTGCTGGAGCCCCTCTGCCCTGGAACCAGGCTAGGAGAGTTGGGAATGTTCAGGCTGGAGAACAGAAGGCTCCAGGGAGACCTTAGAGCCCCCTCCAGTGCCTAGAGGGGCTCCAGGAGAGCTGGGGAGGGAGGTTGGACAGAGGCCTGGAATGACATGAATGGCTTCCCACTGCCAGCGGGAAGGGTTGGATAGATGGGATATTGGGAAGGAACTCCTTCCCGTGGAGCTGGTGAAGCCCTGGCACAGGTGCCCAGAGAAGCTGTGGCTGCCCCTGGATCCTTGGCAGTGTCCAGGGCCAGGTGGGGTTGATTGACTGACACAAGACGGTTTTGATTTCCTGCATGAGCTACTTTGATTGAGAGCCAAGAAATGTGATTTTGTAAAGTTTTTGCCTTTAACACATATGTTACACTTTTAACACTTTCCATTCAATTTTTTAAAGCAAGTTGTGGATTCAAAATGGACTGCACTATACATTGGGCTAGAAAATGTCCTTTTAACAGGCGCCTATTTCAACTGAATGCTTCAAAGCCAAGCAGAGCTTTCTACTATAAATGGTTCCTTTTGTTGTTACCTTTTGACAGAAATTAAAATCCAGTCTTTTCTCTAAAGCCAAAGATGTCTTTGGAGAATAAATAAAAGAAAAAATCTAAATAAAAAAGCAGACTTGTCCTCTAAACTAGATTGGTATCTTGGGCTGTGTGCTAATTTTTGCATGAAAAAGTTATCCAGGGCCTTTGAATGCTGTTCATGTTCAGGAGAAGATAAAGAGAGGTTGGTTCCTCAATTACCAAGTTAATTTTTTCCTTCCTTTGTAAGTGCCTCCTGATGTCAGCACTTGCCTTGAATCCTGCAATACTCAAGATTGGAAGTGACCTCGTGAGGTCAACCCATCCGTGCACCCTTGGAGGCAGGGCTGGCTTCAGGCAGTGATCAGGGTTCTCAGGGCTCTTCCAGGAAGGGTCTGAAGATCTTCACTGATGGAGATCAGCGGGCTCTCCTGACTTGTCTTGCGGCTCACCAACTTTAACTGTGAAAAACATTTTTCTTCTACCTAATAGAAAATGTTCTTGATGTGACTGTAGCTCCTTGTCCTTTCCCTTTCTAGTTCTGAGAGGACCATGGTTGTGTCTTCTCTTCAGGCCCTGCAGATAGTGGAAGGGTGCAGCTATCCTTGGGTCCAGCGTACCTGTCCTTTTAGGCTGAATGAACCTTCTCCATCAGGCTCTCCTCCTTCTCTCATCAGCCTCTCCACCTCAGCCCCAGCCATCTCACACTTTTGGGACTTTCTTCTGACTGCCATCTCCCACTGGTTGTCTCAGCACACAAATCCTGTCCAAGCTAAAGCTGCTTCTGAAATGCAGCAAATTTTGGGAAAACCTCTCCAGATCTTCATCCCAAACTGAATTTCTTCCACTGCCTTACTTCCAGTCATGTTGAAAATCATGCAATGAGGCATTTATGGGATTTGCATTAATTAAATTAATTCTTCTGTTAGCCATTGATTAATTAAAATCTGGTTGAGACTTTGACCAGTAGTTTGTAATTTAATCTAAAAATTAGAACAATTTTTTGGGTTTTAATATGTTAATTTGCATGAGCTCATCAAAGAAAACATTCTTTGTATCAGAAGCTGCTGCTTGTTATTCCAGCCATGCTTTGCCTTCTCAGGCGAGACAATACTTATTTGCCATCTCACCAGTGCTTAAGCTGAAAGGAAGGTAAGGAATGGGAGTATTTGCACTGAAACTGTACATCTCTACATCTGTACATCTCTATGATGCCTTTTCCAAGGATATATCCAAGGATATATTCTCTAATCTAGATTGTAATAAAATAGTATGTTTTCTGTGCTTTTAATCATGATTTCCTTAATGGGAGATCCCAAATGCTGGGGATTAAATCTTTTTTCTCCTAATTTTCAGGAAATTCTTTCTAACTGTATTGTGTGCCAGAGTAGCACAAAGGACACTGAGGTTCTGGCAGAACGGAGTAATTTGTCAAAGTTCAGTGAAAATGTGACAGATGAAACAGCAGCAATAATAATACAGAATGTTCTGTCAATGGAAATATATATTTAAAACTCACACAGAGGAACATTTTTCTATATCAATACAAAAATAAAACATGTCAATCAATGCCAAGTGATATACTGTGTTATTTCATAATTTCCAGTTGCAAGGAGCTTGTTCTTCAGGAGCTGCATTGATAACACAGCAAATAAAGGAACTTCTATCACTTCTGGCATTTCATGAAACAATAATTTTATCAGCTGGAGGGAAGACAAGTGTACCATCCTTGTACTGAATTTTAATTTGCTTTAAAGTGCAGTGATTTCTATGTTTTAAAGTTAGTGGATGTTATTTTGTACTGAGATAGTTTTCAGTGGGGATTTGTTTAAAATTACAGTTAAAACAAAGACATAGAAAAACTCCACCATAAATAATTTATAATAGTAATAAAGCTTTACATTCTTGAAGATCCCATATGTAAGCTGATCAAATGTTGTAGTTGGAGATTGGCAGGCACTTCTGGAGATCATCTACCTGCTTCAAGCAGGGCCAGCTGAGGTTGGGTTGGGTTATTCCCCACCTGGAATTCTCTGTACAATTCTGGTGCCTTCAACATAAAAAGGACATAGAACTGAGCAGAGATGGGCAGAGGAGAAGCATCACCCCCTTCCCCTGCCAGCACGACTCTTCCACATGCAGCCTGGGATACCCTTGGCCTTCCTTGTCCAAAGCTCCCCAATTAGATTACTGCAAACTTGATGCAGTTCATTGGACTGTCAGTGAGTTAAAGAAAATTCTGGGAAAAACTGATTAAATGGCTGAGGTGTACTGATGGAGTCCCATCAGCTGTGATAAATCAGAAGATAGTCCCACTGTGATAGGTTGAGAGAACCCAGGCCTGGTTCAGTGGTTCCGTGTGGTGGAAAAGTCTCTCCCCCAACCCGAGCTTCCAAAGAAAGGCTCAGCAGTCTCTGTTGTTTGGTCTCAAGGCAGTTTATTGCAAGAGGCACACACACACCCTGACATCCTCTCTGACTCTCGACTGCTTCTTCTCTCCCCACCCAGGGCTGCTGCTGTCTTTTATATGGTACATTACGTGTTGCATGTTTACAGTTTTTCCCCAATACCTACTACCTATATTAAATGGTGCTTTTCTACTCTAAACCAATCTGTAAGTGCCAACATCACCAAAAACATGGAGGTAAGGAAGAAGAAAGAGGAAGGACAGGACCGGCCAAGAATCCCTCCATCTTAAAACCTCTGACCCCCATGTACAAAGTAAACCCCCCCTGTACAGGTGTTAAAACCCCCCTGTACAACACTGAAAAATTCTTCCCTCTACTTTGTAACTACTTCTACTATATCTAAACTTTTGTGACTGCTTGTTCTTCCTGCAAAGTTGATAAATCATTCCATGGCTCAAACTCAAAATCACAGCTGTTTCCAGCTGCCTGCCAGGGTCTCAAATGCTTCTGACCAGGGCCTGGAACCTCCAAAAATGTCTGAGGGACATTTTGAGTTCCAGCAATAGGTAGTTCAGTGAAAATATCTGTGTGACACAAACCAAACAGCAGGCGGAAAAGAGCCTTGTATTAGGTTATATTAAGAATAATAATAAACCCTGTCAATTTTAAAAATAATTTGGCCACTACAATGAATGAGCTAAAAATAATTTTGTAAAATCAAAAGCAGATATAAAAAAACCAGTAGTTTATTTAAACATCTGAAAAAACTTGCAAGTCTGAGGATATGGGAAAGGTTCGTGGAGAGGGAAAGTGCATGACAGGTAATGTAATGAATGTGTGAAACCAGACTGTTCAGAGAGCCAAAATTACCATAGTTGGCTTGCTAGCAGTTCCTAGAAGGCACTGAGGAAAAAGGAGAGGTGCTGGTAAGTGCCTAGAATGGGAAATAATGGAAAATAACAATAATAGGGATTTATCAGTGGCACTTTAAATAGGATGGAGTGAGGAGAGCATCGTTTTGCTTGTCCCAGGTATTTCAGTAGAGATGACCATGTGCTGAGAGCCATCATGTACACTGTGGGTATTTTAGATTCACTGGATCATTAAGGTTGCAAAAGACCTGCAAGATAATCAAGTCCAGCCTTTGACTGAATCCCACCATATCACTAAGCCATATCACAAAGTGCCATATGTACTTGTTTGAACGCTTCCAGGGATGGTGACTCCACCACTGCCTTGGGCAGCCCATTCCAATGCCTGACCACTCTGTCAGTGAAGAAATTTTCCCTAATATCCAACCTGAACCTCCCCTGGCTCAACTTCAGGCAATTTCCCCTTATCCTGATGTATGTTGCTTGGAAGAGACTGACCCTGATGGATACCACAGGGAGATTATAAATTAACACAGAAATACTCACACAGTTCATTTTCTGCTGTGTTGGGATGTCTGTGTGAATACACAAAACCTGCCGGCAAAGCTGTGGCATTGGCACCGTGTCCCTGGTTTGCTGATGCACTGATCCATGCTGGGGATATTCTGTAATTAGGCTGAGATCGATTCAGCTCCCTCTGGCATGAGAGCAGAGCTGTGGCGTGGCCAAGGGGCTGCCCCATCCCCCCTGCAAGGGATGCTCTGTGTTGCCTCCAGCACCAGGGCAGTTACACTGAGTAAGGATTTTTATGAAACCCATGGGGACACTTGGACAAAGAAGGCTTTTTTCTGGTGGCTTCACTTGGTAGCTACCATTATGATGCCCTAATATAGAACACCATGTTCCACTTAAAAAATAGTCCCTCCCAGACACTTTTTAAGTTTCAAATCTGGAATAGGGAGGAGGAAAAAAAATTACAGGTCAAGCCTGTTATGCAGTTTGCAGGTATGATGCTTTCTGTAGTCTCCTTCAAATGCTGCAGAGAAGAGGATACAAAGCCACACAATTACATGGGGATGCTCACGCAGAATAAAAGAAATGTAATTTAATCGAATTTCATATGGGGAATGAACCTCTGCTGTTCCTTCTTTGGGACCAGGCTCATTGTACAGTGACTGAAGTGTGCCTGCTGAGCCCAGCTTCAGCCAACAGCAGCAGTGCAGGAGAACTTGCTGTGCTCTGCACTGTCCCCTGAGCCAGGGAGATGTGGGGTCAGCTCCCTCTGCAGAACCCTGAGGATGAACTCAAGGGAGGATGACATGCTGGAACTCCCATTTTTTAATGCTTACTTTGTGCCCACCCTGTGAGTGGTGTCTGTTCTGTTACTCAGTCCTGTGCAAGGAAACTGTTGAAATTGCCTGTTTATTAAAAAAAAAAAGCTCTGAAGTCCAGTGTAAGGGTGATGAAGTTGTTGTGTTCGATACACAAGAAGCCACCTGCGCCTTGACCCTGCATAGCAGTTTTGTCCCCTGCAGATGCTCCAGGACGTGTCTTCAGTGGGAGAAGCTTTTTTCAGAGGAGCTTCTGTATCCAGTAGCCTGCAGTTAAAACAATATCAAATTCAAGAATGATTTTGGATTTTTAATAAATCTGTCTCCCTGCACAGGATCAGATGGATAAACTCCTTCAGGTTCCTTGCACACAGTATTTGGGTCTTACCAAAAATCATTTTAAAACAGCATCTTCTTTGTGCTACTTTATTTTCCATATTATTGAGGATTTGTTTAAATTTTATCTGGTGGGGAAAGCGCGCTTGGGCACAGAAGGGCCATATGGTATCTGGGTAAAGGATCTCTGTTGTTTTTCTGGAATTGAGGAAGCATTTATAGAGCAAAATAAAAACTGCAGACCCACAAGGATTTTGAGCAGATGGAAATGGCCCAGAGGTCTTTGTAGGATTTCCTGGATATGGTGATTGTGACTGTAAGTTAAGGTGAGATCACACTGTGTGTTTCCCGACGCAGAGCTCTGCATGTCAACAGAGGCACCAAACTTACCTTTCTGTCAGTTTTTGTTCATTGTGCTTTTTTCTTTCAAGCTTTCAGTTCAGTGCTAAAAAAACAATCAAAACTCCTGATCAAGTATGGAATCAGGCTTTTGATAAATACTGCTATTCATGTTTCCTGTGGCTCCTGTTGAACATGGAGGCTGGGCTCTCTGAAGCGTGAAGGAGAAAACGAGCCCAGTGTCTGCCACATGTGTGGGGTGACTTAGCGGATGTTTTAATTTCAAACTGTAAAGCACTTTTTAACCTCACCAGACAGAGCAAATCCTCAAGTGTGAGCTATAGAAAGACTTTCCCCCTCACAGTGCCCGTGGTGAGTGATGTGTTCCTGCTTCCCCATTTTCCAGAGCTCAGCGGTGACGCAGCGCATCAGCCCCTGCTCCACCCTGACGAGCAGCACGGCCTCGCCACCCGCCAGCAGCCCCTGCTCCACCCTGCCCCCTGTCAGTGCCAGCGTCACGGCCAAGGACTGCACCTATGGGGCCGTCACCAGCCCCACATCCACGCTGGAGAGCAGAGACAGCGGCATCATCGGTGAGTGCCGGGCCATACTCCTCCTCCTCCTCCTCCTCCTCCTCCTCCTCCTCCTCCTTGCTGCTGCTGGCTGAGCCCCAGTGTGCTGGGCTGCTCCAACAAGGTTTGGTTCATAGTCAGAGAATCCCAGCACGGTTTGAGTTGGAAGGGATCTTAAAGACCATCCAGTTCCACACCCTGCCACGGGCAAGGACACCTTCCACTATCACAGGTGAAGTCAGGTCCAGCCTGACCTTGGGCACTTCCAGGGATGGGGCAGCCACAGCTGCTCTGGGCGCCCTGTGCTGTGTCCTCCCCACCCTCACAGGGAACAATCCCTTCCCAATGTCCCATCTAACCCTGCCCTCTGGCAGTGGGAAGCCATTCTCCCTTGTCCTGTCGCTCCAGGCCCTTGTCCCAAGTCCCTCCCCAGCTCTCTTCGAGCCCCTTTAGGCACCAGAAGGGGCTCTAAGGTCTCCCTGGAGCCTTCTGTTCTCCCGTCTGAAAAACCCCTGCTCTCCCAGCCTCACTCCAGAGCAGAGGGATTCCAGGCATGTCATCAACTCAGTGACCTGCTCTGGACTCACCCCGACTGTTTCATGTCCCTTGGGGATCCCAGAGCTGGATGCAGTGCTCTATTTATATAATATTTGTGTTTGCTAACTGGGGGAATGGTTTTGCATTATTCAGGTTTATACTGCAGTGACCAAGGTGATCTGTACCCCTCATTTCTATTCCTCATAGGTAAAGCTACGTAATAGTTGGTGAAAATTGGGATGTATGAGATTGATAACTTCACATCAATATTTACTTTTGGAAATTATTTAAATGGTGCAAGAGGAAGCCTTGGGCAGCTAAATTATCACAAATTTCAGTGAATTTCTGTAGATGCTGTAGCAGGTTTTCATTTGAGTGATCTGTGTGTTGCAGGTGTAAAGAATATAGAGAAAATATACACAGATTAATTTCATTCAGTAACTGTACAGGCACAATGGGAAAACATTAATGTTTGTATGATATCAAACAGGATGATTGTCACTTGGGTGTCTTTACCACGTGTTCTAGGTTGAGTATTTCCCCAGCTTGAGACTTTATTTTGCTAACAATTTATCTAGTGTTTAAAAAAAAAATAAAGAAAGGCAGGTTGATAATTTAGGGAGGTTAGTTGAACTAGTGGTTAACATTTTGCTTGGCTGAACAGGGAATCTGGGCTTAGTTCAGCTCCTGGATGCCACAACAACCCTTGCAGCACTTCTGCCTGCGTGATCTTAAAATGCAAATGGGTGAGCTATTCTGAGCTGTGTGCCAAAGTAGGTTAATGAATCCTGGGCAAAGTCACTGCAGGATCCCACCCCCTCACTTCCTGCTCACCATATCCCACCATCAGAGCTGCACGTTCTCCCACATCCAGCCCCAAAGCTGAGCTGGGCTGGAGGGTCACAGTGAGTACAAGTGAGTGTTTGATCCCAGCTGAGTCCTGCCTCTGCCCAAGCTGTCAGTCGGTTCTAAGAGCTGAGAAAAGGTTGAAAGGATAAAAAAAAAAAAAAATGTTACAAGGTCCAGATCTTCAAATTTAAATATTCTTTATTTGTAAAAGAAAAGCAATGGGGAATGGGGGAGAAGGTGAGACAAGAGCAGAGGTAGGAGCAAGTCAGCCCTTTCTCCTGGATACCATGGAATCCCTTCCATATACAACAGAATGGCTGGTGAAAATCCTGACCTGACTGTAACCTCTGACTAGCTTCCAGGATTTTTTGGCTCTCACTATGTAAAAGCAGCCAACTGTTAATGTTCAAAAATCTGCTACTGAAAAGAAAACTGGTCGACGAATCATGTGCTGCTCTGAGGGAACTTTGCACGTCACAGCCGCTCCAGTGTGAGCTTGGAAGCTTTGCTGCTGGAATGCAGTAGAATATAGGAAAAGTTCTTAGTAATCCTCTGAAATAACCAGCAAACTTTTCTTGCCAGTATGCAAAGCTTATCCAAGTGATGTTCAAGCAGTAGTTTATATTATTAGCAGCAATCTCCTATGGAATGGTTGTTTTCCATGTGGCATCTTCCTGTAGAAGAGTGTTCATACACCCCAAGTTGAAATGGGGCCACACTTTTTCCCTTTGATGAGCTGCACTCTGTTCCCCACTGAAGTGTCAGGGGATCATCCTGTGCAGGAACACAGGTATGAGGGGAAAGCAGCTTAAAAGGAAAAGCAGTGAGCAGTGGAAATCCTCTGGCCCTACTGCTGCAGTGAAGTACACAGGTCTGGTACTACATGGATGAGGTGGCTTCACTTAGATTTTGTGGATTTATTTGATATAAAATAACATATAAAGGAACCCTATTCCTCCTAGGAATCCCTGGCCTGTAGTTTCTTCCAGTTACCCTTTTTTTGCTATTTTTTTCCTTTTATTCCTAAGCTTTTATCAAGTGCTGCCTTCTACAGATGTATGTGTTTCTGGGTTAAAAATAGGTTTCTTAATACATTTGTCTAAGTGCTTGCTAAGCAAAATGATGCTGTTAAGCAGAATAGACACTGCTGACAATGAAACAAGATGGATTTGTTTCCAACTTCATCTGCTTTGAGAAGGGAACAAAGCTCAAAAGGCACATCAAGATAAATTTAACTCAGGTTAAATATTTTTGTGATCTTACAGTTAAAGCATTTGAATTATGACATTCTCATCAGTATTATTAAATGCTCTGTTAATAATGAATAACATTTCTGAGAATTGCAGATCTTTTTTTTGAGTCTCAATTGCTTCTAGTTGGGCTCATTCCCCAAAGATAGTTGATGTTTTGGTAAAGATCATTAAGTCTGGTACCTCTGCATCAGAGTTGGGACTTTTTTAACAGGTTTCTTTTATGTTTACAATAGTGGAGTGTGCTTTACAACATTAATTGCCTTGTTTCTGCAAGTAATAAACTGCAGTTTCTAAATGGAGGCTTTGCTGAGCTGTTCTGTCTCACAGTATTTCCAGGGAGCTGGGCCCAGGAAGTGGGAGGGTCTTGCTCTGTTGCAGTCCTGTTTTACCCAGACCTTGCATTTCTGGCCTGAGTAGCAGCCAAGATAGAGCCCTGCAAGGCAATCACACCATTGGTCATCCCATTCTTTATCCCATTTCTCATCCTGCTTGTCAGTGGTGCAGCAGGGAATTCAGTTCTAGCACAGAATGGATTTAGGGTCAGGTGATGCTACTGTCAAGGTATTTTTCATTTTGTTTTAAGACCTTTTGCGTGCTCACCGTGATTTATAACACCCCCAGGCCTGACACAGAAATGGCTTTACCTGTTTAATGTCTATTTGTGGGATTGTTTATGTGAATTAAGACAGTGATCTTAATTTTCTTTTTCTTCTATTTGAGACCACTGTTGATAGAGAAGTTAAACATCCAGCAAGTAGTGTGGATTTTGGCCTCTAGCCTTGAGCAGGACAGACCTTGGGGGTTTTGGGATTGGGTTTTTTTTGTGTGGAGATGCCAAAAACTCACTGCCTGGTGGTGTCCAGCAAATAATGTTCTAAAGGTGCACCAAGGTTGTGGGGCACAGATCTTGTGTGACTGAACAAGGCTGCCACCTGTCCTTGGGAACGGTTTGGACTTATACTTTCTGCCTGCCAAATTTTTCTTTTTGGCAGCTGGAGTAGTCTGGGGTGATGTGGCTATATTTAGGTGTATCCTTCTGTGGCTGACTTTATGGAGGCTTATGTAGATTAGGGTAAAAAATTTATTTCACTCCTTGCCAACTTGTACGTGTTAGCTGGGACATCTCTAATGGAATGAGGCAAGAGGTGCTGAAGTGAAATGAGGTTAGTTTAGGCTGGGTTTGTAGCTCATTGCAGATTAGCATATGAAAGCTCATTGCTTTGCTGCAGTTACTTCTTTAAATCAACAAAATCCATTTCTTATTTGAGGCACTATAAATCTTTACATACAATTAATGATACAGCTGTTGGTCATTGGGACCTACAAAAACTGCTTCTCCCACAGTTGCAGCTGGAAGGTGAATATAAAGGTTGATGTTTTCCAGGCATGGTCTTTGCCTTCAGGAAAATCGGATGGGATGGTAAAAATTCCCTTGTGTATTTGACTAGAGACATATTCAGTTGAAAACCTCCCAGGGCATAGGCCAGCTTGCAACTAAAGGAAAAATAATATTTGTAGCCTGTAAATATACAAAATGGTCTTGAGAAGTGTAGTGCTGTTTGTAGTGCTGAGGTGCTGTCTTGAGGGGGCTGCTGCTGCTTTGGTACAGCTCTGTTATTTCCCCAAGGAAATTAAAATATTTCACCCATGTTATTTACAAAAAGTTCTAATCAGAACTTCTTTCCAAGGGAAACAAGCCATGTTGGAAAAGGGAAGTTTGACAGAGGAAACACAGGAGTGAATCTTGAGTGCACAAAGCGCAGTGGGAATGTGAAGCGACTCTAGCCCTTCTGGAGTGTATTCCCTCCTGGCACCACAGTCCACGTGCCTGCAAAGCTGCTTGAAGCTGGTGCAGGTGGTGCTGGTGCTGTGAGTGATTTGGGATTATGGGTACAGAGATTCAGCAAATCCCAGGAAAAAGCTTCAGACAGGATTGTGGACAGGCACCGCGCTGCCTGCACACTCATCCCAGGGGCTTTCCATGGGATATCATCTATTATGTGTTTTCCAGCAGTCAGATGACCTGGATGCCCCAAATTCTGTCTGTGCTCACATTAAATAGCGTGAGACTATGCCAGTGGAGACTGGAGAAACAGATACATATCTATAAATATACAGATCTATATGCACACATGTCCATATTTATGTCCCTGTGGTATTCCTTCAGTGCTACAGCGAACCTCAGCTGTTTGTGCATGTCAGGTTTCTCTTGTTCTGTGTGTGAACAGACTGTCCCATTCTTCTCCATCCTTGCAGTGCCTTGTTTGCTCTCAGCAGCCACCAGCACACACTGTGGTCAGCATGATCTGATAGAGCAGGGTACAGGCATGGCAAAGTTCTGATTTTTTTTCACCAAGGTTGTGCTTTTTTTGTCTGGATTTAGCAGTTGAAGAGCCTCAAGTGTTCTTCCGTAGCCTCTTGTGACCTGGTGGGCTCCTGCTGTGGCACCCCCAGCGTGTCCCACCTGTGCCCTGATGCTTTGGGTCCCTTGGATACAGGGGTTGAAGGATCTGCCTCTCTGCAGATGGCTAAAGACAAAAATTCCTGCTCTTTGATAGATCTGAGTTCATCAGTGTGTCTCTTCCCAGTTTAGAGCATGCTGTCAGTTCAGAGGTTTTTGAGCTCTTGATTAATGAGGTGTCCTTGTGTTTAAAAATCATAGAATTATAGAGTGGTTTGTGTTGGAAGGGACTTTTAAGGAGCAGCTAATTCCAGTCCCCTTGCACTGTCCCCAGATACCACATCCACATATTTTTGGAATGTTTCCAGGGATGGCTATTCCATCACTGTCCTGGACAGCCTGTTCCGGGATTTCACCATGCTTTGATGAAATGCAAAGCTATTGAGCCCACTCCTTAGAAAGAAACCCAGTATTGACTAAGCCATAGAAATAGGGGTGAAGATGGAAGCTCTTGTGGAGTCTGTTAGGATGGATAAAGAAAAAGTTTCCCAGAGAAGCAGTGGCTTCCACTAGCCCAGGTTGCTTCTGCCCTGTTCCTAGCAGTGTCCAAGGCCAGGTTGGGCAGGGCTTGGACAGCCCTGGGATGGGGGAAGGTGTCCCTGCCCATGGCAGGGGGTGGGACTGGGTGGTCTGTAAGGTCCCTTCCAACCCAAACCATTCTGTGATTCTCTAACACACTCAGATAAGCTGGTGTGAGTGTTGGGACCTTGTCCCAACTTGTGACTATTGTGACCTTGAATGAATATACTGGGGACTAAAGATGAGAGAAAAGTCAATAGCCCAGAGGGATTTACAGCCAGGGGGTAACTATGCTGGAATCCAGAAGAGAAAATACAAATGGGGAGAGCATGGGGATGTTCTGGATCGACTGAGTGTCATCACTTCCCAGTAGGAAAGTCAATATAGCAACAATCCTCATCTGTAAAATTAAATAATATGGGGAAAACTGAGTGGATCACAGTTAAAGCTTCATTAAAACTTACTGTCAATCGAATGAGATAAGGGGTTCAGTTTCTGAACCAAAATAATCCATGGGAGCTCGTTGTTCTGGCAGGTCAGTGGAGGCTTCTCAGTGTCAGACCTTGCAAACTTCTGCAAACATTTCCTAGAAAAGGAATGCCAATTAAAAGGCATGAAGAGGCATGGTAATGTTTCCTCCTAAATAATTTCTGTTCTTTCTGGAATGGTGTATTTGAATACAATGCAACACAGAATTTTTAATACTCTTTGTAATTACAAATGGCTTTTAACAGTATGAGCCAAAACATTAGAGCTTAAATGTTCTTTTGGAAGTCGTAAGCAGAAACAGTATCATTAAACTAAAATCCATAATCTCTGATTTATGTGGATATGGAAAATATGATGAAGATCATTTTTGTCTCTTGCATGGCTCAGCTCAGCATTGAGCAGCGTGTGTTCAAGCCATTCTTTCTTTGTTACTCATTTGGTTTATAATTTCTTTCTTCAAGCTACATTGACAAGTTACTCTGAAAATGTGGAACGAACTAAATACGGAGGGGAAAGCAGTAAGGAACTTGGATCTGGGGGAAACCTGAAACAGTGGCAATCCCAGAAATCCAGCATGGACTCCTGCCTGTACCGCGTGGATGAGAACATGTCGGCCTCCACCTACAGCCTCAACAAAATCCCCGAGAGGAACCTGGAGACAGTCCTGTCTCAGTCAGTGCAGTCAATTCCCCTGTACCTTATGCCACGGCCAAATTCAGTAGCAGGTAAGAAATTCATGTTTGTGCCTTTAGGTCAGAGCCAGACACAGCACACAGATGCCACAACCCTTCTTTTGTTTCCTTAACCAAAAAGAAATCTCCTTCCTGGAGTCATCATCCTTAGGAGTGACAAAAATTGGTTTTTTGTTTAGCTTACTGGTTCTAAATGAAAAATTGTTCTGTAGAAAACTGTTTCTGATGGTGTTTAATGGTTATTTCAGCAGTTTATGATCCCTTTCTTACAAAATTGTATGACAAGATTACGGGAGAATATGTTTAAAAAGAAAAAGCCAGATTCTTTACTGTCATTACAATGCAAATGTCTTGGGTTTAAGGTGCCACGACATCATAGCCATTTCTACTATTCCAAAGGATTCATTGCAAGTAAAATAACCTGTCTCGTGTTCTCTGAAGAGGTTAAGAGCTCTGGAGTTAAGAGAATGGTGGTACTTTCTATCTACAGAAGATCTGCTCTGGGTCCCATCACTCCTAGTGGACTATGCCCCAAACATCTCACACCTCACAGCACCTGGCATTTGCAAGTGACTGACATTTTTTGTCTTGCTATAAAATCAATATTAATTTAATTTAAATTCATGTTTGTTCTTTGAAACATTTCTAAATGATGCTGTGCTGTACCTTATTGATGTCTTTTACCAGCCTGCTGAGCATTCCCCTGAAGCTGGTAACAGCAGGGCAGGAAAAAGAGATGGGATTAGAAATATTAAAGCTTTGCTGCAAAGCTGCTTGCCTGGAATTACTCCCTGTTCCTTTATTGTCCCATATTTGTTTCTTGCTGGGTAACTTCTCTGGGATAAAACATGTTGTCTTTTTGTCTGTGTAGACATGTGGAGAAATCCACACTTTGAATTCTGAGTTCTGACCGACACTGCTCCAGAAAACCCAGAGACAATTCTGAGAAATACCCCAAAGAGCCTGGGATATTGTCTATTAAATCAGCATCCCTTGGTGAACCAGGCTGCATTGCATAACTGGATTAGTTTTCCTTTTTAATCCCACTTTGGCTGGTCACAGACCTAAAAGCAGTGCAGAAATTAGATTCATAGATGGTGAAGTACAAGCCCAGAGTATAGAGGTGCAGCACAGACTGAAACCTTGAGATTTCAGACTGAAGAGAGGAGATAGAAAAAACTCAAAAACTCTGCTTTCATATCCTGCTTGTTTTAGATGAATTCCTTAAAAGCGACACTGTGTAAACATATTCCAAAGCAAACAGAGTAGGCTGGGCACCATAAATTTAAATACATGTGTGTTCATTTAATTGTCTTTGGAAGTTGTTGACTTGCTTGGTGCACTTAGAGGCTAATACTATTTCAAGAAAAAGCTATCTATCCAGTAAAGTTCAGGAACAACTTTTCCTTCTAGATGTTTATTTTTTAGTAGAGATTTTGCTGCTTTGAAGTACTATGTCAGCTAACACAGTTCATGACCCAGGTTAAATTGTGGAAGCAAGTATGATGAGAATTCAAGATTTGGCTTAACATTTTATCATCAAGTGATCACACACTAGCTCCTATATGCTTATGGCTCCAGAAAATTATGGGGTTTAGGTAGTGGATTTATATGGGTGGTTTTTGCCAAAGAGTTTAACCTCATTATCTTTGTGCCCGAATGATGAGAAAGGGAAACCAAGTGTAGTTTCAGAGTTGATTTAAGTCTGTCTGCAAATGTGACATTGCTCAAAGAGTTAATGCTGAGCTGCCAATTCCATGTCCTTGCTCCAGTGACACACGTTGGGTAACCACTTGATAAACCAGATTAGTTGATTAATCCAACTGCAAATTAACCCACCAGAAAACAGGTATATTAATTTTGAGCCTCAGGGTCATCAGTGTGGAGACAGTGTACCTGGGAATGGGGCAAAAAGCTGCCTTTTTTTAGTGGTATTCTATGGTATTCCACATTTTAAGGTAATCATGAATTCACAGTTTTGCTAAAACAGGCTCTTTTTCTCTCTTTTTTTTTTTTTTTTTTCCAAATACGGTTGAATTTGTATACAGTCTGTTCTTGGGAAGCAAAGCATAGCAGCACTTACACCTGCTGGCTTTTTTTTTCTTCTTCTTTTTTTCTTTTTATTTTTTTTTTAAGCTTCTCCCCAAATATCGTCCAAAACAGCACAAAAATACCCATTTTTATAGCAGCCTACAAAGTACAGTCAGTGAATGTATTGTGTCCCTGCTGTCAATGAGCAGTTTACAACTGGGAGCAGTTCTTACAACGCATTGTTCCCCGAGCGGGGAGTGAGGCCCTGGCACAGGTTGCCCAGAGAAGCTGTGGCTGCCCCTGGTTCCCTGGAAGTGTCCAAGGCTGGGTTGCAGAGGGCTTGGAGCACCCTGGAGTAGTGGAAGGTATCTTCTTTTATTTGGGAACACCAACAGGAGACCAGACCAGAGCAAATACCAGTGAAGCATGAGAAAAAGTTACCAAAACACTTTACTTCTTCCTAGGGGAAATGGTACTTGTTTCAAATCAGCTCTGTTGTCTCATGGTAGTTGCATCTCCATATATTTTCATTAAAAACAGAAAACTGCAGTAAGCAGAGCATGAGATCCAAAAGCCAGGTGTGATGTTCTTCTTTGCTTTCTTGTGGCAGCCACCAGCTCAGCCCACCTGGAAGATCTGGCTTACCTGGACGAGCAGAGACACACTCCCCTGCGCACGTCGCTGCGGATGCCGCGGCAGAGCGTGGCCAGCGCCCGGGCACAGCAGGACCTGCGAGGTAGGAGCGCCGCGAGGCCCTTGGGGCTTCCCCGTCCTGGGGTGTCCGTGTGGGGAACTCAGGCAGCAGCCAATTCATCCATGTCCATGTGAAAACCAGAATCTCAGAATGGTTTGGGTTGAAAAGGACTTCAAAGCTCATCCATTCCCACCCCTGCCGTGGCAGGACACCTTCCACTGGCCCAGGCTGCTCCCAGCCCTGTCCAGCCTGGCCCTGGCCACTGCCAGGGATCCAGGGGCAGCCACAGCCGCTCTGGGCACCATGTCAAACCATGACACTGTGCCAGGGCCTTACCACCCTCACAGGGAGCAATTCCTTCCTAATAGCTCATCCAGCCCTGCCCTCTGTCCTGTTCTTTCAGGCGCTTGTCCAAAGTCCCTCTCCTGCTCTTTTGGAGTGTCTTTAGGCACTGAAGGGCTGAAATAAGGTCATCCCAGAACCTCCTCTTGTCTCTTCTCCAGGATGAATACCCCCAACTCTCAGCTGGTCTCCTTGGGCTTAATAATTTGATACGTTATTAAAAATGAGAAATTTTACGGACTACTACTGTTTTGTCTCATTTTTTTCAATCAAGGCCAGAGATTGCAGTTCCCCCTTGCATTCTGCAGTGTGCCAGTGGGGAAGGAGCCCAGTGCAGTGATGAGGCCACCAGCTCAGCTGCTGCTTGTAGGGTTGCTCATAATGCCCGTATTCAGACAGCTTTTTGAGTTCTAAAAAGCCTTTTGGAGGGGAAATTTTTGTGGTTCTTTGAGGCAAATTCCACAGACAAGATGTTAGCAATGAGAAGAGGAGCCAGGGCTGACATTTTAGTGTTTTGCTTATTATTCCCAGGCAGCTCTACCTCGATTTGCTCCATCTCCTTGGGATTTCAGCCCACCCTTCAACTTACATCCCTCTTTTAATCTGATCTCAGTCTTCCACCATGTGCTTAAGCTGTCACTGTGAAAATCCCGAGTCTGCAGCAGATCACCGGGCTAATGCCTCAGCCCCATCACTTTTTGTTGCAGAGATAAGTAAGTGGCCAAGAAAGCTCATTTGGGATATTTTCAGGTTTCTGTGCTGTGAGACTGGTTTGTTCTCCCCTGCGCAAAGAAAGGTTTCTTCTGGCCATACCTGAAACTTTCCTGTTCTCTAGGGTTGTTTTTTTTTGTGCCCACCATCTTAGAGTGAGGAACTGAGGAGCTGGAAGGCTCAGTCTGGGTTTTCACCCAACATGCTCGACCTGGTATAGCCTGGCTGGACTTCATACCAAACACAGGAGCCCCCCAAAGAGTGGGTCTGTGGGCTTTGGATGGCAGTCTGCAGTGAAATCCTCCTGGCTGTTGAGGCAGGTCTAGAAGTGCATTAGCAGGCAGTAAGTGAAGAAAGCAAAGTTTGACAGACCAAATTTCCATATGTTCAGAAGCAGCAGCTTGCCAAGGCTGTGTAATTTGCAGTGATTGCATCCAAAACATTCAACTTTATTGTAGAAACAGAATCAAATTATTTTCCAGACACACTTTTGAAACCCTTGTAGCACTACATATTTTCTTTCTGTGCTTTGGTTTGTTATTTTTTCCTTTTTGTGACAGTTGCATGAGAATAGAAGCAGTATTTCAATTTTTTAAAGTTTGTTGCTTATCTTACCTGAGGTGCTGCGCAAACCATCACTATTTGGAAATATTATCATGTCATTACATATGCAATGGGAGGCCCTTCCCTGAAATGCTGCATTTTGCAGCTATTGCTGTGAAATTGCATCAATCTGGGCTGTTGCAAGCTGCAACTCTTTGTTCCAGCTGGAAATCCTAAACTTGTGTTTAATTTTAACATCCCTGGTCTTGGCACTAGGCTGAAATAGTGAAGACATTGATGGCCCTGTACTGGGGGACACATTACAGCCCACTGTCTGTTTCCACTGTTCCAAAATCCCAGTGAGAGAGACTAAATGGGAGATTGTCTCTGCTATTTTTTGTTAAACCAATTATTTTAAGAAGGGGAGCAATAGAAGAATCTCAACACTAAGAATGTGACAAGGATTCATCCCAGTGACAGCTTTTTAATAGGATGGGGAAGGCAATTTTTGCTTTTCCCATTTTCATCCCTGGGGATTTGAGGCTTTTCAGGTTGCTGTAACCCAAGGCACAAGCTGATGGCTGTGATGTGCTGTGGGTTTTCTTCTCCAGAAAGCAAATATCACCAGTGCTGCAGGATGGGAAGAACCAAGATTTTTGGGTGAGGTTTGGGATGGAGGAGAGGATAGTTCCAACTCACCCAGTATATTGTGTATCTGTGTATGTAATATGGCAGTTGTATGCTTTCCTTAAGTTGTTTTTGTAATGTTCAAGGGATTTTCCTCACAGTATGTGTTTAATACTGTTGTCTTGTGGGTAAGAGAGATTCATGTGCTTCTTGGAAACACTAAAAAGTAGTTTAGCCTTTTTTAGGCACAGAGGCTGCGGAAAAAAGGAACTGCTTTCATCCCAGTGAATGTAGATGTTTAAGATGACACTTGAAAGAATCACAGAATCATAAAGGTTTGAAATGCATCCAGTAAGTTCATTAAATCAAACCATTCCCCCAGCATTGCTTAAGGCCACCACTGAGCCATGTCTACAAGTGCCACATCCTTTTAAATCCCTCCAGGGATGGGGATTCCACCACTGCCCTGGGCAGCCTGTGCCAGGGCTGAACAGCCCTTTAAGTGAAGAAATTTTCCCTATTATCCAAAAGTTGCAGTCTAAAGCAAGTGAAGGAAATAAACTCAGACATTTGTTTCGTTTAACATAATACACCCAGATCTGGGTTGCTTGAATTGAAGTTTTCAATAACAGGGAAGAGCCCAGTTGCATATGGTAGGAAGTGTTTCAGTTCAGTATTTTAATTTGTTGCTTGGGCTCTACAGAAGTTGTACAGTATTTCTTCAGCACCAGAACACATGGTCTGTTGAGGAGATATTTCTTGCTCTTCTTGATAACTTTATAGTGCTTTAAAGCATCATTTTTCATTGTGAAAAGAGATGTTTTAATTGCCAAACATGAATATCCTGTCAACAGTCTGGCTTAATTTGGTTACTCCAGAAGAATTGAAATAACTTTGTTTAGATTGAATTAACACTTGTAGGTGCTGAGATTGTTGTGGGCGCATTGGATTGAAGAGGTGAGCATGCATTGTGTGTCTCTTTGTTCAGCCATCAGTCCTGTCTCCCAGGAGGTGCTGTGCAGAGTGCACCTTCTGACAAGGTCCTTCAGAGGTGGTGGATTTAAGAAGAAAATTAATTTTTCCAGCCACAATTTTTCCCCAGCTGTAGGCTACTCCCTGTAAAATCCTCAATGCCTTTGATGGAAAATACTGTGAATGAGACAGATGCTTTCACAACAAACCTGTGGGTGATGCAGAATTGTGTTTTCACCTTTTGTAATGGAAGGATTTCTGTGTGAGATAAACATCCATTTCCAAACTCTGCTTTCCCATCTGGCGTGGACGTTGATGTTCTTCCCGTGTCTCCCTTTCCAGTGCGCTTCGCGCCCTACAGACCCCCTGACATCTCCCTGAAGCCGCTGCTCTTCGAGGTGCCCAGCATCACCACCGAGTCCGTGTTCGTGGGCCGGGACTGGGTGTTCCACGAGATCGATGCGCAGCTGCAGAGCTCCAACGCCAGCGTCAACCGCGGCGTGGTGATCGTCGGGAACATCGGCTTTGGCAAAACCGCCATCATCTCCAGGCTGGTCGCGCTCAGCTGCCACGGCACGAGGATGAGGCAGATTGCTTCAGATAGCCCCCACGCCTCTCCAAAACGTAAGGACAGCAGCACATGGGTCTCCAAAACTCAGAGCTTTTACGTCAGCTTTTAGAGTGGTCTTGGCTGAAATAACCCCATTTCTCTTCAGGCCCAAGGAATCAGCTTAGTCTTTGTTGTCAGGAAAAGGAAGGACCTTTGAGAAATATGTCATAGAAGCCCTGAATGATTTGGGTTGGAAAGGACTTTAAAGATTATCTCGTTCCAACTCCCTGCCACAGGCAGAGGCACCTTCTACTATCCCAGGTTTCTCCAAGCCTCATCCAACCTGGCCTTGGTTACTTCCAGAGATGGGGCAGCCACAGCTTCCCTGGACAGCTTGTGCCAGGGTCTCCCCACCCTCACAGGGAGCAATTTATTCCTAATACCTAATCTAAATTCTTCCTAATCTAAATCTGCCTTCTTTGAACTTGAGGCCATTCCATCTTGTCCTATCCCTCCATGCCCTTGTGTAAAGTCCCTCTTCATCTCTCTTGGAGTCCCTCTAGGTACTGCTACAGGCAGCTTTATACTGCTCCTGTTCCAGAGCTGCTTTTAAAGAGTCAGAGTAGTCTGTCTCTGCTTGTCTGGCTTAGAAACATCACAGACTTTCTCTGGCTGGGAAGACTCCAATTTTAGAATCACAGAATGATTTGGGTTTGAAGGGACCTTTAAAGGTCATGTAGTCCAATCCCCCTGCTTATGACATCTCCAGCCGGATCAGGCAGCAAGTATTCTATGATTATGAATCTTTGCCAATGCTTT
Organism: Lonchura striata; assembly: GCF_046129695.1. NCBI lineage: Eukaryota > Metazoa > Chordata > Aves > Passeriformes > Estrildidae > Lonchura > Lonchura striata. The sequence continues at coordinate 9,136,180 of NC_134627.1, read as the reverse complement.
CTTCTTCCCATACAGAATGTTTATCTCATTGAATCATGGTGTAAATATTCCATGCAGGTCACAAGCCCCTGTAGGCTCAGGACCCAAGATTGCTCTACCTCCTGTGGTCCCGTCCAATGGCAGGTTTGCAGGTAGAGATGACAACATTTTAAAATCACTCAGCTTTCAGTGAGTGACTAAGACAGGACTAAAAATACTGAGTTGGGTACCTGAAGGTATCTATAAGGATGTAGGTCACTGTACCTCAGTGAAGCTATAGTTAAATCTGTTTACTGGAAATGCTGTGCTCTTGCCCTATCACAAGCGCTGAAATGTCACTGGGATTGGCATGTTGAACAGTGCCACTTGTCAGAGCTAAATAAACTGTGTAGTGAAAGGCAGGGCTTGTTTCTGTATTTTAACTGGAGCTCTGCAGTGCACCAGCTGCGACTGTGTGTCCCCGGTCTCCTTTGGATGATGGTGGACATAAAAGATACAGCTGTGCTAAACTCCTTCTGAACTAAAAGCTGGATTTATCACATGGGGTGTCCACAGATGATGAAGATCCTTGGTCCCACCTAACACATTGTTTAGTTCACTCTGGTGTGTCCATGGAGTTGAAAGCTGAATGAGTCTTCAGTGTAAGTTATTAGGATGGTAACCTTCAGAATCAGTAATTAATTAGACTTGATTTCCTAAAGAGATCACAAGTCTAGCTATAGAAGATAATAATTACTCTGCAAGATCCTTGTGAGTCCCTTCCAATTCAGGATATTTATCTCTGATTTTGTGATGAGTTTCTTTGTAATTTTTTTTTCCACATGCTGAAAAAAAAATCTATTATGCTTATTAAATCTATGCTAATTAATACATGCTAATCAGGTGGTCTCACTCTGCTACGGCAGTTATGCAATCAGCTAATTAAACTGGCTTCAATACAGCCTCATACTTCCAGTTCCTCTCTCAGAAAATTAATACAGGTGACAGTGATGTTGTGCTCAGAATCAAGAACATGCCTCATTCTAACACATTCAGGGTTTAATTATGGAGGCAGCAGTCATTCTCCTCTGTTATTTGCCATTAAATGGGTCATTGTTTGCATGATTATTTCCAGTCAAGCTCAGGGATGCACTGCAGCAATCCAGTCAGAAGAATCCTCTGCCCGCACAGACTGCACTTCAGAGTGGTGTTGGTTCTTAAAATAATCAATATTGGACCTCACCAAGTGCTGCATTTTGTGGTGTCATTCAAAAACCATCCATATGAGTACTTTGGAATGAAAATAAAAATAGTTTGGGAATGTTATCCACAAAGGCCAGGTGGATGAGCTTCTGTAGCAATCCACTGGTAAAGCAAATTTCTGCTTTTCCAGGCATAAAAAGCAACTAAAATGCACTAGGACACAGTTAAACTTGCCAGAGATTACTCCAGGATAATTTATTATTTGCTTGCAAGCCTTTTCCAGATCCTTGTGCTGCTCCTGCTCCTCTCCCCCTGATTAAATTAATGGGCTTCAGATGGCTGTATTAGCTGGGGCTCTTGGTTTATTTATGTTAGAAAATAGGCCTGTAATTCAGAAAAATTGGCTGTCTGTGCTGAAGGAGGACTTGGAACCAAATTAACCAGTGATTGTTCATAACAAGGGAAGGTCTGTTGGCAGAAATAGAGAGCAGGAGAGTTCTGCACTCAAATCCACCAAACCTGAAGGCAGAGCCTGCCAGAGGGCCCAGTTCACTCCATTATTGTCATTATTTTGAAGTCAGTGAAATTAAAATGGGGAAGATGAATAAGACAAGCTCAAGGCTTTTTATTAGTGGTCCTTTTCTGCTTCCAAAAGAAGTTTCTTGAGAAACCTCTGGCCTGGAAATCCCTGAAATCCCAACCAGAGTATTTACGGGAAGCATTTTAACTGCCACGCGTAGGAACCAGCAGCTGCCCGGTTTTTAATAATAATGTTCGTGCTTGTCCTAACCTCTTTCCTTGGGCAGATGTGGATGCCAGCCGAGAGCTGCCCCTGGCGCAGCCGCCGTCGGCGCACGCGTCCATCGCCAGCGGGAGCTGCCCGGGCACACCCGAGATGCGCCGGCGCCAGGAGGAGGCCATGCGGAGATTGGCCTCGCAGGTACGGAACACCAGCCCGGCCGGCCACTCCTGGGGAAGGGCAGCTTTAGGGGACTCCTTCTGCTGGATGTCACTTGGAACAATCCGTGTGTTCAAGTGCTCACTTGGGGAGCCCCGAGAGAGACTTCTGGAAGGAGTTTTAGTACCCAGGAAAGTTATTTCTCTAAAATGAAACTCCCTCTGCCTTCCCTGTTACTCTGAGGGTTTGTCTTTCACAGGCACCCTACTTTCTCATCACAAATGTTAGGATGTGACACAATTATTGAAATTATTGTGGTTTTTCTTCAGCACTGAGAACAAAATTGCCCAGTACTTGAGCAGTGTTTTCTTTGAAAAGGGCAGGTACTGTACTTGGGGAAGGCACAAGCTGAGTGTTAATGCTGTGTGTGCACTTGGGAATCTTATGGAAAATTCTCTGAAGTAGACCATAGCCTTTGGAACAATACACAAATTACTTGCTGTTTTGGCAGGAATGGTTTGTATGGAACATATGGAACACTGTCACTTATGTACATAAGATTTACAGTTTGAATTTGTTTGTATTACTGAGATTTAACCCTAATTCTGTGGTGGGAAGGTACCATTCTGTTGCTTTGGAATCCAAGGAATTTGCTCTTGCTCCTCCTCCACCTTTTGGGAGGATTGGAGCAGGTAATGCTTTCCTGTCACCTGCTCCTACTTCAGGAAGAAAAATAGCAAGAAAAGTCTCTGTTCTAAGTTATTACTAGGACGTGTTTTGCTTGGCTTTTTATGCCAGATACTGTCTTGTCCTGTCTGCTTTCCTGCTGCACGCAGATGGCCAGACCAGTAGCATGTGCTGCATAAACAAATACTAAGGTTTGATACTCTCCTCTTCCACATGGAGTTCTTGAAAGGAATGCAATGCCTAAGTCTGGTTTTGTTCAGGTTGCATTAGTCATTGTATTCCTTGCAAATCTGAAGCTCTGCAGACTACCAGAAAGGGCAGTAAAGTGTGCTAGCTCTGCTTAAAATACCTCATCTATCACTTCCCCTGAATGCTTAAGTCATCCTGCTGAGTATGTAATTGATACATGGATGCTGTGTAGCTTCAGTTTCCTCCTGGAAAAGGTAAGGAATATGGCTCTTTCAAACACTGTGTCACATCCACGGCATAGATTGCTCACTGAAGCTTTTTTGGCATCTCTGATCACTGGAGAAAGAGCTAAAAACAATCTTTACAGCCAAAATTAAAGTAAAAATAGGTTGTTGTACCTTGGCTGCAGACTATTTAGGAAGGGTTTTAAGGTCCTTCAGTCTATCTGGACGGAAAAGTATTTCTTGGATGCGTGGTTTTTTTAGTTGTGTTTACACAAGTCAGAATTGAAGCACAGAAGAAAGTGTTGACAGTGATGGACAACCACAATTGTCAGGGTTATTTTAGGAGTTAAATGAACCATATGTGGGGAGCTGGATAAAGCTGTGTGCAGATGTTCCACCTCTGCCTACAGTGAGCAGAGCAGAATGTTCTCAGATGGGCTTGAGGTCCCTGTGCTGGAGAAATGCAGATCGTTACAAAAGCAGATTAATAATATACAAACAGTCTTTGGTAATGGCTGGTGCAGGCTCCTGAATGCTGGTGGGAAGCTCATTGTCCTCTCACCCACTCCCCTTCCCTCTGAAAATGTCACTTATCCCAATATTCAGAAGTTTGTGTGCCTATGATGACAGAAATGAAATGTGAGCAAACAGTTGTTTTTCCTCCTCTGGATTACTCAGGGTTGTACTCTTATGCCTGGTTTTTGTATAGTAAATTCTTGGGGGGAAAGTTTGCATTTAGCTCTTATGTCAGAGATGAACAAATCATCAATTTTAGAAATAAGTAACAGCTGACTGGCAAGCAGGAGCTCAACTCAGTCCTGCCGTGCTGACCTCTCCTTTTCCCTGAAGGTTTATCCTTTACTCACAGAGAATTTTTAATGGACTGGCTACCCAGTTTTAACTAACCCATTGAACAGCTTTTTTCTTCAGGTTTCTGGATGCTGTGTGGTGGCTTGTGGTTGCAGCACTTAAACAAATGGACCTGAAACCCAGCTCAACTGCACTAATGGGTTGTACCCTGTGCAGAGCAGCTAGTGGAGGAGCTGCACATCCATTGCATTAGTTCATTTTTCTGATGCTGAACGCAGCTGGTGTCTCCAGAGGCTCTTCTCCCCATCCTCCAAGCCATATCCAAAGCATCACTAACATTGCTGCAGGCATATAAAAAGAGAGTGCTCCCACCTTACACAGAGGTGGAGGGATTCATTACTGCTGAGCTTTGATGCCCTGGGCCACTAATGAGTTTCAGAAAGCATTTACCAGCATACTCAGCTATGTAGAGGTAATGAACATTCCTAATAAACTGGGTCACCACATGCCACATACTAGGTCACAGTCACATGCAGCGCTAATGGCCATTTCCATTGTCACAGCCAGCATTGTGCCTGGCATGTGGCACAGTGGCAGGTCAGTGTTACAGTGCATTTATTTGAAGCTATTTTGTATGGGTCAAAAAAAAAAATCTTGTTAAAGGTTAAAATACAGTGCTGAAGCCCTTTAAGAGCACTGGAGGGAGTGAGTGGGGTGTTGCTGTGAGCTCAGGGGTCTGGGAGGTTTGTCCAAGGGGGACTGGCTGTCCTTGCACGACAGGCTTCCAGAAGGAAGCCAAGACAAACTACAGAGGAAGTGTGATGGAAAAGGAATGCTGCCTGAATGGAGTAGATTTTGTTTCAGAAGCATTGCTGGAGAATTGCATAAAAGTGGCCTGTGCTAATAATTAAAAATAACTTATTTCCCTTGAGACATCTCCAGACCTCCCTCTCCTTTGATCTTCATGCTGTCCTTCCAGCCTTTCCTGTTACTGTCATCTTCTCCCTCTCCTCCATGTCACTTGTTCCCCTTCTCTTTCTTTTCTTTTCCTCCTTCACAGTTCAGTCCCTTCTCACCCTCTGCACTTGGTGACTGATACACGATCTCTTTTGTGTCTCATTTTTTCTCTCTCCTTTGGCCTCTCACCCTCGTCCTCTTGCTCCATTCATGTGGCTTGTGCCCGCTCATCCACCAGCATTTTCCATTATCCTCAGAACAGCTGTTTTGCTGTTAACATCCTTCATCCTGCAACTGTTTCTCTTGGACAGCAGGAGATAGAGGTTACATGAGGCTGAATGAAGGCAGAATTGGGAAGAGACTGTGGCAAAAAGGGAGAGTAAGAATGACTGGTGTTGGAAGGGTTGGGAGAAGAGATCCTGAAGACCTACTGGGTTAAACACCTACAGGGAATACAAATAATATCTTTGTCATTTTGCTTTGGCCGTGACAAAGATGAAGTTTATGTCATTTCAGGGTAAATGAGCAGGTACTTTGAGCACTGAACTGGATAAACGTGTTACTTTTCCCATCCTTTGTTGTAACCCACTTCTTGCTTTAGGGTTGCTGATATAGACCTTGTGTGCTTTTCAATCCAGTGATTTGAATTTAGTCAAACTTTAAAACAAGGAAATAATTTAGCAAACCTGATAGCTGAAATAAAGGTTTAAAAGTTTTGGAAGTCTAATTTAGAGTTTATAGCATTTAGTGCAACGGGATGACTAAGTTAAAATTGAAACTATGGTTAGAAAAATTATGTCTTAAATTGTATCAGACACAACAGTTTGCTGACACAACATCCAGGCATGCCCATACTTTTGGAACCACATGATGTTCACTGGTGATTTCATTTTTTGTAGTAGTTTCTAGATAAAATTAAATTTTTAACTCAAGGATTTGTTTGTATTAAGGCTTAGTTGGAACTTGTTCAAACATTATTTTGAGGCAGAATAGTTAGATCTGTTGAAAATGATGCTTTTATTGAGAGAGGGAAATTAACTTTTCCAGTGAAAAGTTAATTTCCAGGGTATACAAGGGGTTTTTATGTTTGGGGTTTTTTTTGCTTATCTAGTCAACAAAAAGGAGGAGAGACCAAAATCACCTCAGAATGATGACTAGAACAGCGAGTGGTCATTTCAGATGGCTGAGCAAAGTCTGCATGTGGTCTCACATATCATAGAAGAGAATCCGTAGCAGTGAAGCTGGTAATCCATCCCTCTCCCTGAAGAAATTAACCTTGAAGAATTAGTGAAGTATTTAAGGTGAAATAATTGGAAAGGAACCTTTCCCAGAGCATTGCTGCCATTCAACAAATACAGGGTAGAAAGAACACTTTGAACCTGTTTGGGGTGAGTCCCATCCACACCACTCCCTGGCCATCCTGGAGGGTCTTACACTCACTTCTCACATTAACCTGGTCTCATTCCCAAGGGTGGAACAGGATTAGAAACCTTGTAAAGTTTTACCATGTGAGAAAACTGCTTCCCACCCAGCTCCATGTAAGTGAGGAGCCTGATTCTCAGCCCGATCTCCAACACCAGGCTGCACTTGCAGCACTGGCTTTTGGCAGCCCCTCAGTGATTTGAAGATAGAGAAAATGTCACAGAAAATAAATAACATCAAGATGAAATTCTGGCTCAGGTTGCATTTTCTAAGAACGTCATTCTGCCTTTGCTTTGGTCGACTTCCCAGAATCTTCCTTTGCTTATTGCTTTAGCTTCAGATCCACCCATTAAGCATGTTTATCCTATGGTTATAAGGCTTATTTCATACACCAGTAAATCAAGCACAGGGATCAGGAATCACGGAATCCTATAATTGCTAAGGTTTGAAAAGACCTCTTAAGATCATGAAGTCCAGCTGCAATGCATGGGAAGTGGCTGAAATTAATTGGGTTGTAATTGCATGTGTGTCCTGAAATCCAGTGGTGAAGATGATGACACATGGCCCTTTTTCCATGATGTGACTCTTCAGATTCCTGGAATCAATTAATTGGCATCTCATTAAAAGAGACTTTATTTTTGTGTCTACGCACAAACTTAATAGGAAATCAGAGTAATTTCTGTTAGTGGAACCTGATATCAAGGAATGGCAACTTGCAAACTTCATTCTGTGAAATGCACAAGTTATAATCCCCAAATAAATAGGATTGATGAAAAGAAATCATTACCTCTATAATTACTTTACATAGTGCTGTTCTCTAAGGGAATTCATTATATTTTAACTGTCTGTTAGGAAAAAATCAGTAAGGAATTTGGAGGTATCCATTAAAACTTAAATACATGTATTAGAGCTTGTTGCTTGAAATAACAGCCCAGCTTTCTCATCGCTGCATGTGTCACACCTTGTTTTGACTGGAAAGGAGATTACTACATTATATCCCATGGGTAATTTCATATTGAAAATTAAAAGCCAGTGCTGAACGAGCAATGGGTGAGGACCCCACAGCCTGATGTGTTCATTCCTTGGTACCATCCTTCACCGCCCTAGCCACCCTGGAGCCTCCTGCAATCGAAGGGATGGGGTTTGCAGGTGGAGAGACAGAAAGCCTTCATCATGTCCAAAGCCATGGGCACATTTCATCCCAGCTGCCCTGAGCTTCAGAGGAGCTTTACTTTTCACAGTGTCCTCAGCTATATTGTCCTTCCCAAGTTCAAAAATGCAATTTATTTTGCAACATTCTGTGCTACAGTGCTCCAGGGCAGTGATGGTTTTGGTACAGAACTGCTCCCACCTGCCTTGCTGGGATATTTTTGGATATTCAGTGATATTTGAAAAGAAAACCCAGTCCAGAATGGGAGCTGGAGAAAAGCTTTGTGCCCTGGCAGAGGTTCATTCAAAATGGGCAGGCAGTGCCTGAGGATGGAGGCAGCAAGGGAGCTGGGCTGGAGTGGTGCCAGAGCAGCTTCCGAGGGGATTCACAAGCAGAGACAAATTTTTGAGGGCCTTTTTTATATTGCAAAAGAAAACAAGAAAGTTGGCAGCATGGCCTAAGAAGATATCACTGGTTTTTTGCTTATTTTAATAGGTGGGCAGAATGTAGCAGGGTTCTAGCAGAGTTTGCTGAGCTGGTAAAATCAGGGAAAAGCTGGGGAAAGGGGAACCTTTTTTTTTTCCTTTTTTTTTTTTTTTTTTTTTTTTTAATTGAAATTATTTTTTTAATGAAGCGTGGGATCACAATGTATGAGTAGAGTACAGTGAGCCTGCCATCGCCTCCAGCTCAGGGGAATCTGTACCCACAGTGCTGCCTCGTTGTGATGGACTCAGGGAGTGCTGTCTGTCCACTTCCACAGAACTTATCATATGAAAACAAAGAAAGTAAAGAATAAGTTCAAGAAAACAATCACAAGTTTTTACTGGCACCAAGTCCTTAAACAGAACTCATACCACAATCCAAGCTCAGCACAGCACTTCAGAGACATCAACCACTGTCACTGTCTGTCTCTGCAAACAGCTACGGCTTAATTTCATTTATTCCTCAAATGGGAGGTCCAGTCATTTTTCAGGATCAGTGCCTGTTTTTACCAACTTACTTGACTGCATTCTTGTCGTAGGTAGTTAACATTCATTGCTCTTAGAGACTTCACGTGCCAGAACAGATCAAAATCATCAAAGGAAAAACCCCTGCTTTTACAGCTGTCCCAACACGGAGTTTTTCACTCTTTTCTCTTTGCTAGGTCGTAGCTTACCACTACTGCCAGGCTGACAACGCCTACACCTGCCTGGTGCCCGAGTTTGTGCACAACGTGGCCGCCCTGCTCTGCCGCTCGCCGCAGTTCGTGGCGTACCGGGAGCAGCTGCTGCGCGAGCCGCACCTGCAGAGCCTGCTCAGCCTCCGCTCCTGCGTGCAGGACCCCATGGCCTCCTTCCGCAGGGGGGTCCTGGAGCCCCTGGAGAGCCTGCACAAAGGTACTGGTGTTCCTCGCACTGCCCCAACCTTCCTGCACCTTTTTTATTATGGTTTTTAAAATGATGCTTAATTGGATTCTGGGTGTTGAAATGAAGCGATGGATTTAATCTGACTGCATCGCTTCTCAAGCTGAAGAGAAGAGGTGGGATCTAGAGAAGCTGGGAAGACTGAGAATCATGGAATGGTTTGTGTTGGAAGGGACCTTAAAGATCATCCCATTCCATCCCTGCCATGGGCAGGGACACCTTCCACTATCCCAAGCTGCTCCAAGCCCCATCCAGTCTGGCCTTGGGCACTTCCAGGGGCCCAGGGACAGCCACAGCTGCTCTGGGCAACCCTGTGCCAGGGCATCCCCATCTTCACAGGGAGGAATTTTTTCCCAGTATACCATTTGGCCTTCCTTTTTCTTGCTTCTTTCATATCCCAAACCTGTCCTTGCAGTTCTCAAGGTGAAAACAAGGAACCAGTTCCATTCACAGGACTGTTTGCAGCAAAATGTTGTGATTTATTTGTGTAGGGGTGACTTTTTTTCCCTTTCCCTGTCACTGTTTAGTGGATTTTGGAGATTCTGAAGCTTTCACCAAAGGACTGGTATCATGAAAGTCCATAGACACCCTGTGTAAAGCCTCTGGGGGAGCTGATGACAAGCGTTATCCTGATAACAGACTTAAAGCTTTTTCTAACGGCATTGATTTTGTCTTCTTTTCTTTCTCCCCTCTGCAAGTTATAAGTAATTCATTGTGACAGTCACTAAATTTAAGATCTTTGCTTGTTGCCATGAAAACTGTCAGAGCATTGCAGAGTTCAAGACTGTTGTCCTGCAGAATCATGTTTATTACTGTGCCTGTGCTGCATCTTGGCTGCAAAAATAGTTCAGTTAATTTTGTTACCACCCTACACACTACAGTGTAAGATCCAACATGAAGTAGATGCAACTTTTGCCAGATTCAAAGCCCTGATGTTCAAATCAGCTCTTCAAAACTGTGATGCAGCAGCATCAGGGTCCAGCCTGCCCTGTTCCACCAGGCACAAAACATAAGTAGAGCCAGCCCAGCATGACAGTGGTTGGTTTTCCTGGCACGGAGAAATGTCACTGTGGAAGGAGTGTGGTTGCTCTTTCCTGTCACCACTCTTGGCAAAAATAAAAAGAAAAAGGGTACATGTAGGAACCATTGCTCTAGAGAAAAATAATTCTTGGTTATTACATTAGCTCTTTGGGAGATGTTTCAGCTCTTGATTTCAGAGTGTTTTGGAGGATTCTTATTTTTCTTGTCAAGGAGGTTGACCCCCATCTGGCCCTAAATTCTGAGAGATGGAAAAAATTTATCTGAAATATTTTTTTTTCCTTTCCTTTTGGCCTCTGCACTCAGCACAGCTCCAGTGGAGCCACTGACCAAGACTCCCACTTTTCAAACCTGCTGATTGAGAGTGCTGGCAAGCTAATTTGCACCAAGTGTTCTCTAACACGATAAACAGTATCTGGAAATTGGTTCTAAAATATATAATATTTAAGACTATATAAATATTTCAGCAGATCCTTTACAAGGTGCTGTTGAAGCTTTAGTGCTACTGGGACAACAAAACTATTGCACAGGTGCTAATGGTGAATGTCACTGAGAAAGATTCATGTTTCTCAAAGACACACATATATATATATTTAATGTCAAAGAATCTAAATAACATATAGGAGAACATGTTCTGATTGTTCCCCTACTCCTGATTTCTCCTCTCTCCCTTAGGCTTTATCAGGAGCATGAGATGTGGGTATAAAATTCAGGCACTACATTTGCTTCAGGATTTCAGAGAGTAATAAAGTATATTTTCTAGTGTACCCAAAAATCTTACTGAGAAGTTAACTGAAAAAGCAGCTATGGTAATTTTAGTGCAAAATGCTAAAATTAGTATTTTTCATGTGTATGTTTACAGTGCAGTTGATATAAGGCAAGGACAAGATGCTCAGCAGCCCCAAAAACACGGTGTTTTCACACATCTGTTCTCCCTGGAATACCACAGGGACCACAGGATCTCATCGTCAATGAACATTTTGTGCTGAGATTTTGCAGAAAAGTTTCTGGTTCAATTAAAAGTCAAAGAGAAAAACTCAACTGCTGCTGGAAACATTGACCTTTTTGATAGCAGGAGTTCATCTGTAGTTCTTCACAGATCAGGACTTGTAGTACATATGAATAGCATATGCCATCAGTAGACTCAGATTTCACATTTTACACCTGGTTTTGAGTCTTATTAGGCAAAATTGCCATTGAGAAGATATGCCTTGAGCTTAAGGTACAAGTCCAAAGGTATCTCTACCATTAGTTGTAAAGCCATACTCAGCTCTCCGTGTCTGACATAGAAAAAAATGGCTGCATGGTCAGCATCACCTGGGTTACTGTATTCTCCAGCAGCAAAAAAATCCTGTGTAAACAGTCCATTATTTACTTCTGGTAGGATTTTAAGGCCAGGTTGGAACAACAATAGGATGGTCCTATCTCCAGCTGGAGGGTGGAATGAGATGACCTGTAAAGGTCAATATGCAATTAATGTATCATTAAAAAAGTGCTGCTGCAGTAGGTATTTTCTTCTTTGGCAATATCTGGTCATGGTTTAAAGCTCTGTAGTAACGTTGCAGTACATTATGGTTGTGTGTCTATATTCTCTATAGTCTATCAAATAAATGCTTTTTCTCTTTCTCTCAGAGAGGAAGATCCCTGATGAAGATTTCATTATATTAATTGATGGTTTAAATGAAGCTGAGTTTCACAAGCCAGATTATGGAGACACCATAGTATCATTCCTGAGCAAAATGATTGGAAAATTCCCTTCCTGGCTGAAGCTGGTAGTGACAGTCAGGACAAGTCTACAGGTATGTTGAGACCCAAAACAGGGATAAAGGGATAAACTGTGTCATTGTCATTATGGACTTTGGTAAAGAAGATTTACTAGATGTTCGGCATTTGCTCAAGACCATTTATTTCAGGTTATCCTTTTGGCTTTTTATTCTTGGGATTTACATCCATACCCCTAGGCTCACTCTACAGATTTGGAAGGATCTAATCCATCATCGCTTATTCATGTAAATAAATGTTCATCAGCAGATAGCTCAGATCATTTTGTGAGACTGTTCACACTCCAGTAGGGCCCGAGTCATGGAGCCATTAGGAAGGTAGGGCCTGGTGTCTGGCAGCCTGTGCAGCTAAAGAACATCCTCAGCTCCACGTGAAAGGGCAGAGGAATTCGGATCTTCATCCCTTTCAGTGTGACCCAGAGCATGATGATTTCAGTCTGATTAGGCCAAGATGTTACTCAGCTCAAGACTGTTGTGAGCAGGTTCAGCAGGGAGCTGAGTCTGGTTCCAGCCCCACCAGGGCAGCCAGCCTCCACATAGTTGCTGTCAGTGGGAATGGCAGCTGCTTCCCAAAATCCAGGAGAGCACAGACTATTTGCCGTTCAGTGCTGAGGTCCATTTTTTTGCTCAGTAATGGAGTAAATGAAATAGCATTTGGAAGAAATCTTTTTGTAATTTTAAGTAAATTGGATCCTGATTACTTGAATTCCTCATTTCATTAGGGCTTTTGCATCCATAAAGTCTTCACTGCCACTTGAGTTCACACTGTGCTCTCCCTCTCTGTTTTGTTGGAGATCTTACGGCTTTCCTGGAATTGGCCTTGTACAGATCTGTTGCTTCACTTTGCTTTTCCTCACAGCGGGGGAGAGCGCGTGAGGCAAGAATTTCTTTGGAGAGGCCTTTGGTGATCTTTGGTTTATGTTGAACCAGGAAGTTCAGTAGATGAGCATTCCCTGAGCACAGTGTCCTGCAGCAGACACAGTTGCTTTGCACTGGAAACTACTCATTATCATCTGTCATGCTTCTGTGCATCTGTGGGTACAGAATGCAGAAGGATGTCCCCAGGGAGGTTCTTGGTCTCAGAAAGTTTCAGCTTCAGAAAGTTTCCTGTGGTGTCAGATCTGTTACCTGGATGCCCTGGACAGCAGAAGGAATGGGAGGTCAATTCGTGGTTGGGAGAGAGAGGAATAACAAGGGCACTACTCTGTGTGAATTTACCAGCCCTTTCCATGGGTTTTTCCATGTGAATTTTCCAGCCCTTTCCATGTTAGAAAGTCTCTGTTGTTTTTATATCAGTCATGTGTCACACACAACTTGTTTGATTATAGATGGGAGTGTGAGGCCCTGAGGGTACAAACTGCTGTTTGTGTTCTTGCCCTGATGGAAAGTCTTAAAGGAGTCTCAAAGGTGCTATTGTAATAGAAACGAAGTTTATTTAATGAATAGTAAACACTGCTGGCATTAGTATCTTTTTTTCTTTCTTTCTTTGTAGGAAATAATAAAGCTGTTGCCCTTCCACAGAATATTTTTGGATAGACTGGAAGAGAACGAAGCCATTGACCAGGACCTGCAGGCATACATCCTTCACCGGATACACAGCAGCTCGGAGATCCAGAACAACATCTCTCTCAACGGCAAAATGGACAACACTACGTTTGGCAAACTCAGTTCTCACCTCAAGACCTTGAGCCAAGGGTCCTACCTATACCTGAAACTTACTTTTGATCTCATAGAGAAAGGATACCTAGTTCTAAAAAGCTCCAGCTACAAAGTGGTCCCAGTGTCCCTGTCCGAAGTGTACCTGTTGCAGTGCAATATGAAGTTCCCAACACAGTCTTCCTTTGATCGTGTCATGCCTCTCTTGAACGTAGCAGTGGCTTCTCTGCACCCATTAACAGATGAACATATTTTTCAGGCCATTAATGCAGGTAACATTGAGGGCACTTTGGAGTGGGAGGACTTTCAGCAGAGGATGGAGAACCTTTCTATGTTTCTTATCAAACGTAGAGACATGACGCGAATGTTTGTTCATCCCTCTTTCCGAGAATGGCTTATTTGGAGAGAAGAAGGTGAAAAAACCAAGTTTCTTTGTGATCCAAGGTAAGAAAATGCTCTGAGAAATCAGAGTTTACCAGTGTGTTACTCTACACTGCTACCTGAATCATCTTCTTTTATGAGGTTGCACATGGCTGCAGTTGCTCTGTACACAGAGTTTGCTCTGTGTACACTGTAGGTCTCTGCATTCTGTCCTGATCACCTGAGGTCTTTATGTTGTTCATGGAAGGAAACAAGCACCCCTGGGCACACACCTGACTTGGCAAACCTAACAGTCATCTTTAGAATGAGATGAGCTTTTCTCAGAAGGCCTCAGGCTGCCCAGCTCAGTTGTCACCAGGGACAGGTTACTCCTTCCAACTCAGTCCTGGAGAATCCATTTCTCCAAAGGTATCAAAAGCACAGGAAGTAGAAGGTAAAAAGTGGAAAGATGAGTAGTGTGGATACATCTTTTGTAGTTGCTTATTTTTCAAGTTGTGCTCCTTGTAGTTCTACTAAAGGTTTTTTTGAAAACAAAATAAAGAGCAGAATTGTTCTTTAGTGATTTCAGACTGTAAATGCATCTGTAATCTCTATCCTGACAGCAGCTGAGTTCCTGGTTTAACTCACAGGGAACAGAATTTAATCATGGTTAGATTTATATTCTCTAAGCCCTATGATCTCTACCAACATGACTTTTTGTTTCTAGTGACAAGTGGAAACAGACCATCTGACTGTAATTCTCATCGTTTACTTTCATAAGTTTTGCTCAATTTTTCTGCCCATTTCTCAAAATATTATTATAATCATCAGGGAAGCACTCAGATTCAAGGATGTGTCAGTGACCCAGTGGTCAGTCTGAAGACAATCTCATGCTATCTGCTGGAGCTGGAAAGCACCTGGCTGATCAAGGCAGCTGTGGCTGTGAGTGGTGTCAGAGTAATTTACCACTTTAAATTCCAAGGTAAATAAGGCTGCAGTAGAAAAATATGAAATAGCTTCTCCCAATGGGCATCTTCTTGTTTTCAGTGGGTTCTGAAAATATTCCTGTTGAGT